>NC_137287.1:123947500-124363158 GCF_054371585.1 Giraffa tippelskirchi | reverse complement strand
AGGATTGCTCTAACCCTAACCCTAACCCTTTTCCTAACCCTAACCCTAACCCTAACCCTAACCCTAACCCTAACCCTAACCCTAACCCTAACCCTAACCCTAACCCTAACCCTAACCCTAACCCTAACCCTAACCCTAACCCTAACCCTAACCCTAACCCTAACCCTAACCCTAACCCTAACCCTAACCCTAACCCTAACCCTAACCCTAACCCTAACCCTAACCCTAACCCTAACCCTAACCCTAACCCTAACCCTAACCCTAACCCTAACCCTAACCCTAACCCTAACCCTAACCCTAACCCTAACCCTAACCCTAACCCTAACCCTAACCCTAACCCTAACCCTAACCCTAACCCTAACCCTAACCCTAACCCTAACCCTAACCCTAACCCTAACCCTAACCCTAACCCTAACCCTAACCCTAACCCTAACCCTAACCCTAACCCTAACCCTAACCCTAACCCTAACCCTAACCCTAACCCTAACCCTAACCCTAACCCTAACCCTAACCCTAACCCTAACCCTAACCCTAACCCTAACCCTAACCCTAACCCTAACCCTAACCCTAACCCTAACCCTAACCCTAACCCTAACCCTAACCCTAACCCTAACCCTAACCCTAACCCTAACCCTAACCCTAACCCTAACCCTAACCCTAACCCTAACCCTAACCCTAACCCTAACCCTAACCCTAACCCTAACCCTAACCCTAACCCTAACCCTAACCCTAACCCTAACCCTAACCCTAACCCTAACCCTAACCCTAACCCTAACCCTAACCCTAACCCTAACCCTAACCCTAACCCTAACCCTAACCCTAACCCTAACCCTAACCCTAACCCTAACCCTAACCCTAACCCTAACCCTAACCCTAACCCTAACCCTAACCCTAACCCTAACCCTAACCCTAACCCTAACCCTAACCCTAACCCTAACCCTAACCCTAACCCTAACCCTAACCCTAACCCTAACCCTAACCCTAACCCTAACCCTAACCCTAACCCTAACCCTAACCCTAACCCTAACCCTAACCCTAACCCTAACCCTAACCCTAACCCTAACCCTAACCCTAACCCTAACCCTAACCCTAACCCTAACCCTAACCCTAACCCTAACCCTAACCCTAACCCTAACCCTAACCCTAACCCTAACCCTAACCCTAACCCTAACCCTAACCCTAACCCTAACCCTAACCCTAACCCTAACCCTAACCCTAACCCTAACCCTAACCCTAACCCTAACCCTAACCCTAACCCTAACCCTAACCCTAACCCTAACCCTAACCCTAACCCTAACCCTAACCCTAACCCTAACCCTAACCCTAACCCTAACCCTAACCCTAACCCTAACCCTAACCCTAACCCTAACCCTAACCCTAACCCTAACCCTAACCCTAACCCTAACCCTAACCCTAACCCTAACCCTAACCCTAACCCTAACCCTAACCCTAACCCTAACCCTAACCCTAACCCTAACCCTAACCCTAACCCTAACCCTAACCCTAACCCTAACCCTAACCCTAACCCTAACCCTAACCCTAACCCTAACCCTAACCCTAACCCTAACCCTAACCCTAACCCTAACCCTAACCCTAACCCTAACCCTAACCCTAACCCTAACCCTAACCCTAACCCTAACCCTAACCCTAACCCTAACCCTAACCCTAACCCTAACCCTAACCCTAACCCTAACCCTAACCCTAACCCTAACCCTAACCCTAACCCTAACCCTAACCCTAACCCTAACCCTAACCCTAACCCTAACCCTAACCCTAACCCTAACCCTAACCCTAACCCTAACCCTAACCCTAACCCTAACCCTAACCCTAACCCTAACCCTAACCCTAACCCTAACCCTAACCCTAACCCTAACCCTAACCCTAACCCTAACCCTAACCCTAACCCTAACCCTAACCCTAACCCTAACCCTAACCCTAACCCTAACCCTAACCCTAACCCTAACCCTAACCCTAACCCTAACCCTAACCCTAACCCTAACCCTAACCCTAACCCTAACCCTAACCCTAACCCTAACCCTAACCCTAACCCTAACCCTAACCCTAACCCTAACCCTAACCCTAACCCTAACCCTAACCCTAACCCTAACCCTAACCCTAACCCTAACCCTAACCCTAACCCTAACCCTAACCCTAACCCTAACCCTAACCCTAACCCTAACCCTAACCCTAACCCTAACCCTAACCCTAACTCTAACCCTAACCCTAACCCTAACCCTAACCCTAACCCTAACCCTAACCCTAACCCTAACCCTAACCCTAACCCTAACCCTAACCCTAACCCTAACCCTAACCCTAACCCTAACCCTAACCCTAACCCTAACCCTAACCCTAACCCTAACCCTAACCCTAACCCTAACCCTAACCCTAACCCTAACCCTAACCCTAACCCTAACCCTAACCCTAACCCTAACCCTAACCCTAACCCTAACCCTAACCCTAACCCTAACCCTAACCCTAACCCTAACCCTAACCCTAACCCTAACCCTAACCCTAACCCTAACCCTAACCCTAACCCTAACCCTAACCCTAACCCTAACCCTAACCCTAACCCTAACCCTAACCCTAACCCTAACCCTAACCCTAACCCTAACCCTAACCCTAACCCTAACCCTAACCCTAACCCTAACCCTAACCCTAACCCTAACCCTAACCCTAACCCTAACCCTAACCCTAACCCTAACCCTAACCCTAACCCTAACCCTAACCCTAACCCTAACCCTAACCCTAACCCTAACCCTAACCCTAACCCTAACCCTAACCCTAACCCTAACCCTAACCCTAACCCTAACCCTAACCCTAACCCTAACCCTAACCCTAACCCTAACCCTAACCCTAACCCTAACCCTAACCCTAACCCTAACCCTAACCCTAACCCTAACCCTAACCCTAACCCTAACCCTAACCCTAACCCTAACCCTAACCCTAACCCTAACCCTAACCCTAACCCTAACCCTAACCCTAACCCTAACCCTAACCCTAACCCTAACCCTAACCCTAACCCTAACCCTAACCCTAACCCTAACCCTAACCCTAACCCTAACCCTAACCCTAACCCTAACCCTAACCCTAACCCTAACCCTAACCCTAACCCTAACCCTAACCCTAACCCTAACCCTAACCCTAACCCTAACCCTAACCCTAACCCTAACCCTAACCCTAACCCTAACCCTAACCCTAACCCTAACCCTAACCCTAACCCTAACCCTAACCCTAACCCTAACCCTAACCCTAACCCTAACCCTAACCCTAACCCTAACCCTAACCCTAACCCTAACCCTAACCCTAACCCTAACCCTAACCCTAACCCTAACCCTAACCCTAACCCTAACCCTAACCCTAACCCTAACCCTAACCCTAACCCTAACCCTAACCCTAACCCTAACCCTAACCCTAACCCTAACCCTAACCCTAACCCTAACCCTAACCCTAACCCTAACCCTAACCCTAACCCTAACCCTAACCCTAACCCTAACCCTAACCCTAACCCTAACCCTAACCCTAACCCTAACCCTAACCCTAACCCTAACCCTAACCCTAACCCTAACCCTAACCCTAACCCTAACCCTAACCCTAACCCTAACCCTAACCCTAACCCTAACCCTAACCCTAACCCTAACCCTAACCCTAACCCTAACCCTAACCCTAACCCTAACCCTAACCCTAACCCTAACCCTAACCCTAACCCTAACCCTAACCCTAACCCTAACCCTAACCCTAACCCTAACCCTAACCCTAACCCTAACCCTAACCCTAACCCTAACCCTAACCCTAACCCTAACCCTAACCCTAACCCTAACCCTAACCCTAACCCTAACCCTAACCCTAACCCTAACCCTAACCCTAACCCTAACCCTAACCCTAACCCTAACCCTAACCCTAACCCTAACCCTAACCCTAACCCTAACCCTAACCCTAACCCTAACCCTAACCCTAACCCTAACCCTAACCCTAACCCTAACCCTAACCCTAACCCTAACCCTAACCCTAACCCTAACCCTAACCCTAACCCTAACCCTAACCCTAACCCTAACCCTAACCCTAACCCTAACCCTAACCCTAACCCTAACCCTAACCCTAACCCTAACCCTAACCCTAACCCTAACCCTAACCCTAACCCTAACCCTAACCCTAACCCTAACCCTAACCCTAACCCTAACCCTAACCCTAACCCTAACCCTAACCCTAACCCTAACCCTAACCCTAACCCTAACCCTAACCCTAACCCTAACCCTAACCCTAACCCTAACCCTAACCCTAACCCTAACCCTAACCCTAACCCTAACCCTAACCCTAACCCTAACCCTAACCCTAACCCTAACCCTAACCCTAACCCTAACCCTAACCCTAACCCTAACCCTAACCCTAACCCTAACCCTAACCCTAACCCTAACCCTAACCCTAACCCTAACCCTAACCCTAACCCTAACCCTAACCCTAACCCTAACCCTAACCCTAACCCTAACCCTAACCCTAACCCTAACCCTAACCCTAACCCTAACCCTAACCCTAACCCTAACCCTAACCCTAACCCTAACCCTAACCCTAACCCTAACCCTAACCCTAACCCTAACCCTAACCCTAACCCTAACCCTAACCCTAACCCTAACCCTAACCCTAACCCTAACCCTAACCCTAACCCTAACCCTAACCCTAACCCTAACCCTAACCCTAACCCTAACCCTAACCCTAACCCTAACCCTAACCCTAACCCTAACCCTAACCCTAACCCTAACCCTAACCCTAACCCTAACCCTAACCCTAACCCTAACCCTAACCCTAACCCTAACCCTAACCCTAACCCTAACCCTAACCCTAACCCTAACCCTAACCCTAACCCTAACCCTAACCCTAACCCTAACCCTAACCCTAACCCTAACCCTAACCCTAACCCTAACCCTAACCCTAACCCTAACCCTAACCCTAACCCTAACCCTAACCCTAACCCTAACCCTAACCCTAACCCTAACCCTAACCCTAACCCTAACCCTAACCCTAACCCTAACCCTAACCCTAACCCTAACCCTAACCCTAACCCTAACCCTAACCCTAACCCTAACCCTAACCCTAACCCTAACCCTAACCCTAACCCTAACCCTAACCCTAACCCTAACCCTAACCCTAACCCTAACCCTAACCCTAACCCTAACCCTAACCCTAACCCTAACCCTAACCCTAACCCTAACCCTAACCCTAACCCTAACCCTAACCCTAACCCTAACCCTAACCCTAACCCTAACCCTAACCCTAACCCTAACCCTAACCCTAACCCTAACCCTAACCCTAACCCTAACCCTAACCCTAACCCTAACCCTAACCCTAACCCTAACCCTAACCCTAACCCTAACCCTAACCCTAACCCTAACCCTAACCCTAACCCTAACCCTAACCCTAACCCTAACCCTAACCCTAACCCTAACCCTAACCCTAACCCTAACCCTAACCCTAACCCTAACCCTAACCCTAACCCTAACCCTAACCCTAACCCTAACCCTAACCCTAACCCTAACCCTAACCCTAACCCTAACCCTAACCCTAACCCTAACCCTAACCCTAACCCTAACCCTAACCCTAACCCTAACCCTAACCCTAACCCTAACCCTAACCCTAACCCTAACCCTAACCCTAACCCTAACCCTAACCCTAACCCTAACCCTAACCCTAACCCTAACCCTAACCCTAACCCTAACCCTAACCCTAACCCTAACCCTAACCCTAACCCTAACCCTAACCCTAACCCTAACCCTAACCCTAACCCTAACCCTAACCCTAACCCTAACCCTAACCCTAACCCTAACCCTAACCCTAACCCTAACCCTAACCCTAACCCTAACCCTAACCCTAACCCTAACCCTAACCCTAACCCTAACCCTAACCCTAACCCTAACCCTAACCCTAACCCTAACCCTAACCCTAACCCTAACCCTAACCCTAACCCTAACCCTAACCCTAACCCTAACCCTAACCCTAACCCTAACCCTAACCCTAACCCTAACCCTAACCCTAACCCTAACCCTAACCCTAACCCTAACCCTAACCCTAACCCTAACCCTAACCCTAACCCTAACCCTAACCCTAACCCTAACCCTAACCCTAACCCTAACCCTAACCCTAACCCTAACCCTAACCCTAACCCTAACCCTAACCCTAACCCTAACCCTAACCCTAACCCTAACCCTAACCCTAACCCTAACCCTAACCCTAACCCTAACCCTAACCCTAACCCTAACCCTAACCCTAACCCTAACCCTAACCCTAACCCTAACCCTAACCCTAACCCTAACCCTAACCCTAACCCTAACCCTAACCCTAACCCTAACCCTAACCCTAACCCTAACCCTAACCCTAACCCTAACCCTAACCCTAACCCTAACCCTAACCCTAACCCTAACCCTAACCCTAACCCTAACCCTAACCCTAACCCTAACCCTAACCCTAACCCTAACCCTAACCCTAACCCTAACCCTAACCCTAACCCTAACCCTAACCCTAACCCTAACCCTAACCCTAACCCTAACCCTAACCCTAACCCTAACCCTAACCCTAACCCTAACCCTAACCCTAACCCTAACCCTAACCCTAACCCTAACCCTAACCCTAACCCTAACCCTAACCCTAACCCTAACCCTAACCCTAACCCTAACCCTAACCCTAACCCTAACCCTAACCCTAACCCTAACCCTAACCCTAACCCTAACCCTAACCCTAACCCTAACCCTAACCCTAACCCTAACCCTAACCCTAACCCTAACCCTAACCCTAACCCTAACCCTAACCCTAACCCTAACCCTAACCCTAACCCTAACCCTAACCCTAACCCTAACCCTAACCCTAACCCTAACCCTAACCCTAACCCTAACCCTAACCCTAACCCTAACCCTAACCCTAACCCTAACCCTAACCCTAACCCTAACCCTAACCCTAACCCTAACCCTAACCCTAACCCTAACCCTAACCCTAACCCTAACCCTAACCCTAACCCTAACCCTAACCCTAACCCTAACCCTAACCCTAACCCTAACCCTAACCCTAACCCTAACCCTAACCCTAACCCTAACCCTAACCCTAACCCTAACCCTAACCCTAACCCTAACCCTAACCCTAACCCTAACCCTAACCCTAACCCTAACCCTAACCCTAACCCTAACCCTAACCCTAACCCTAACCCTAACCCTAACCCTAACCCTAACCCTAACCCTAACCCTAACCCTAACCCTAACCCTAACCCTAACCCTAACCCTAACCCTAACCCTAACCCTAACCCTAACCCTAACCCTAACCCTAACCCTAACCCTAACCCTAACCCTAACCCTAACCCTAACCCTAACCCTAACCCTAACCCTAACCCTAACCCTAACCCTAACCCTAACCCTAACCCTAACCCTAACCCTAACCCTAACCCTAACCCTAACCCTAACCCTAACCCTAACCCTAACCCTAACCCTAACCCTAACCCTAACCCTAACCCTAACCCTAACCCTAACCCTAACCCTAACCCTAACCCTAACCCTAACCCTAACCCTAACCCTAACCCTAACCCTAACCCTAACCCTAACCCTAACCCTAACCCTAACCCTAACCCTAACCCTAACCCTAACCCTAACCCTAACCCTAACCCTAACCCTAACCCTAACCCTAACCCTAACCCTAACCCTAACCCTAACCCTAACCCTAACCCTAACCCTAACCCTAACCCTAACCCTAACCCTAACCCTAACCCTAACCCTAACCCTAACCCTAACCCTAACCCTAACCCTAACCCTAACCCTAACCCTAACCCTAACCCTAACCCTAACCCTAACCCTAACCCTAACCCTAACCCTAACCCTAACCCTAACCCTAACCCTAACCCTAACCCTAACCCTAACCCTAACCCTAACCCTAACCCTAACCCTAACCCTAACCCTAACCCTAACCCTAACCCTAACCCTAACCCTAACCCTAACCCTAACCCTAACCCTAACCCTAACCCTAACCCTAACCCTAACCCTAACCCTAACCCTAACCCTAACCCTAACCCTAACCCTAACCCTAACCCTAACCCTAACCCTAACCCTAACCCTAACCCTAACCCTAACCCTAACCCTAACCCTAACCCTAACCCTAACCCTAACCCTAACCCTAACCCTAACCCTAACCCTAACCCTAACCCTAACCCTAACCCTAACCCTAACCCTAACCCTAACCCTAACCCTAACCCTAACCCTAACCCTAACCCTAACCCTAACCCTAACCCTAACCCTAACCCTAACCCTAACCCTAACCCTAACCCTAACCCTAACCCTAACCCTAACCCTAACCCTAACCCTAACCCTAACCCTAACCCTAACCCTAACCCTAACCCTAACCCTAACCCTAACCCTAACCCTAACCCTAACCCTAACCCTAACCCTAACCCTAACCCTAACCCTAACCCTAACCCTAACCCTAACCCTAACCCTAACCCTAACCCTAACCCTAACCCTAACCCTAACCCTAACCCTAACCCTAACCCTAACCCTAACCCTAACCCTAACCCTAACCCTAACCCTAACCCTAACCCTAACCCTAACCCTAACCCTAACCCTAACCCTAACCCTAACCCTAACCCTAACCCTAACCCTAACCCTAACCCTAACCCTAACCCTAACCCTAACCCTAACCCTAACCCTAACCCTAACCCTAACCCTAACCCTAACCCTAACCCTAACCCTAACCCTAACCCTAACCCTAACCCTAACCCTAACCCTAACCCTAACCCTAACCCTAACCCTAACCCTAACCCTAACCCTAACCCTAACCCTAACCCTAACCCTAACCCTAACCCTAACCCTAACCCTAACCCTAACCCTAACCCTAACCCTAACCCTAACCCTAACCCTAACCCTAACCCTAACCCTAACCCTAACCCTAACCCTAACCCTAACCCTAACCCTAACCCTAACCCTAACCCTAACCCTAACCCTAACCCTAACCCTAACCCTAACCCTAACCCTAACCCTAACCCTAACCCTAACCCTAACCCTAACCCTAACCCTAACCCTAACCCTAACCCTAACCCTAACCCTAACCCTAACCCTAACCCTAACCCTAACCCTAACCCTAACCCTAACCCTAACCCTAACCCTAACCCTAACCCTAACCCTAACCCTAACCCTAACCCTAACCCTAACCCTAACCCTAACCCTAACCCTAACCCTAACCCTAACCCTAACCCTAACCCTAACCCTAACCCTAACCCTAACCCTAACCCTAACCCTAACCCTAACCCTAACCCTAACCCTAACCCTAACCCTAACCCTAACCCTAACCCTAACCCTAACCCTAACCCTAACCCTAACCCTAACCCTAACCCTAACCCTAACCCTAACCCTAACCCTAACCCTAACCCTAACCCTAACCCTAACCCTAACCCTAACCCTAACCCTAACCCTAACCCTAACCCTAACCCTAACCCTAACCCTAACCCTAACCCTAACCCTAACCCTAACCCTAACCCTAACCCTAACCCTAACCCTAACCCTAACCCTAACCCTAACCCTAACCCTAACCCTAACCCTAACCCTAACCCTAACCCTAACCCTAACCCTAACCCTAACCCTAACCCTAACCCTAACCCTAACCCTAACCCTAACCCTAACCCTAACCCTAACCCTAACCCTAACCCTAACCCTAACCCTAACCCTAACCCTAACCCTAACCCTAACCCTAACCCTAACCCTAACCCTAACCCTAACCCTAACCCTAACCCTAACCCTAACCCTAACCCTAACCCTAACCCTAACCCTAACCCTAACCCTAACCCTAACCCTAACCCTAACCCTAACCCTAACCCTAACCCTAACCCTAACCCTAACCCTAACCCTAACCCTAACCCTAACCCTAACCCTAACCCTAACCCTAACCCTAACCCTAACCCTAACCCTAACCCTAACCCTAACCCTAACCCTAACCCTAACCCTAACCCTAACCCTAACCCTAACCCTAACCCTAACCCTAACCCTAACCCTAACCCTAACCCTAACCCTAACCCTAACCCTAACCCTAACCCTAACCCTAACCCTAACCCTAACCCTAACCCTAACCCTAACCCTAACCCTAACCCTAACCCTAACCCTAACCCTAACCCTAACCCTAACCCTAACCCTAACCCTAACCCTAACCCTAACCCTAACCCTAACCCTAACCCTAACCCTAACCCTAACCCTAACCCTAACCCTAACCCTAACCCTAACCCTAACCCTAACCCTAACCCTAACCCTAACCCTAACCCTAACCCTAACCCTAACCCTAACCCTAACCCTAACCCTAACCCTAACCCTAACCCTAACCCTAACCCTAACCCTAACCCTAACCCTAACCCTAACCCTAACCCTAACCCTAACCCTAACCCTAACCCTAACCCTAACCCTAACCCTAACCCTAACCCTAACCCTAACCCTAACCCTAACCCTAACCCTAACCCTAACCCTAACCCTAACCCTAACCCTAACCCTAACCCTAACCCTAACCCTAACCCTAACCCTAACCCTAACCCTAACCCTAACCCTAACCCTAACCCTAACCCTAACCCTAACCCTAACCCTAACCCTAACCCTAACCCTAACCCTAACCCTAACCCTAACCCTAACCCTAACCCTAACCCTAACCCTAACCCTAACCCTAACCCTAACCCTAACCCTAACCCTAACCCTAACCCTAACCCTAACCCTAACCCTAACCCTAACCCTAACCCTAACCCTAACCCTAACCCTAACCCTAACCCTAACCCTAACCCTAACCCTAACCCTAACCCTAACCCTAACCCTAACCCTAACCCTAACCCTAACCCTAACCCTAACCCTAACCCTAACCCTAACCCTAACCCTAACCCTAACCCTAACCCTAACCCTAACCCTAACCCTAACCCTAACCCTAACCCTAACCCTAACCCTAACCCTAACCCTAACCCTAACCCTAACCCTAACCCTAACCCTAACCCTAACCCTAACCCTAACCCTAACCCTAACCCTAACCCTAACCCTAACCCTAACCCTAACCCTAACCCTAACCCTAACCCTAACCCTAACCCTAACCCTAACCCTAACCCTAACCCTAACCCTAACCCTAACCCTAACCCTAACCCTAACCCTAACCCTAACCCTAACCCTAACCCTAACCCTAACCCTAACCCTAACCCTAACCCTAACCCTAACCCTAACCCTAACCCTAACCCTAACCCTAACCCTAACCCTAACCCTAACCCTAACCCTAACCCTAACCCTAACCCTAACCCTAACCCTAACCCTAACCCTAACCCTAACCCTAACCCTAACCCTAACCCTAACCCTAACCCTAACCCTAACCCTAACCCTAACCCTAACCCTAACCCTAACCCTAACCCTAACCCTAACCCTAACCCTAACCCTAACCCTAACCCTAACCCTAACCCTAACCCTAACCCTAACCCTAACCCTAACCCTAACCCTAACCCTAACCCTAACCCTAACCCTAACCCTAACCCTAACCCTAACCCTAACCCTAACCCTAACCCTAACCCTAACCCTAACCCTAACCCTAACCCTAACCCTAACCCTAACCCTAACCCTAACCCTAACCCTAACCCTAACCCTAACCCTAACCCTAACCCTAACCCTAACCCTAACCCTAACCCTAACCCTAACCCTAACCCTAACCCTAACCCTAACCCTAACCCTAACCCTAACCCTAACCCTAACCCTAACCCTAACCCTAACCCTAACCCTAACCCTAACCCTAACCCTAACCCTAACCCTAACCCTAACCCTAACCCTAACCCTAACCCTAACCCTAACCCTAACCCTAACCCTAACCCTAACCCTAACCCTAACCCTAACCCTAACCCTAACCCTAACCCTAACCCTAACCCTAACCCTAACCCTAACCCTAACCCTAACCCTAACCCTAACCCTAACCCTAACCCTAACCCTAACCCTAACCCTAACCCTAACCCTAACCCTAACCCTAACCCTAACCCTAACCCTAACCCTAACCCTAACCCTAACCCTAACCCTAACCCTAACCCTAACCCTAACCCTAACCCTAACCCTAACCCTAACCCTAACCCTAACCCTAACCCTAACCCTAACCCTAACCCTAACCCTAACCCTAACCCTAACCCTAACCCTAACCCTAACCCTAACCCTAACCCTAACCCTAACCCTAACCCTAACCCTAACCCTAACCCTAACCCTAACCCTAACCCTAACCCTAACCCTAACCCTAACCCTAACCCTAACCCTAACCCTAACCCTAACCCTAACCCTAACCCTAACCCTAACCCTAACCCTAACCCTAACCCTAACCCTAACCCTAACCCTAACCCTAACCCTAACCCTAACCCTAACCCTAACCCTAACCCTAACCCTAACCCTAACCCTAACCCTAACCCTAACCCTAACCCTAACCCTAACCCTAACCCTAACCCTAACCCTAACCCTAACCCTAACCCTAACCCTAACCCTAACCCTAACCCTAACCCTAACCCTAACCCTAACCCTAACCCTAACCCTAACCCTAACCCTAACCCTAACCCTAACCCTAACCCTAACCCTAACCCTAACCCTAACCCTAACCCTAACCCTAACCCTAACCCTAACCCTAACCCTAACCCTAACCCTAACCCTAACCCTAACCCTAACCCTAACCCTAACCCTAACCCTAACCCTAACCCTAACCCTAACCCTAACCCTAACCCTAACCCTAACCCTAACCCTAACCCTAACCCTAACCCTAACCCTAACCCTAACCCTAACCCTAACCCTAACCCTAACCCTAACCCTAACCCTAACCCTAACCCTAACCCTAACCCTAACCCTAACCCTAACCCTAACCCTAACCCTAACCCTAACCCTAACCCTAACCCTAACCCTAACCCTAACCCTAACCCTAACCCTAACCCTAACCCTAACCCTAACCCTAACCCTAACCCTAACCCTAACCCTAACCCTAACCCTAACCCTAACCCTAACCCTAACCCTAACCCTAACCCTAACCCTAACCCTAACCCTAACCCTAACCCTAACCCTAACCCTAACCCTAACCCTAACCCTAACCCTAACCCTAACCCTAACCCTAACCCTAACCCTAACCCTAACCCTAACCCTAACCCTAACCCTAACCCTAACCCTAACCCTAACCCTAACCCTAACCCTAACCCTAACCCTAACCCTAACCCTAACCCTAACCCTAACCCTAACCCTAACCCTAACCCTAACCCTAACCCTAACCCTAACCCTAACCCTAACCCTAACCCTAACCCTAACCCTAACCCTAACCCTAACCCTAACCCTAACCCTAACCCTAACCCTAACCCTAACCCTAACCCTAACCCTAACCCTAACCCTAACCCTAACCCTAACCCTAACCCTAACCCTAACCCTAACCCTAACCCTAACCCTAACCCTAACCCTAACCCTAACCCTAACCCTAACCCTAACCCTAACCCTAACCCTAACCCTAACCCTAACCCTAACCCTAACCCTAACCCTAACCCTAACCCTAACCCTAACCCTAACCCTAACCCTAACCCTAACCCTAACCCTAACCCTAACCCTAACCCTAACCCTAACCCTAACCCTAACCCTAACCCTAACCCTAACCCTAACCCTAACCCTAACCCTAACCCTAACCCTAACCCTAACCCTAACCCTAACCCTAACCCTAACCCTAACCCTAACCCTAACCCTAACCCTAACCCTAACCCTAACCCTAACCCTAACCCTAACCCTAACCCTAACCCTAACCCTAACCCTAACCCTAACCCTAACCCTAACCCTAACCCTAACCCTAACCCTAACCCTAACCCTAACCCTAACCCTAACCCTAACCCTAACCCTAACCCTAACCCTAACCCTAACCCTAACCCTAACCCTAACCCTAACCCTAACCCTAACCCTAACCCTAACCCTAACCCTAACCCTAACCCTAACCCTAACCCTAACCCTAACCCTAACCCTAACCCTAACCCTAACCCTAACCCTAACCCTAACCCTAACCCTAACCCTAACCCTAACCCTAACCCTAACCCTAACCCTAACCCTAACCCTAACCCTAACCCTAACCCTAACCCTAACCCTAACCCTAACCCTAACCCTAACCCTAACCCTAACCCTAACCCTAACCCTAACCCTAACCCTAACCCTAACCCTAACCCTAACCCTAACCCTAACCCTAACCCTAACCCTAACCCTAACCCTAACCCTAACCCTAACCCTAACCCTAACCCTAACCCTAACCCTAACCCTAACCCTAACCCTAACCCTAACCCTAACCCTAACCCTAACCCTAACCCTAACCCTAACCCTAACCCTAACCCTAACCCTAACCCTAACCCTAACCCTAACCCTAACCCTAACCCTAACCCTAACCCTAACCCTAACCCTAACCCTAACCCTAACCCTAACCCTAACCCTAACCCTAACCCTAACCCTAACCCTAACCCTAACCCTAACCCTAACCCTAACCCTAACCCTAACCCTAACCCTAACCCTAACCCTAACCCTAACCCTAACCCTAACCCTAACCCTAACCCTAACCCTAACCCTAACCCTAACCCTAACCCTAACCCTAACCCTAACCCTAACCCTAACCCTAACCCTAACCCTAACCCTAACCCTAACCCTAACCCTAACCCTAACCCTAACCCTAACCCTAACCCTAACCCTAACCCTAACCCTAACCCTAACCCTAACCCTAACCCTAACCCTAACCCTAACCCTAACCCTAACCCTAACCCTAACCCTAACCCTAACCCTAACCCTAACCCTAACCCTAACCCTAACCCTAACCCTAACCCTAACCCTAACCCTAACCCTAACCCTAACCCTAACCCTAACCCTAACCCTAACCCTAACCCTAACCCTAACCCTAACCCTAACCCTAACCCTAACCCTAACCCTAACCCTAACCCTAACCCTAACCCTAACCCTAACCCTAACCCTAACCCTAACCCTAACCCTAACCCTAACCCTAACCCTAACCCTAACCCTAACCCTAACCCTAACCCTAACCCTAACCCTAACCCTAACCCTAACCCTAACCCTAACCCTAACCCTAACCCTAACCCTAACCCTAACCCTAACCCTAACCCTAACCCTAACCCTAACCCTAACCCTAACCCTAACCCTAACCCTAACCCTAACCCTAACCCTAACCCTAACCCTAACCCTAACCCTAACCCTAACCCTAACCCTAACCCTAACCCTAACCCTAACCCTAACCCTAACCCTAACCCTAACCCTAACCCTAACCCTAACCCTAACCCTAACCCTAACCCTAACCCTAACCCTAACCCTAACCCTAACCCTAACCCTAACCCTAACCCTAACCCTAACCCTAACCCTAACCCTAACCCTAACCCTAACCCTAACCCTAACCCTAACCCTAACCCTAACCCTAACCCTAACCCTAACCCTAACCCTAACCCTAACCCTAACCCTAACCCTAACCCTAACCCTAACCCTAACCCTAACCCTAACCCTAACCCTAACCCTAACCCTAACCCTAACCCTAACCCTAACCCTAACCCTAACCCTAACCCTAACCCTAACCCTAACCCTAACCCTAACCCTAACCCTAACCCTAACCCTAACCCTAACCCTAACCCTAACCCTAACCCTAACCCTAACCCTAACCCTAACCCTAACCCTAACCCTAACCCTAACCCTAACCCTAACCCTAACCCTAACCCTAACCCTAACCCTAACCCTAACCCTAACCCTAACCCTAACCCTAACCCTAACCCTAACCCTAACCCTAACCCTAACCCTAACCCTAACCCTAACCCTAACCCTAACCCTAACCCTAACCCTAACCCTAACCCTAACCCTAACCCTAACCCTAACCCTAACCCTAACCCTAACCCTAACCCTAACCCTAACCCTAACCCTAACCCTAACCCTAACCCTAACCCTAACCCTAACCCTAACCCTAACCCTAACCCTAACCCTAACCCTAACCCTAACCCTAACCCTAACCCTAACCCTAACCCTAACCCTAACCCTAACCCTAACCCTAACCCTAACCCTAACCCTAACCCTAACCCTAACCCTAACCCTAACCCTAACCCTAACCCTAACCCTAACCCTAACCCTAACCCTAACCCTAACCCTAACCCTAACCCTAACCCTAACCCTAACCCTAACCCTAACCCTAACCCTAACCCTAACCCTAACCCTAACCCTAACCCTAACCCTAACCCTAACCCTAACCCTAACCCTAACCCTAACCCTAACCCTAACCCTAACCCTAACCCTAACCCTAACCCTAACCCTAACCCTAACCCTAACCCTAACCCTAACCCTAACCCTAACCCTAACCCTAACCCTAACCCTAACCCTAACCCTAACCCTAACCCTAACCCTAACCCTAACCCTAACCCTAACCCTAACCCTAACCCTAACCCTAACCCTAACCCTAACCCTAACCCTAACCCTAACCCTAACCCTAACCCTAACCCTAACCCTAACCCTAACCCTAACCCTAACCCTAACCCTAACCCTAACCCTAACCCTAACCCTAACCCTAACCCTAACCCTAACCCTAACCCTAACCCTAACCCTAACCCTAACCCTAACCCTAACCCTAACCCTAACCCTAACCCTAACCCTAACCCTAACCCTAACCCTAACCCTAACCCTAACCCTAACCCTAACCCTAACCCTAACCCTAACCCTAACCCTAACCCTAACCCTAACCCTAACCCTAACCCTAACCCTAACCCTAACCCTAACCCTAACCCTAACCCTAACCCTAACCCTAACCCTAACCCTAACCCTAACCCTAACCCTAACCCTAACCCTAACCCTAACCCTAACCCTAACCCTAACCCTAACCCTAACCCTAACCCTAACCCTAACCCTAACCCTAACCCTAACCCTAACCCTAACCCTAACCCTAACCCTAACCCTAACCCTAACCCTAACCCTAACCCTAACCCTAACCCTAACCCTAACCCTAACCCTAACCCTAACCCTAACCCTAACCCTAACCCTAACCCTAACCCTAACCCTAACCCTAACCCTAACCCTAACCCTAACCCTAACCCTAACCCTAACCCTAACCCTAACCCTAACCCTAACCCTAACCCTAACCCTAACCCTAACCCTAACCCTAACCCTAACCCTAACCCTAACCCTAACCCTAACCCTAACCCTAACCCTAACCCTAACCCTAACCCTAACCCTAACCCTAACCCTAACCCTAACCCTAACCCTAACCCTAACCCTAACCCTAACCCTAACCCTAACCCTAACCCTAACCCTAACCCTAACCCTAACCCTAACCCTAACC
Source organism: Giraffa tippelskirchi (assembly GCF_054371585.1). Taxonomy (NCBI): domain Eukaryota; kingdom Metazoa; phylum Chordata; class Mammalia; order Artiodactyla; family Giraffidae; genus Giraffa; species Giraffa tippelskirchi. The sequence goes on along the minus strand of NC_137287.1, from coordinate 124,345,851 downwards.
CTAACCCTAACCCTAACCCTAACCCTAACCCTAACCCTAACCCTAACCCTAACCCTAACCCTAACCCTAACCCTAACCCTAACCCTAACCCTAACCCTAACCCTAACCCTAACCCTAACCCTAACCCTAACCCTAACCCTAACCCTAACCCTAACCCTAACCCTAACCCTAACCCTAACCCTAACCCTAACCCTAACCCTAACCCTAACCCTAACCCTAACCCTAACCCTAACCCTAACCCTAACCCTAACCCTAACCCTAACCCTAACCCTAACCCTAACCCTAACCCTAACCCTAACCCTAACCCTAACCCTAACCCTAACCCTAACCCTAACCCTAACCCTAACCCTAACCCTAACCCTAACCCTAACCCTAACCCTAACCCTAACCCTAACCCTAACCCTAACCCTAACCCTAACCCTAACCCTAACCCTAACCCTAACCCTAACCCTAACCCTAACCCTAACCCTAACCCTAACCCTAACCCTAACCCTAACCCTAACCCTAACCCTAACCCTAACCCTAACCCTAACCCTAACCCTAACCCTAACCCTAACCCTAACCCTAACCCTAACCCTAACCCTAACCCTAACCCTAACCCTAACCCTAACCCTAACCCTAACCCTAACCCTAACCCTAACCCTAACCCTAACCCTAACCCTAACCCTAACCCTAACCCTAACCCTAACCCTAACCCTAACCCTAACCCTAACCCTAACCCTAACCCTAACCCTAACCCTAACCCTAACCCTAACCCTAACCCTAACCCTAACCCTAACCCTAACCCTAACCCTAACCCTAACCCTAACCCTAACCCTAACCCTAACCCTAACCCTAACCCTAACCCTAACCCTAACCCTAACCCTAACCCTAACCCTAACCCTAACCCTAACCCTAACCCTAACCCTAACCCTAACCCTAACCCTAACCCTAACCCTAACCCTAACCCTAACCCTAACCCTAACCCTAACCCTAACCCTAACCCTAACCCTAACCCTAACCCTAACCCTAACCCTAACCCTAACCCTAACCCTAACCCTAACCCTAACCCTAACCCTAACCCTAACCCTAACCCTAACCCTAACCCTAACCCTAACCCTAACCCTAACCCTAACCCTAACCCTAACCCTAACCCTAACCCTAACCCTAACCCTAACCCTAACCCTAACCCTAACCCTAACCCTAACCCTAACCCTAACCCTAACCCTAACCCTAACCCTAACCCTAACCCTAACCCTAACCCTAACCCTAACCCTAACCCTAACCCTAACCCTAACCCTAACCCTAACCCTAACCCTAACCCTAACCCTAACCCTAACCCTAACCCTAACCCTAACCCTAACCCTAACCCTAACCCTAACCCTAACCCTAACCCTAACCCTAACCCTAACCCTAACCCTAACCCTAACCCTAACCCTAACCCTAACCCTAACCCTAACCCTAACCCTAACCCTAACCCTAACCCTAACCCTAACCCTAACCCTAACCCTAACCCTAACCCTAACCCTAACCCTAACCCTAACCCTAACCCTAACCCTAACCCTAACCCTAACCCTAACCCTAACCCTAACCCTAACCCTAACCCTAACCCTAACCCTAACCCTAACCCTAACCCTAACCCTAACCCTAACCCTAACCCTAACCCTAACCCTAACCCTAACCCTAACCCTAACCCTAACCCTAACCCTAACCCTAACCCTAACCCTAACCCTAACCCTAACCCTAACCCTAACCCTAACCCTAACCCTAACCCTAACCCTAACCCTAACCCTAACCCTAACCCTAACCCTAACCCTAACCCTAACCCTAACCCTAACCCTAACCCTAACCCTAACCCTAACCCTAACCCTAACCCTAACCCTAACCCTAACCCTAACCCTAACCCTAACCCTAACCCTAACCCTAACCCTAACCCTAACCCTAACCCTAACCCTAACCCTAACCCTAACCCTAACCCTAACCCTAACCCTAACCCTAACCCTAACCCTAACCCTAACCCTAACCCTAACCCTAACCCTAACCCTAACCCTAACCCTAACCCTAACCCTAACCCTAACCCTAACCCTAACCCTAACCCTAACCCTAACCCTAACCCTAACCCTAACCCTAACCCTAACCCTAACCCTAACCCTAACCCTAACCCTAACCCTAACCCTAACCCTAACCCTAACCCTAACCCTAACCCTAACCCTAACCCTAACCCTAACCCTAACCCTAACCCTAACCCTAACCCTAACCCTAACCCTAACCCTAACCCTAACCCTAACCCTAACCCTAACCCTAACCCTAACCCTAACCCTAACCCTAACCCTAACCCTAACCCTAACCCTAACCCTAACCCTAACCCTAACCCTAACCCTAACCCTAACCCTAACCCTAACCCTAACCCTAACCCTAACCCTAACCCTAACCCTAACCCTAACCCTAACCCTAACCCTAACCCTAACCCTAACCCTAACCCTAACCCTAACCCTAACCCTAACCCTAACCCTAACCCTAACCCTAACCCTAACCCTAACCCTAACCCTAACCCTAACCCTAACCCTAACCCTAACCCTAACCCTAACCCTAACCCTAACCCTAACCCTAACCCTAACCCTAACCCTAACCCTAACCCTAACCCTAACCCTAACCCTAACCCTAACCCTAACCCTAACCCTAACCCTAACCCTAACCCTAACCCTAACCCTAACCCTAACCCTAACCCTAACCCTAACCCTAACCCTAACCCTAACCCTAACCCTAACCCTAACCCTAACCCTAACCCTAACCCTAACCCTAACCCTAACCCTAACCCTAACCCTAACCCTAACCCTAACCCTAACCCTAACCCTAACCCTAACCCTAACCCTAACCCTAACCCTAACCCTAACCCTAACCCTAACCCTAACCCTAACCCTAACCCTAACCCTAACCCTAACCCTAACCCTAACCCTAACCCTAACCCTAACCCTAACCCTAACCCTAACCCTAACCCTAACCCTAACCCTAACCCTAACCCTAACCCTAACCCTAACCCTAACCCTAACCCTAACCCTAACCCTAACCCTAACCCTAACCCTAACCCTAACCCTAACCCTAACCCTAACCCTAACCCTAACCCTAACCCTAACCCTAACCCTAACCCTAACCCTAACCCTAACCCTAACCCTAACCCTAACCCTAACCCTAACCCTAACCCTAACCCTAACCCTAACCCTAACCCTAACCCTAACCCTAACCCTAACCCTAACCCTAACCCTAACCCTAACCCTAACCCTAACCCTAACCCTAACCCTAACCCTAACCCTAACCCTAACCCTAACCCTAACCCTAACCCTAACCCTAACCCTAACCCTAACCCTAACCCTAACCCTAACCCTAACCCTAACCCTAACCCTAACCCTAACCCTAACCCTAACCCTAACCCTAACCCTAACCCTAACCCTAACCCTAACCCTAACCCTAACCCTAACCCTAACCCTAACCCTAACCCTAACCCTAACCCTAACCCTAACCCTAACCCTAACCCTAACCCTAACCCTAACCCTAACCCTAACCCTAACCCTAACCCTAACCCTAACCCTAACCCTAACCCTAACCCTAACCCTAACCCTAACCCTAACCCTAACCCTAACCCTAACCCTAACCCTAACCCTAACCCTAACCCTAACCCTAACCCTAACCCTAACCCTAACCCTAACCCTAACCCTAACCCTAACCCTAACCCTAACCCTAACCCTAACCCTAACCCTAACCCTAACCCTAACCCTAACCCTAACCCTAACCCTAACCCTAACCCTAACCCTAACCCTAACCCTAACCCTAACCCTAACCCTAACCCTAACCCTAACCCTAACCCTAACCCTAACCCTAACCCTAACCCTAACCCTAACCCTAACCCTAACCCTAACCCTAACCCTAACCCTAACCCTAACCCTAACCCTAACCCTAACCCTAACCCTAACCCTAACCCTAACCCTAACCCTAACCCTAACCCTAACCCTAACCCTAACCCTAACCCTAACCCTAACCCTAACCCTAACCCTAACCCTAACCCTAACCCTAACCCTAACCCTAACCCTAACCCTAACCCTAACCCTAACCCTAACCCTAACCCTAACCCTAACCCTAACCCTAACCCTAACCCTAACCCTAACCCTAACCCTAACCCTAACCCTAACCCTAACCCTAACCCTAACCCTAACCCTAACCCTAACCCTAACCCTAACCCTAACCCTAACCCTAACCCTAACCCTAACCCTAACCCTAACCCTAACCCTAACCCTAACCCTAACCCTAACCCTAACCCTAACCCTAACCCTAACCCTAACCCTAACCCTAACCCTAACCCTAACCCTAACCCTAACCCTAACCCTAACCCTAACCCTAACCCTAACCCTAACCCTAACCCTAACCCTAACCCTAACCCTAACCCTAACCCTAACCCTAACCCTAACCCTAACCCTAACCCTAACCCTAACCCTAACCCTAACCCTAACCCTAACCCTAACCCTAACCCTAACCCTAACCCTAACCCTAACCCTAACCCTAACCCTAACCCTAACCCTAACCCTAACCCTAACCCTAACCCTAACCCTAACCCTAACCCTAACCCTAACCCTAACCCTAACCCTAACCCTAACCCTAACCCTAACCCTAACCCTAACCCTAACCCTAACCCTAACCCTAACCCTAACCCTAACCCTAACCCTAACCCTAACCCTAACCCTAACCCTAACCCTAACCCTAACCCTAACCCTAACCCTAACCCTAACCCTAACCCTAACCCTAACCCTAACCCTAACCCTAACCCTAACCCTAACCCTAACCCTAACCCTAACCCTAACCCTAACCCTAACCCTAACCCTAACCCTAACCCTAACCCTAACCCTAACCCTAACCCTAACCCTAACCCTAACCCTAACCCTAACCCTAACCCTAACCCTAACCCTAACCCTAACCCTAACCCTAACCCTAACCCTAACCCTAACCCTAACCCTAACCCTAACCCTAACCCTAACCCTAACCCTAACCCTAACCCTAACCCTAACCCTAACCCTAACCCTAACCCTAACCCTAACCCTAACCCTAACCCTAACCCTAACCCTAACCCTAACCCTAACCCTAACCCTAACCCTAACCCTAACCCTAACCCTAACCCTAACCCTAACCCTAACCCTAACCCTAACCCTAACCCTAACCCTAACCCTAACCCTAACCCTAACCCTAACCCTAACCCTAACCCTAACCCTAACCCTAACCCTAACCCTAACCCTAACCCTAACCCTAACCCTAACCCTAACCCTAACCCTAACCCTAACCCTAACCCTAACCCTAACCCTAACCCTAACCCTAACCCTAACCCTAACCCTAACCCTAACCCTAACCCTAACCCTAACCCTAACCCTAACCCTAACCCTAACCCTAACCCTAACCCTAACCCTAACCCTAACCCTAACCCTAACCCTAACCCTAACCCTAACCCTAACCCTAACCCTAACCCTAACCCTAACCCTAACCCTAACCCTAACCCTAACCCTAACCCTAACCCTAACCCTAACCCTAACCCTAACCCTAACCCTAACCCTAACCCTAACCCTAACCCTAACCCTAACCCTAACCCTAACCCTAACCCTAACCCTAACCCTAACCCTAACCCTAACCCTAACCCTAACCCTAACCCTAACCCTAACCCTAACCCTAACCCTAACCCTAACCCTAACCCTAACCCTAACCCTAACCCTAACCCTAACCCTAACCCTAACCCTAACCCTAACCCTAACCCTAACCCTAACCCTAACCCTAACCCTAACCCTAACCCTAACCCTAACCCTAACCCTAACCCTAACCCTAACCCTAACCCTAACCCTAACCCTAACCCTAACCCTAACCCTAACCCTAACCCTAACCCTAACCCTAACCCTAACCCTAACCCTAACCCTAACCCTAACCCTAACCCTAACCCTAACCCTAACCCTAACCCTAACCCTAACCCTAACCCTAACCCTAACCCTAACCCTAACCCTAACCCTAACCCTAACCCTAACCCTAACCCTAACCCTAACCCTAACCCTAACCCTAACCCTAACCCTAACCCTAACCCTAACCCTAACCCTAACCCTAACCCTAACCCTAACCCTAACCCTAACCCTAACCCTAACCCTAACCCTAACCCTAACCCTAACCCTAACCCTAACCCTAACCCTAACCCTAACCCTAACCCTAACCCTAACCCTAACCCTAACCCTAACCCTAACCCTAACCCTAACCCTAACCCTAACCCTAACCCTAACCCTAACCCTAACCCTAACCCTAACCCTAACCCTAACCCTAACCCTAACCCTAACCCTAACCCTAACCCTAACCCTAACCCTAACCCTAACCCTAACCCTAACCCTAACCCTAACCCTAACCCTAACCCTAACCCTAACCCTAACCCTAACCCTAACCCTAACCCTAACCCTAACCCTAACCCTAACCCTAACCCTAACCCTAACCCTAACCCTAACCCTAACCCTAACCCTAACCCTAACCCTAACCCTAACCCTAACCCTAACCCTAACCCTAACCCTAACCCTAACCCTAACCCTAACCCTAACCCTAACCCTAACCCTAACCCTAACCCTAACCCTAACCCTAACCCTAACCCTAACCCTAACCCTAACCCTAACCCTAACCCTAACCCTAACCCTAACCCTAACCCTAACCCTAACCCTAACCCTAACCCTAACCCTAACCCTAACCCTAACCCTAACCCTAACCCTAACCCTAACCCTAACCCTAACCCTAACCCTAACCCTAACCCTAACCCTAACCCTAACCCTAACCCTAACCCTAACCCTAACCCTAACCCTAACCCTAACCCTAACCCTAACCCTAACCCTAACCCTAACCCTAACCCTAACCCTAACCCTAACCCTAACCCTAACCCTAACCCTAACCCTAACCCTAACCCTAACCCTAACCCTAACCCTAACCCTAACCCTAACCCTAACCCTAACCCTAACCCTAACCCTAACCCTAACCCTAACCCTAACCCTAACCCTAACCCTAACCCTAACCCTAACCCTAACCCTAACCCTAACCCTAACCCTAACCCTAACCCTAACCCTAACCCTAACCCTAACCCTAACCCTAACCCTAACCCTAACCCTAACCCTAACCCTAACCCTAACCCTAACCCTAACCCTAACCCTAACCCTAACCCTAACCCTAACCCTAACCCTAACCCTAACCCTAACCCTAACCCTAACCCTAACCCTAACCCTAACCCTAACCCTAACCCTAACCCTAACCCTAACCCTAACCCTAACCCTAACCCTAACCCTAACCCTAACCCTAACCCTAACCCTAACCCTAACCCTAACCCTAACCCTAACCCTAACCCTAACCCTAACCCTAACCCTAACCCTAACCCTAACCCTAACCCTAACCCTAACCCTAACCCTAACCCTAACCCTAACCCTAACCCTAACCCTAACCCTAACCCTAACCCTAACCCTAACCCTAACCCTAACCCTAACCCTAACCCTAACCCTAACCCTAACCCTAACCCTAACCCTAACCCTAACCCTAACCCTAACCCTAACCCTAACCCTAACCCTAACCCTAACCCTAACCCTAACCCTAACCCTAACCCTAACCCTAACCCTAACCCTAACCCTAACCCTAACCCTAACCCTAACCCTAACCCTAACCCTAACCCTAACCCTAACCCTAACCCTAACCCTAACCCTAACCCTAACCCTAACCCTAACCCTAACCCTAACCCTAACCCTAACCCTAACCCTAACCCTAACCCTAACCCTAACCCTAACCCTAACCCTAACCCTAACCCTAACCCTAACCCTAACCCTAACCCTAACCCTAACCCTAACCCTAACCCTAACCCTAACCCTAACCCTAACCCTAACCCTAACCCTAACCCTAACCCTAACCCTAACCCTAACCCTAACCCTAACCCTAACCCTAACCCTAACCCTAACCCTAACCCTAACCCTAACCCTAACCCTAACCCTAACCCTAACCCTAACCCTAACCCTAACCCTAACCCTAACCCTAACCCTAACCCTAACCCTAACCCTAACCCTAACCCTAACCCTAACCCTAACCCTAACCCTAACCCTAACCCTAACCCTAACCCTAACCCTAACCCTAACCCTAACCCTAACCCTAACCCTAACCCTAACCCTAACCCTAACCCTAACCCTAACCCTAACCCTAACCCTAACCCTAACCCTAACCCTAACCCTAACCCTAACCCTAACCCTAACCCTAACCCTAACCCTAACCCTAACCCTAACCCTAACCCTAACCCTAACCCTAACCCTAACCCTAACCCTAACCCTAACCCTAACCCTAACCCTAACCCTAACCCTAACCCTAACCCTAACCCTAACCCTAACCCTAACCCTAACCCTAACCCTAACCCTAACCCTAACCCTAACCCTAACCCTAACCCTAACCCTAACCCTAACCCTAACCCTAACCCTAACCCTAACCCTAACCCTAACCCTAACCCTAACCCTAACCCTAACCCTAACCCTAACCCTAACCCTAACCCTAACCCTAACCCTAACCCTAACCCTAACCCTAACCCTAACCCTAACCCTAACCCTAACCCTAACCCTAACCCTAACCCTAACCCTAACCCTAACCCTAACCCTAACCCTAACCCTAACCCTAACCCTAACCCTAACCCTAACCCTAACCCTAACCCTAACCCTAACCCTAACCCTAACCCTAACCCTAACCCTAACCCTAACCCTAACCCTAACCCTAACCCTAACCCTAACCCTAACCCTAACCCTAACCCTAACCCTAACCCTAACCCTAACCCTAACCCTAACCCTAACCCTAACCCTAACCCTAACCCTAACCCTAACCCTAACCCTAACCCTAACCCTAACCCTAACCCTAACCCTAACCCTAACCCTAACCCTAACCCTAACCCTAACCCTAACCCTAACCCTAACCCTAACCCTAACCCTAACCCTAACCCTAACCCTAACCCTAACCCTAACCCTAACCCTAACCCTAACCCTAACCCTAACCCTAACCCTAACCCTAACCCTAACCCTAACCCTAACCCTAACCCTAACCCTAACCCTAACCCTAACCCTAACCCTAACCCTAACCCTAACCCTAACCCTAACCCTAACCCTAACCCTAACCCTAACCCTAACCCTAACCCTAACCCTAACCCTAACCCTAACCCTAACCCTAACCCTAACCCTAACCCTAACCCTAACCCTAACCCTAACCCTAACCCTAACCCTAACCCTAACCCTAACCCTAACCCTAACCCTAACCCTAACCCTAACCCTAACCCTAACCCTAACCCTAACCCTAACCCTAACCCTAACCCTAACCCTAACCCTAACCCTAACCCTAACCCTAACCCTAACCCTAACCCTAACCCTAACCCTAACCCTAACCCTAACCCTAACCCTAACCCTAACCCTAACCCTAACCCTAACCCTAACCCTAACCCTAACCCTAACCCTAACCCTAACCCTAACCCTAACCCTAACCCTAACCCTAACCCTAACCCTAACCCTAACCCTAACCCTAACCCTAACCCTAACCCTAACCCTAACCCTAACCCTAACCCTAACCCTAACCCTAACCCTAACCCTAACCCTAACCCTAACCCTAACCCTAACCCTAACCCTAACCCTAACCCTAACCCTAACCCTAACCCTAACCCTAACCCTAACCCTAACCCTAACCCTAACCCTAACCCTAACCCTAACCCTAACCCTAACCCTAACCCTAACCCTAACCCTAACCCTAACCCTAACCCTAACCCTAACCCTAACCCTAACCCTAACCCTAACCCTAACCCTAACCCTAACCCTAACCCTAACCCTAACCCTAACCCTAACCCTAACCCTAACCCTAACCCTAACCCTAACCCTAACCCTAACCCTAACCCTAACCCTAACCCTAACCCTAACCCTAACCCTAACCCTAACCCTAACCCTAACCCTAACCCTAACCCTAACCCTAACCCTAACCCTAACCCTAACCCTAACCCTAACCCTAACCCTAACCCTAACCCTAACCCTAACCCTAACCCTAACCCTAACCCTAACCCTAACCCTAACCCTAACCCTAACCCTAACCCTAACCCTAACCCTAACCCTAACCCTAACCCTAACCCTAACCCTAACCCTAACCCTAACCCTAACCCTAACCCTAACCCTAACCCTAACCCTAACCCTAACCCTAACCCTAACCCTAACCCTAACCCTAACCCTAACCCTAACCCTAACCCTAACCCTAACCCTAACCCTAACCCTAACCCTAACCCTAACCCTAACCCTAACCCTAACCCTAACCCTAACCCTAACCCTAACCCTAACCCTAACCCTAACCCTAACCCTAACCCTAACCCTAACCCTAACCCTAACCCTAACCCTAACCCTAACCCTAACCCTAACCCTAACCCTAACCCTAACCCTAACCCTAACCCTAACCCTAACCCTAACCCTAACCCTAACCCTAACCCTAACCCTAACCCTAACCCTAACCCTAACCCTAACCCTAACCCTAACCCTAACCCTAACCCTAACCCTAACCCTAACCCTAACCCTAACCCTAACCCTAACCCTAACCCTAACCCTAACCCTAACCCTAACCCTAACCCTAACCCTAACCCTAACCCTAACCCTAACCCTAACCCTAACCCTAACCCTAACCCTAACCCTAACCCTAACCCTAACCCTAACCCTAACCCTAACCCTAACCCTAACCCTAACCCTAACCCTAACCCTAACCCTAACCCTAACCCTAACCCTAACCCTAACCCTAACCCTAACCCTAACCCTAACCCTAACCCTAACCCTAACCCTAACCCTAACCCTAACCCTAACCCTAACCCTAACCCTAACCCTAACCCTAACCCTAACCCTAACCCTAACCCTAACCCTAACCCTAACCCTAACCCTAACCCTAACCCTAACCCTAACCCTAACCCTAACCCTAACCCTAACCCTAACCCTAACCCTAACCCTAACCCTAACCCTAACCCTAACCCTAACCCTAACCCTAACCCTAACCCTAACCCTAACCCTAACCCTAACCCTAACCCTAACCCTAACCCTAACCCTAACCCTAACCCTAACCCTAACCCTAACCCTAACCCTAACCCTAACCCTAACCCTAACCCTAACCCTAACCCTAACCCTAACCCTAACCCTAACCCTAACCCTAACCCTAACCCTAACCCTAACCCTAACCCTAACCCTAACCCTAACCCTAACCCTAACCCTAACCCTAACCCTAACCCTAACCCTAACCCTAACCCTAACCCTAACCCTAACCCTAACCCTAACCCTAACCCTAACCCTAACCCTAACCCTAACCCTAACCCTAACCCTAACCCTAACCCTAACCCTAACCCTAACCCTAACCCTAACCCTAACCCTAACCCTAACCCTAACCCTAACCCTAACCCTAACCCTAACCCTAACCCTAACCCTAACCCTAACCCTAACCCTAACCCTAACCCTAACCCTAACCCTAACCCTAACCCTAACCCTAACCCTAACCCTAACCCTAACCCTAACCCTAACCCTAACCCTAACCCTAACCCTAACCCTAACCCTAACCCTAACCCTAACCCTAACCCTAACCCTAACCCTAACCCTAACCCTAACCCTAACCCTAACCCTAACCCTAACCCTAACCCTAACCCTAACCCTAACCCTAACCCTAACCCTAACCCTAACCCTAACCCTAACCCTAACCCTAACCCTAACCCTAACCCTAACCCTAACCCTAACCCTAACCCTAACCCTAACCCTAACCCTAACCCTAACCCTAACCCTAACCCTAACCCTAACCCTAACCCTAACCCTAACCCTAACCCTAACCCTAACCCTAACCCTAACCCTAACCCTAACCCTAACCCTAACCCTAACCCTAACCCTAACCCTAACCCTAACCCTAACCCTAACCCTAACCCTAACCCTAACCCTAACCCTAACCCTAACCCTAACCCTAACCCTAACCCTAACCCTAACCCTAACCCTAACCCTAACCCTAACCCTAACCCTAACCCTAACCCTAACCCTAACCCTAACCCTAACCCTAACCCTAACCCTAACCCTAACCCTAACCCTAACCCTAACCCTAACCCTAACCCTAACCCTAACCCTAACCCTAACCCTAACCCTAACCCTAACCCTAACCCTAACCCTAACCCTAACCCTAACCCTAACCCTAACCCTAACCCTAACCCTAACCCTAACCCTAACCCTAACCCTAACCCTAACCCTAACCCTAACCCTAACCCTAACCCTAACCCTAACCCTAACCCTAACCCTAACCCTAACCCTAACCCTAACCCTAACCCTAACCCTAACCCTAACCCTAACCCTAACCCTAACCCTAACCCTAACCCTAACCCTAACCCTAACCCTAACCCTAACCCTAACCCTAACCCTAACCCTAACCCTAACCCTAACCCTAACCCTAACCCTAACCCTAACCCTAACCCTAACCCTAACCCTAACCCTAACCCTAACCCTAACCCTAACCCTAACCCTAACCCTAACCCTAACCCTAACCCTAACCCTAACCCTAACCCTAACCCTAACCCTAACCCTAACCCTAACCCTAACCCTAACCCTAACCCTAACCCTAACCCTAACCCTAACCCTAACCCTAACCCTAACCCTAACCCTAACCCTAACCCTAACCCTAACCCTAACCCTAACCCTAACCCTAACCCTAACCCTAACCCTAACCCTAACCCTAACCCTAACCCTAACCCTAACCCTAACCCTAACCCTAACCCTAACCCTAACCCTAACCCTAACCCTAACCCTAACCCTAACCCTAACCCTAACCCTAACCCTAACCCTAACCCTAACCCTAACCCTAACCCTAACCCTAACCCTAACCCTAACCCTAACCCTAACCCTAACCCTAACCCTAACCCTAACCCTAACCCTAACCCTAACCCTAACCCTAACCCTAACCCTAACCCTAACCCTAACCCTAACCCTAACCCTAACCCTAACCCTAACCCTAACCCTAACCCTAACCCTAACCCTAACCCTAACCCTAACCCTAACCCTAACCCTAACCCTAACCCTAACCCTAACCCTAACCCTAACCCTAACCCTAACCCTAACCCTAACCCTAACCCTAACCCTAACCCTAACCCTAACCCTAACCCTAACCCTAACCCTAACCCTAACCCTAACCCTAACCCTAACCCTAACCCTAACCCTAACCCTAACCCTAACCCTAACCCTAACCCTAACCCTAACCCTAACCCTAACCCTAACCCTAACCCTAACCCTAACCCTAACCCTAACCCTAACCCTAACCCTAACCCTAACCCTAACCCTAACCCTAACCCTAACCCTAACCCTAACCCTAACCCTAACCCTAACCCTAACCCTAACCCTAACCCTAACCCTAACCCTAACCCTAACCCTAACCCTAACCCTAACCCTAACCCTAACCCTAACCCTAACCCTAACCCTAACCCTAACCCTAACCCTAACCCTAACCCTAACCCTAACCCTAACCCTAACCCTAACCCTAACCCTAACCCTAACCCTAACCCTAACCCTAACCCTAACCCTAACCCTAACCCTAACCCTAACCCTAACCCTAACCCTAACCCTAACCCTAACCCTAACCCTAACCCTAACCCTAACCCTAACCCTAACCCTAACCCTAACCCTAACCCTAACCCTAACCCTAACCCTAACCCTAACCCTAACCCTAACCCTAACCCTAACCCTAACCCTAACCCTAACCCTAACCCTAACCCTAACCCTAACCCTAACCCTAACCCTAACCCTAACCCTAACCCTAACCCTAACCCTAACCCTAACCCTAACCCTAACCCTAACCCTAACCCTAACCCTAACCCTAACCCTAACCCTAACCCTAACCCTAACCCTAACCCTAACCCTAACCCTAACCCTAACCCTAACCCTAACCCTAACCCTAACCCTAACCCTAACCCTAACCCTAACCCTAACCCTAACCCTAACCCTAACCCTAACCCTAACCCTAACCCTAACCCTAACCCTAACCCTAACCCTAACCCTAACCCTAACCCTAACCCTAACCCTAACCCTAACCCTAACCCTAACCCTAACCCTAACCCTAACCCTAACCCTAACCCTAACCCTAACCCTAACCCTAACCCTAACCCTAACCCTAACCCTAACCCTAACCCTAACCCTAACCCTAACCCTAACCCTAACCCTAACCCTAACCCTAACCCTAACCCTAACCCTAACCCTAACCCTAACCCTAACCCTAACCCTAACCCTAACCCTAACCCTAACCCTAACCCTAACCCTAACCCTAACCCTAACCCTAACCCTAACCCTAACCCTAACCCTAACCCTAACCCTAACCCTAACCCTAACCCTAACCCTAACCCTAACCCTAACCCTAACCCTAACCCTAACCCTAACCCTAACCCTAACCCTAACCCTAACCCTAACCCTAACCCTAACCCTAACCCTAACCCTAACCCTAACCCTAACCCTAACCCTAACCCTAACCCTAACCCTAACCCTAACCCTAACCCTAACCCTAACCCTAACCCTAACCCTAACCCTAACCCTAACCCTAACCCTAACCCTAACCCTAACCCTAACCCTAACCCTAACCCTAACCCTAACCCTAACCCTAACCCTAACCCTAACCCTAACCCTAACCCTAACCCTAACCCTAACCCTAACCCTAACCCTAACCCTAACCCTAACCCTAACCCTAACCCTAACCCTAACCCTAACCCTAACCCTAACCCTAACCCTAACCCTAACCCTAACCCTAACCCTAACCCTAACCCTAACCCTAACCCTAACCCTAACCCTAACCCTAACCCTAACCCTAACCCTAACCCTAACCCTAACCCTAACCCTAACCCTAACCCTAACCCTAACCCTAACCCTAACCCTAACCCTAACCCTAACCCTAACCCTAACCCTAACCCTAACCCTAACCCTAACCCTAACCCTAACCCTAACCCTAACCCTAACCCTAACCCTAACCCTAACCCTAACCCTAACCCTAACCCTAACCCTAACCCTAACCCTAACCCTAACCCTAACCCTAACCCTAACCCTAACCCTAACCCTAACCCTAACCCTAACCCTAACCCTAACCCTAACCCTAACCCTAACCCTAACCCTAACCCTAACCCTAACCCTAACCCTAACCCTAACCCTAACCCTAACCCTAACCCTAACCCTAACCCTAACCCTAACCCTAACCCTAACCCTAACCCTAACCCTAACCCTAACCCTAACCCTAACCCTAACCCTAACCCTAACCCTAACCCTAACCCTAACCCTAACCCTAACCCTAACCCTAACCCTAACCCTAACCCTAACCCTAACCCTAACCCTAACCCTAACCCTAACCCTAACCCTAACCCTAACCCTAACCCTAACCCTAACCCTAACCCTAACCCTAACCCTAACCCTAACCCTAACCCTAACCCTAACCCTAACCCTAACCCTAACCCTAACCCTAACCCTAACCCTAACCCTAACCCTAACCCTAACCCTAACCCTAACCCTAACCCTAACCCTAACCCTAACCCTAACCCTAACCCTAACCCTAACCCTAACCCTAACCCTAACCCTAACCCTAACCCTAACCCTAACCCTAACCCTAACCCTAACCCTAACCCTAACCCTAACCCTAACCCTAACCCTAACCCTAACCCTAACCCTAACCCTAACCCTAACCCTAACCCTAACCCTAACCCTAACCCTAACCCTAACCCTAACCCTAACCCTAACCCTAACCCTAACCCTAACCCTAACCCTAACCCTAACCCTAACCCTAACCCTAACCCTAACCCTAACCCTAACCCTAACCCTAACCCTAACCCTAACCCTAACCCTAACCCTAACCCTAACCCTAACCCTAACCCTAACCCTAACCCTAACCCTAACCCTAACCCTAACCCTAACCCTAACCCTAACCCTAACCCTAACCCTAACCCTAACCCTAACCCTAACCCTAACCCTAACCCTAACCCTAACCCTAACCCTAACCCTAACCCTAACCCTAACCCTAACCCTAACCCTAACCCTAACCCTAACCCTAACCCTAACCCTAACCCTAACCCTAACCCTAACCCTAACCCTAACCCTAACCCTAACCCTAACCCTAACCCTAACCCTAACCCTAACCCTAACCCTAACCCTAACCCTAACCCTAACCCTAACCCTAACCCTAACCCTAACCCTAACCCTAACCCTAACCCTAACCCTAACCCTAACCCTAACCCTAACCCTAACCCTAACCCTAACCCTAACCCTAACCCTAACCCTAACCCTAACCCTAACCCTAACCCTAACCCTAACCCTAACCCTAACCCTAACCCTAACCCTAACCCTAACCCTAACCCTAACCCTAACCCTAACCCTAACCCTAACCCTAACCCTAACCCTAACCCTAACCCTAACCCTAACCCTAACCCTAACCCTAACCCTAACCCTAACCCTAACCCTAACCCTAACCCTAACCCTAACCCTAACCCTAACCCTAACCCTAACCCTAACCCTAACCCTAACCCTAACCCTAACCCTAACCCTAACCCTAACCCTAACCCTAACCCTAACCCTAACCCTAACCCTAACCCTAACCCTAACCCTAACCCTAACCCTAACCCTAACCCTAACCCTAACCCTAACCCTAACCCTAACCCTAACCCTAACCCTAACCCTAACCCTAACCCTAACCCTAACCCTAACCCTAACCCTAACCCTAACCCTAACCCTAACCCTAACCCTAACCCTAACCCTAACCCTAACCCTAACCCTAACCCTAACCCTAACCCTAACCCTAACCCTAACCCTAACCCTAACCCTAACCCTAACCCTAACCCTAACCCTAACCCTAACCCTAACCCTAACCCTAACCCTAACCCTAACCCTAACCCTAACCCTAACCCTAACCCTAACCCTAACCCTAACCCTAACCCTAACCCTAACCCTAACCCTAACCCTAACCCTAACCCTAACCCTAACCCTAACCCTAACCCTAACCCTAACCCTAACCCTAACCCTAACCCTAACCCTAACCCTAACCCTAACCCTAACCCTAACCCTAACCCTAACCCTAACCCTAACCCTAACCCTAACCCTAACCCTAACCCTAACCCTAACCCTAACCCTAACCCTAACCCTAACCCTAACCCTAACCCTAACCCTAACCCTAACCCTAACCCTAACCCTAACCCTAACCCTAACCCTAACCCTAACCCTAACCCTAACCCTAACCCTAACCCTAACCCTAACCCTAACCCTAACCCTAACCCTAACCCTAACCCTAACCCTAACCCTAACCCTAACCCTAACCCTAACCCTAACCCTAACCCTAACCCTAACCCTAACCCTAACCCTAACCCTAACCCTAACCCTAACCCTAACCCTAACCCTAACCCTAACCCTAACCCTAACCCTAACCCTAACCCTAACCCTAACCCTAACCCTAACCCTAACCCTAACCCTAACCCTAACCCTAACCCTAACCCTAACCCTAACCCTAACCCTAACCCTAACCCTAACCCTAACCCTAACCCTAACCCTAACCCTAACCCTAACCCTAACCCTAACCCTAACCCTAACCCTAACCCTAACCCTAACCCTAACCCTAACCCTAACCCTAACCCTAACCCTAACCCTAACCCTAACCCTAACCCTAACCCTAACCCTAACCCTAACCCTAACCCTAACCCTAACCCTAACCCTAACCCTAACCCTAACCCTAACCCTAACCCTAACCCTAACCCTAACCCTAACCCTAACCCTAACCCTAACCCTAACCCTAACCCTAACCCTAACCCTAACCCTAACCCTAACCCTAACCCTAACCCTAACCCTAACCCTAACCCTAACCCTAACCCTAACCCTAACCCTAACCCTAACCCTAACCCTAACCCTAACCCTAACCCTAACCCTAACCCTAACCCTAACCCTAACCCTAACCCTAACCCTAACCCTAACCCTAACCCTAACCCTAACCCTAACCCTAACCCTAACCCTAACCCTAACCCTAACCCTAACCCTAACCCTAACCCTAACCCTAACCCTAACCCTAACCCTAACCCTAACCCTAACCCTAACCCTAACCCTAACCCTAACCCTAACCCTAACCCTAACCCTAACCCTAACCCTAACCCTAACCCTAACCCTAACCCTAACCCTAACCCTAACCCTAACCCTAACCCTAACCCTAACCCTAACCCTAACCCTAACCCTAACCCTAACCCTAACCCTAACCCTAACCCTAACCCTAACCCTAACCCTAACCCTAACCCTAACCCTAACCCTAACCCTAACCCTAACCCTAACCCTAACCCTAACCCTAACCCTAACCCTAACCCTAACCCTAACCCTAACCCTAACCCTAACCCTAACCCTAACCCTAACCCTAACCCTAACCCTAACCCTAACCCTAACCCTAACCCTAACCCTAACCCTAACCCTAACCCTAACCCTAACCCTAACCCTAACCCTAACCCTAACCCTAACCCTAACCCTAACCCTAACCCTAACCCTAACCCTAACCCTAACCCTAACCCTAACCCTAACCCTAACCCTAACCCTAACCCTAACCCTAACCCTAACCCTAACCCTAACCCTAACCCTAACCCTAACCCTAACCCTAACCCTAACCCTAACCCTAACCCTAACCCTAACCCTAACCCTAACCCTAACCCTAACCCTAACCCTAACCCTAACCCTAACCCTAACCCTAACCCTAACCCTAACCCTAACCCTAACCCTAACCCTAACCCTAACCCTAACCCTAACCCTAACCCTAACCCTAACCCTAACCCTAACCCTAACCCTAACCCTAACCCTAACCCTAACCCTAACCCTAACCCTAACCCTAACCCTAACCCTAACCCTAACCCTAACCCTAACCCTAACCCTAACCCTAACCCTAACCCTAACCCTAACCCTAACCCTAACCCTAACCCTAACCCTAACCCTAACCCTAACCCTAACCCTAACCCTAACCCTAACCCTAACCCTAACCCTAACCCTAACCCTAACCCTAACCCTAACCCTAACCCTAACCCTAACCCTAACCCTAACCCTAACCCTAACCCTAACCCTAACCCTAACCCTAACCCTAACCCTAACCCTAACCCTAACCCTAACCCTAACCCTAACCCTAACCCTAACCCTAACCCTAACCCTAACCCTAACCCTAACCCTAACCCTAACCCTAACCCTAACCCTAACCCTAACCCTAACCCTAACCCTAACCCTAACCCTAACCCTAACCCTAACCCTAACCCTAACCCTAACCCTAACCCTAACCCTAACCCTAACCCTAACCCTAACCCTAACCCTAACCCTAACCCTAACCCTAACCCTAACCCTAACCCTAACCCTAACCCTAACCCTAACCCTAACCCTAACCCTAACCCTAACCCTAACCCTAACCCTAACCCTAACCCTAACCCTAACCCTAACCCTAACCCTAACCCTAACCCTAACCCTAACCCTAACCCTAACCCTAACCCTAACCCTAACCCTAACCCTAACCCTAACCCTAACCCTAACCCTAACCCTAACCCTAACCCTAACCCTAACCCTAACCCTAACCCTAACCCTAACCCTAACCCTAACCCTAACCCTAACCCTAACCCTAACCCTAACCCTAACCCTAACCCTAACCCTAACCCTAACCCTAACCCTAACCCTAACCCTAACCCTAACCCTAACCCTAACCCTAACCCTAACCCTAACCCTAACCCTAACCCTAACCCTAACCCTAACCCTAACCCTAACCCTAACCCTAACCCTAACCCTAACCCTAACCCTAACCCTAACCCTAACCCTAACCCTAACCCTAACCCTAACCCTAACCCTAACCCTAACCCTAACCCTAACCCTAACCCTAACCCTAACCCTAACCCTAACCCTAACCCTAACCCTAACCCTAACCCTAACCCTAACCCTAACCCTAACCCTAACCCTAACCCTAACCCTAACCCTAACCCTAACCCTAACCCTAACCCTAACCCTAACCCTAACCCTAACCCTAACCCTAACCCTAACCCTAACCCTAACCCTAACCCTAACCCTAACCCTAACCCTAACCCTAACCCTAACCCTAACCCTAACCCTAACCCTAACCCTAACCCTAACCCTAACCCTAACCCTAACCCTAACCCTAACCCTAACCCTAACCCTAACCCTAACCCTAACCCTAACCCTAACCCTAACCCTAACCCTAACCCTAACCCTAACCCTAACCCTAACCCTAACCCTAACCCTAACCCTAACCCTAACCCTAACCCTAACCCTAACCCTAACCCTAACCCTAACCCTAACCCTAACCCTAACCCTAACCCTAACCCTAACCCTAACCCTAACCCTAACCCTAACCCTAACCCTAACCCTAACCCTAACCCTAACCCTAACCCTAACCCTAACCCTAACCCTAACCCTAACCCTAACCCTAACCCTAACCCTAACCCTAACCCTAACCCTAACCCTAACCCTAACCCTAACCCTAACCCTAACCCTAACCCTAACCCTAACCCTAACCCTAACCCTAACCCTAACCCTAACCCTAACCCTAACCCTAACCCTAACCCTAACCCTAACCCTAACCCTAACCCTAACCCTAACCCTAACCCTAACCCTAACCCTAACCCTAACCCTAACCCTAACCCTAACCCTAACCCTAACCCTAACCCTAACCCTAACCCTAACCCTAACCCTAACCCTAACCCTAACCCTAACCCTAACCCTAACCCTAACCCTAACCCTAACCCTAACCCTAACCCTAACCCTAACCCTAACCCTAACCCTAACCCTAACCCTAACCCTAACCCTAACCCTAACCCTAACCCTAACCCTAACCCTAACCCTAACCCTAACCCTAACCCTAACCCTAACCCTAACCCTAACCCTAACCCTAACCCTAACCCTAACCCTAACCCTAACCCTAACCCTAACCCTAACCCTAACCCTAACCCTAACCCTAACCCTAACCCTAACCCTAACCCTAACCCTAACCCTAACCCTAACCCTAACCCTAACCCTAACCCTAACCC
Organism: Giraffa tippelskirchi; assembly: GCF_054371585.1. NCBI lineage: Eukaryota > Metazoa > Chordata > Mammalia > Artiodactyla > Giraffidae > Giraffa > Giraffa tippelskirchi. The sequence continues at coordinate 124,324,790 of NC_137287.1, read as the reverse complement.
TAACCCTAACCCTAACCCTAACCCTAACCCTAACCCTAACCCTAACCCTAACCCTAACCCTAACCCTAACCCTAACCCTAACCCTAACCCTAACCCGACACCCTAACCCGACACCCTAACCCTAACCCTAACCCTAACCCGACACCCTAACCCTAACCCGACACCCTAACCCTAACCCGACACCCTAACCCTAACCCTAACCCTAACCCTAACCCTAACCCTAACCCTAACCCGACACCCTAACCCTAACCCGACACCCTAACCCGACACCCTAACCCTAACCCTAACCCTAACCCGACACCCTAACCCTAACCCTAACCCGACACCCTAACCCGACACCCTAACCCTAACCCTAACCCGACACCCTAACCCGACACCCTAACCCGACACCCTAACCCGACACCCTAACCCGACACCCTAACCCGACACCCTAACCCGACACCCTAACCCGACACCCTAACCCGACACCCTAACCCGACACCCTAACCCGACACCCTAACCCGACACCCTAACCCGACACCCTAACCCGACACCCTAACCCGACACCCTAACCCGACACCCTAACCCGACACCCTAACCCGACACCCTAACCCGACACCCTAACCCTAACCCGACACCCTAACCCGACACCCTAACCCGACACCCTAACCCGACACCCTAACCCTAACCCGACACCCTAACCCTAACCCGACACCCTAACCCTAACCCGACACCCTAACCCTAACCCGACACCCTAACCCTAACCCTAACCCGACACCCTAACCCTAACCCGACACCCTAACCCTAACCCGACACCCTAACCCTAACCCTAACCCTAACCCTAACCCTAACCCGACACCCTAACCCTAACCCTAACCCGACACCCTAACCCTAACCCTAACCCTAACCCTAACCCGACACCCTAACCCTAACCCTAACCCGACACCCTAACCCTAACCCGACACCCTAACCCTAACCCTAACCCGACACCCTAACCCGACACCCTAACCCGACACCCTAACCCGACACCCTAACCCTAACCCGACACCCTAACCCTAACCCGACACCCTAACCCGACACCCTAACCCTAACCCGACACCCTAACCCTAACCCGACACCCTAACCCGACACCCTAACCCGACACCCTAACCCTAACCCGACACCCTAACCCTAACCCTAACCCTAACCCTAACCCGACACCCTAACCCTAACCCTAACCCGACACCCTAACCCTAACCCTAACCCGACACCCTAACCCGACACCCTAACCCGACACCCTAACCCTAACCCTAACCCTAACCCGACACCCTAACCCGACACCCTAACCCTAACCCGACACCCTAACCCGACACCCTAACCCGACACCCTAACCCGACACCCTAACCCGACACCCTAACCCGACACCCTAACCCGACACCCTAACCCGACACCCTAACCCGACACCCTAACCCGACACCCTAACCCGACACCCTAACCCTAACCCGACACCCTAACCCTAACCCTAACCCTAACCCTAACCCTAACCCTAACCCGACACCCTAACCCTAACCCTAACCCTAACCCGACACCCTAACCCTAACCCGACACCCTAACCCTAACCCGACACCCTAACCCTAACCCTAACCCTAACCCTAACCCTAACCCTAACCCTAACCCTAACCCTAACCCTAACCCTAACCCTAACCCTAACCCTAACCCTAACCCGACACCCTAACCCTAACCCTAACCCGACACCCTAACCCTAACCCTAACCCTAACCCGACACCCTAACCCTAACCCTAACCCTAACCCTAACCCTAACCCTAACCCGACACCCTAACCCTAACCCTAACCCTAACCCTAACCCGACACCCTAACCCTAACCCGACACCCTAACCCTAACCCGACACCCTAACCCTAACCCTAACCCGACACCCTAACCCTAACCCGACACCCTAACCCTAACCCTAACCCGACACCCTAACCCTAACCCTAACCCTAACCCTAACCCGACACCCTAACCCTAACCCTAACCCTAACCCTAACCCTAACCCTAACCCTAACCCTAACCCTACACCCTAACCCTAACCCTAACCCTAACCCTAACCCTAACCCTAACCCGACACCCTAACCCTAACCCTAACCCTAACCCTAACCCGACACCCTAACCCTAACCCTAACCCTAACCCTAACCCGACACCCTAACCCGACACCCTAACCCTAACCCGACACCCTAACCCGACACCCTAACCCTAACCCGACACCCTAACCCTAACCCTAACCCTAACCCTAACCCGACACCCTAACCCTAACCCTAACCCTAACCCTAACCCGACACCCTAACCCTAACCCTAACCCTAACCCTAACCCGACACCCTAACCCGACACCCTAACCCGACACCCTAACCCGACACCCTAACCCGACACCCTAACCCGACACCCTAACCCGACACCCTAACCCTAACCCGACACCCTAACCCGACACCCTAACCCGACACCCTAACCCGACACCCTATCCCGACACCCTAACCCGACACCCTAACCCTAACCCGACACCCTAACCCTAACCCGACACCCTAACCCTAACCCGACACCCTAACCCTAACCCTAACCCTAACCCGACACCCTAACCCTAACCCGACACCCTAACCCTAACCCGACACCCTAACCCTAACCCTAACCCTAACCCGACACCCTAACCCGACACCCTAACCCGACACCCGACACCCTAACCCGACACCCTAACCCTAACCCGACACCCTAACCCGACACCCTAACCCTAACCCGACACCCTAACCCTAACCCGACACCCTAACCCGACACCCTAACCCTAACCCGACACCCTAACCCTAACCCGACACCCTAACCCTAACCCGACACCCTAACCCTAACCCGACACCCTAACCCTAACCCGACACCCTAACCCTAACCCGACACCCTAACCCTAACCCTAACCCGACACCCTAACCCGACACCCTAACCCTAACCCTAACCCTAACCCGACACCCTAACCCTAACCCTAACCCTAACCCTAACCCTAACCCGACACCCTAACCCTAACCCTAACCCTAACCCGACACCCTAACCCTAACCCTAACCCGACACCCTAACCCTAACCCGACACCCTAACCCGACACCCTAACCCTAACCCGACACCCTAACCCTAACCCTAACCCTAACCCTAACCCGACACCCTAACCCTAACCCGACACCCTAACCCTAACCCGACACCCTAACCCGACACCCTAACCCGACACCCTAACCCTAACCCTAACCCTAACCCTAACCCTAACCCGACACCCTAACCCGACACCCTAACCCGACACCCTAACCCGACACCCTAACCCGACACCCTAACCCTAACCCGACACCCTAACCCTAACCCTAACCCTAACCCTAACCCTAACCCTAACCCTAACCCTAACCCTAACCCTAACCCTAACCCTAACCCTAACCCTAACCCTAACCCGACACCCTAACCCTAACCCTAACCCTAACCCGACACCCTAACCCGACACCCTAACCCGACACCCTAACCCGACACCCTAACCCGACACCCTAACCCGACACCCTAACCCGACACCCTAACCCTAACCCTAACCCGACACCCTAACCCGACACCCTAACCCTAACCCGACACCCTAACCCTAATCCGACACCCTAACCCTAACCCTAACCCTAACCCTAACCCTAACCCTAACCCTAACCCTAAACCCTAACCCTAACCCTAACCCTAACCCTAACCCTAACCCTAACCCTAACCCTATCCCACACCCTAACCCTAACCCTAACCCTAACCCTAACCCGACACCCTAACCCTAACCCTATCCCACACCCTAACCCTAACCCTAACCCTAACCCTATCCCACACCCTATCCCACACCCTAACCCTAACCCTATCCCACACCCTAACCCTAACCCTATCCCACACCCTAACCCTAACCCTATCCCACACCCTAACCCTAACCCTAACCCTAACCCTGTACCGACACCCTATCCCACACCCTAACCCTAACCCACATTCTTCACACCCTCAACCCTACACTTACCTTTTGAAGTACATACCTGCATCATCTTCAATTTCAGCTCTTCTCATGCATAACAAAAGACAGGGGAGTAATATTTAAACATGGGACCAAGACCCATTATCTGTATAACAGGAATATAAACACTCTGAACACATTATTTAAATGACTCACATCACCAAAATATCTCTCCACCACATTTCCAATGGATAAGAGTGGAAGACACGTTTGTGATACATATTGTAACATAGTAGTCTAACACCGAACAGTAATCTGGCTAATTATATACACAAGATGTATTTAAACCACAAATAGTTCTACAAATTCCAGTTTCTACAATCGTTTCAATCTTCACAAAGGTAGGATTAACAGCACGTTTTTCCATAGGATCCAGGCATGGCGCAAAATGACAGTACAAATGACATGCTCATCATTGACAATGAAAATCTTAATTACGACTGTCAGAAGAAAGGTCAGCATGGTTGCTCTCACAGATTTTTCAGTGTTCCAATACAAGTTCTACCCAAATCCATAAAGAAAGACATACGCATAGGAAACTACACATTGAAAGCAAGTCTATTCAGATAAATATTGGACACCATCTGTATCAATATTTAAGGCATAAACGACTTCAAACATTCTTCAAATTCACAGAATGACAACAAGAAAGTATGGCTACACACAGTCCGTTCAGTTTTATAAACTGCCAATGAATAACCTCCCAAGGAATTTAAAGGCTGGTGACCATTTCAAATGTCATTTTCAATTTTTAATAGCTTTGATCTATGAACAAAACTGTAAGACAGAAAATTAAACAAGTATGACCGAAATAAATGAAGTAAATCCTCAATAGATATGAAAACATTCCATGGTAGTGAAATCAATTCACATAGTTATTAGGACTTTAATGCACAGACATATCTCCAGATTCAATGTGATCAGAATTCATATCTGGCAAAGATACAAAAGCTGATTTTAACAGTCATAGTATTTTTCTTTGTACCCCTAAAAAGAAAAACAACCTTCAAAAGCAAAATCGAACTTGGAGACTCACATTTCCCTATGTCATATGTCAGTATACAAAGCAACAGCATATCAAACTTTGCAATACTACCATGAACATACGCATTTAAATGAAATTGGCTGAAATACCCCAAAATAAACACATACTTCTAGACTCAGTGTTTCACAAGGCAGATAACATTCAATTAATGAAACTGAGAGGGTAACAGACAGGAAGGCCAGGGGTCTCCAAAGGGAGGAATTAGGCTGCGAATGTCAGACATTTTTTCTCTCTCTCTCTTAAGAGGCAGGAGGAAACAAGCTAGTGCTATCTTTTTTCCCCTTCTCTACACAAATTTAAAAAGAGGTTTTCTCTAAAAAATCTGTGTCCCTATAATGACACCTGGTTCCACCTGAACTTAACTTTTCTCAAACCATGAGCTAACCGATGCATTTTTCTTTTGGAAATGTTTGCTTTAAGCTATGTGAATGTACAATGTATTTACCCTAGACTCTATCTTCAAGTAGGTTCTGCCTAAAGGCTCAAAACTGACTTGACAAACCAATATGCTTTATTCATACACTGTCCTCCTAATCTATGGGAATGAAGCTATATATTTGCTCATGTCAAATGTTTTATGGCCCAGGATGACTCACCCGGTGCCAGGGTTATCTCCATGCAGCTTGTGGGTGAGGGGCCTGCTGCCATTCCTTTCTCTAATTAGTAGACTGCTAGTAGCTATATAACATCTAGCTAAAGACGAGCAGGGGGAGTACTCTCTTGCATTGGCAGGTGGGTTCTTTACCACTAGCACCACCTGGGAAGCACCAAGACACATGAACATCAGTGGATTTTGGGATCCACGGGGCATATACAGAACCATTCCTCAGAGAAAACTGAAGAAGGACTTTAACATCTCAAACAAAACATAAGTAGACGTGTTCACAACCTTGATGTAGCAAGGGTTTCTTCAATCTGACAAGTGCCATGGACCGATGAAGCACTATGTGAAGAATACTTCAAAGTCTATTTGGCAAACACAGCATAGGTTGGCTATATTTAGTCCTCAAGTGAATGAAAATGTCATTAATAGTGGTCATTTCAAATAGGTAGCGTGGGAAGCTGTTTACACTTATTGTGATTTGCGGTATACCACATTCACAAATGTCAGTGGCATTGGTGCAAAATCTATACATTTCTCAGTGGAAGCTTCTACATGGACTGTTGGGATAAGAGCTCTAACTCATACAGGCATACTTTTACTTTTAAAATGATCCTGCATGATAATCAAACAAAACACTGGATGAACACCTAGACAGTGTTTGAGCTCTGCACTAAATGATTTTAAAGCTAGTAGATGGAATGTACTGATGAGGAAGACTACAAACGAGTCATGTTCTTCAACTTGGTCAAACTGCTGATAGTCATACAAGTTAATGGAAAGTTAAGCCTGTTGTCATTAAATCGGTTCAAAAGAAATAGAATAATAAAACAAAGTAGTAAATCTTGTTTTCTTAATAAACATTGTATTATTTCTGGACAGCTTTGTTACTGGCATTAATAGACTACCTTAAATAATAACTTGTCACAGTGAAACAGATCCACATCTTTAATTGATGCCATTGCTGTTTGATACTATTGCTTGAATGAACAGCATGATTCACATTGGCCAACAAACAGAAGCAATCTAAGTGTTCATGGCAGCCAATTCCATAAACAAACTGTGGTATACACACAATGGAATATGATTCATCCCTTCAAAGTCGGTCATTCTGACAATGCTACAATGTGGACGAACCTTATGGTCATTATATTAAGTGAAATAAACCAGACCAAAATGGGACAAACGTTCTGTGTTTCCACTAGTATGAGATAGCCAAACAAGTCAAATCCAAAGCCAGAAAAAGCAGAAAGTGATTCCCAGGGATGGAAGACAGTTCATGTTTCATGGACCCCACCCAGTTTCCCTTGGGGAAACTGACTTCCCATGACATCGCCAAAACCAATTATACAAATAATTGGAAGCCATATCCACTCAAATGAATATAGACATAATTTTACAGTGTACACAAACCTCACTCAAACTTCTCAATAGGCAAAAGCCAAAACTGTATCTATGGTAGCTCAGCTTTGCTTAAAACTGTATCTACAGTACCTCAGTTTTGCTTATGAAATTTAACAACAAAAAAAACCACTAAAGTCTATCCAAAAAAGGATATAAAACATATATAACATGAACTTTAAAAAATTAGAAGTTTAAACTGTGAAAAACCTTATTCACAAAACTTAAACACAAACCACATAAAAATACATTTACAAAATACATATCTGATCAAGGATTGTACTCCAACTATAACAAAAAATCTGGAACAAACAACTTCATTAAGAATGTATAAATCTGAACACCTGGCCGAAGAAAATATACAGATAGTAAATAAGCATGTCAAAAATACTCAAAATCATATATCATTAGGAAATTACAAACTAAAACAACAGTGAAGTAGCACTGCACATCTATTAGATGCAGTAAACTCAAAAAAGGGCTGGGAGGCACTTCTCTGGTGGCTCAGTGGTAAGGAATCTGCCTGACAATGCAAGAGACTCAAGTTCGATCCACAGAGAAACATAGCTGGATTTTTCCAAAGCTAAACAAGGCTCACCTGTGACCTGAACACTACACATCTAGTACTTAGGAAACAGCTTTGAAAAAGTGTCCAGACAAAAACTATCACACAATTCTACACAATAGCTCTACTTGTAATAGCTAAAAACTTTCACATATCAGGATGTCTTTGGTAGATGACTGTGTCAACAAGTGGGGATACATCCAAAGTGAAGGGGAGCAAATGCTACCCCAAAATATACCACTTCAGCATGAGAATTAGTTGGACCTAATTAACTTTTTTTTTTAAGAGGACACGTGATCATCTCTGAAACTGAAGTTCAAGACAGCTCTTCTGTGAGTCACATTTACCAGAGAAATCTCATTTCGAAGGAATCCTCTGTATATACCAGACAGAAGGATGACAGTCTGTGAAACTCTTTTTTATCAATAGGGAAAGCTAAGACGTAAATCTGTACAACAACCATACCCTTCCTTTCCTTTGGTTTTATTTTTTTAATATTTATTTGTTTTTTTATTTGGCTGTGCCAGGTCGACCTTCATTGAGGCAAGCCAGATATTTAGCTACAGCATGCAAACTCTTTGTTGTGGCATGGGAGATCTAGTTCTCTGATCAGGGATTGAACCTGGGCCTCCTTCTTTGGGAGTGTCCAGTCTTAACCACTGGACCACCAGGAAGCCCCTGTTTTGTTTTTAGATGAAGATGGTACCTAACGTGATATCTTGGGCCACTTCAGTCACTGGCTCAGTTTCCTGAGTTTCTCCAAAGCACACACAAGGTACACATTATTAAACTGGTTGGCAAAACAAGTAAAGGTACTTCATACTACAACACTGTATGCTTACAAATATCTAAATGGTAAATGGCATGTTATTTATTTTTAATTACTATGGGGAAAAAAGAATGCAGTATTCATACATGTTACAACATGAATAAACGTTAAAACCATCTTTAGTGGAAAAAAATCCATATAGAAAAGACCACCCAGATCCCATATTCACCATGTCTGCTTTAAATCCATCAAGTTTGTCCAAATAACTGAAAATCTCAGTAACACTCTAAAGAAAGAAAAAAGGATGAGGATGGAAAAAAAGATATATTCATACAATTGAACAATTGCTAAAAGTGGAAGTGGGGTTGTGGAATACATTATAATGGAGAAACCACATGATTTCCTGATTTTGGAGGTTATGTGCTGGTTCTGCAAGAGAATGCACCCATTTTGGATAAAACACATGGAGTATTTTAGATGATGTGGCAAATGTCAGTACTTTTTCCCATTGCTAGGAATTTTCTGTACATTTTAAATTACTGGAAAGTAAACTATGTTTCAAAACAACCATGTCAATACCACAAAAGAAAATTAGATTAGACAGGCATGAAACTTTCTTATACAGACCAAGACTTACCCAGACGAGGTTCAAGGGAAGCTGTGATGCTCACTGCCATTGTAGGAGTCCACATGGAATGAAGAAGTACTGTGGGAACTCTATTAGTAACCACCATGTCTTGGGTCCTCTGCATGACCTACTGCAGGAGAAACAGATTTTACAAATAAAATTTTCCACATAACTTCACAAAAAGTTGTTAGACTATATTCAGTAAAGCTGAATAATTTTGGATCAATTTACAATCATATAAAATATTATAATTTACAATCCCAATCAATACGCAAAAATCAGTTGTGTTTCTGTACACTAATAACAATCGGAAACAAAATTAAGAAAATCCCACTTATATTTGCATCAAACAGAATAAAACATCTAGCAACAAACTTAATCAAGGACATAAAAGACCAGTAGTCAGAAAACTAGAAAGCACTGATAAAGAAACCAAGAAAACATAAATACACAGAAAACTCTTCCACGCTCATGCACTGGAACAATGAGGAATTAAAGTGTCCATTCCAGCCAAAGCCAACAACAAATACACTGACTGCAATCACAAAATAATATTCAATGGCATTTTTCACAGAAATAGAAATATGCCTAATATTAGCCTGCTAATATTGAACGGGACTTTAAACAGCCAACAAGACTGAGAAAAAAGCACACAGCTAGAGGCATCTTCCTCTCCGACTTCAAACTACATCACAGAGCTGTAGTAACCACCACAGTGAGGAAATGGCACAAACAAAGACACACGGACTCGAGGAAAGAACAGAGAGCCCAGGAGCGAACCCCCATGCATGTGGTCAGTTCATGAAAATCAAACCAGGAACGAGCAAAGAGGAAAGGACAGTCTTCTCGAGAGACAGTGACAGGAAAACTGGCCACCTACACTGAAGAACATCACTGGTCATCCTCTAGATCATCTAACAGAAATCTAACTAAAAACCCACCATTTTGCACATGGAGCTCTTTCCCCCCTGAGTCCTCTGAGATGGACCTCCGGTCAGCGCTCAGCTGGACACAGGAAACGTCTACTTCATCCTCATTTTTCCCTCTTGCAGTGCCTCCGTGCTGGCGGGCACTGAGGCAACCCCACTCCTCTCAGCCTGGGCTCAGCCCCGTTATCCAGAAGCCTTAGCCCTGACGGCCCTGAGGAGACAAAGCTCCCGCCAGTTGATCACCAATCCGAGTCTGAAGGCAAGGCGTCCTGTGCCCGCGGGTCAGAGGGGCGTTTGGCGCCCCCCTGCGGGCCGCCAGAGAAGAGCGGGCAGCCCCGCGCTCACAGAGCCCAGAGGGCTCACCCAGAAGCAGCTCTGCTCTGAGCACTCAGACTGGAAGCCCAAACTGAAATGGAGCAGAATAGCTCCATGACCCTCCTCAAAACATGGCTAAGGAACAATTAGAGACTATATGGAATGCAGCCGTAAAAAGGAACACATTTGAGTCAATTCTAATGAAGTGGATGAACCTAGAGCGTATTAAACAGGCAAGGCAGTCAGAAAGAGAAAAACATGGAATCTAGAAGGATGGCACTGATGAGTCTGTTCACATGGCAGCAATGGAGATACAGACATAGAGAACAGACTGATGGACAAGGGTGGGGAACAAGAAGGAGAGGGTGAGATGAATGGAGAGAGCAGCATGGATGCCCGTGCACCAACATTTGTAAATAGACAACCAATGGGAATTTGCTGTATGACTCGGGGAACTCAAACTGGGGCTCTGTAATAACCTAGAGAGGTGGGAATGCATGGGACGTGGGAGGGAGATTCAAGAGCGAGGGGACACACGTACACCTATGGTTAATTCATGTCGATGTATGACAAATCAAACCAATATAGTAAAACAACGATCAATCAATAAAAATAAATAACCATTAAAAAAAAAAAACATATGGAATGAAATGAACATATACACAAACTTTGCAACACTGTAATTCAATTTTAAAAACTATAAAAATTTTAGAAAACAACAAAAGACCTACATGACCTTTGTTCTGGTGATGAGTTCTAACACACAACAAAAAAGCTAACTTACCAAATTATTAACATAAATTACTTACAACATTGACTTTTACGATTTTATACATTTACTCTGTGAAGGACCTTACTCGAGAGAACCAAAAAAACTGTTAAACGAACCACTGACCACCCGCCCTTGCCAGGCCCCAGAGAAGAGAAAACACTTGCAGGAGTCGTCTTACAACAGGAGGTCCTGGTAAGGAGCCAGGAACTAACGAGCTACCACCAACCAGGACTCTGGAGAGGTCAAAAGGAGATGGGGGACTCCAGTCCAGAGGTCCTACCAACCTCCCAGGATCCTCCTCGCTGGAATCCTTCTCAGCTGAGGGATGCATGTGCCCCCAGGAAGGATCCCAATTCAGAATGACGGGTAAGAGACAAACCAGACACTAACCCAATGACCATAAAACCTGAGACTGTGAGCCGCATGGCAGAGTTCTCTCCGTTTCCCTCGCCCTCCCGCCCTCCGCCCCGGCAGCCCTTCCCAATCAAGCCTCTCGCTTGGACAGCGCTCCGTCCTCGGACAACTCACTTCCAAGTGTCAGACAAGAACCCACTCTCAAGCCCCGGAAGGGATCCCCTTTCCTTCATCAAAACCAATACCCAGGAGAAAATATCTTCAAAATGCTATCTTGTGGAGAAGGAAATGGCACCCCCTCCAGTATTCCGGCCTCACAAATCCCAGGGACAGAGGAGCTTGGTGGGCTACAGTCCAACAGCAGGGCATTTCTGAGGGGAGGAAACAGTCCCAGGAAAGTTGAGGCGCTCGCCAAAGGGCCCAGAGCTTTTGATAGCACAGCCAGAACTGTGCCTGAGGACTCCCAGCTGCCAGGCCTCTTGATCCTGGCCTCTTTCACCAGATACACGTGTGGAAAGCTAGAATCTAAAATATGCCCTGGTGGCTCCGTGGTCAAGAATCCGCCTGCCAGTGCTGGAGATGCATGTGTGATCCCTGGTGTGGGAAGATCCCACATGCTATAGAGCAACTAACCCCGTGTGCCACAACTGCTGAGCCTGTGCTCTAGATTCTGGAAGCCACAACGCCGAGCTCACATACTGCAACTACTGAAGCCCGTGAGCCTGTACCCCACAATAAGAGGAGCCACTGCAGTGAGGAGCCCGCACACCACTAGTTATAGCCCATGCTCACCAAAACTAGAGAAAAGCCCACACACAAAGACCAAACACAGCCAAAAATAAATAACATCGTTTTCCTAAAAAATGCATATCTGACAAAGAATCTGTACTCAAATTGTCCAAGAACACTAGAGCAAACAAGCCCATTCATAACTGGCAAAGACTGACATAGACACCTGGCCACTGAGGGTATACTGATTGTAAACTATCATACAAAAACATACTCAAGACACTGGTGGGATGCATGCACAGCCCCCTTTGGAAGACAGTCTGACAGTTTTTTCAGTAACCCCATGGGACAAGCACTGAATTCTATACATGACAAGTGGTGGAAGCCAGGTATCTTACCATTGGAATGTGACGTTACAGATACACAAAAGGAAAGGTTACAATCTCCACGTCATGGTGGATCAAGTTGGAGACATCATCACAAATTACCTTTAACTGAATATGTTCAAAGGTAAGCTGGAATACATGTATATATTTCCATGTATTGTCAGCCAAGCATATTTAGCTCCTACATGTATGTTTTAAATATCATTCTCCAATAAAAAGGAACAGGAAACGTCCCTGGTGGCCCGGTGGTAAAGAATCTGCCTACCAATGCAGGGAACACGGGTTCAATCCCTGGTCCTAGAAGATTCCACATGCCCAGGGGCAACTAAGCCCCCGTACAATTATTGAAGCTCGCATGCTCCAGAGCCCAAGTTCTGCAACCAGAGAAAGCACTGCAATGTGAAGTCATGAGACGGCAACTAGAGGGTAGCCTCTGCTCACTACAACTAGACATCTAGCAACACAGACCCAGAATAGTCAAAAATAATTTAATGTTAAAAAAAAAAAAGGACAGAAGTTCTTTGAAGAAATGACTGAGACTAGGGTTGAGACAGTAAATATACAAGCCAGGGTAATCTTAAATTATGAGAAAGTAAAGAACGTTAAGACAACTATCAAGCTGTCCAAACTGATAAAAATGAATGATTACACAGTTCTATCTGTATACACTAGCAAATAACAATCTGAAAAGGAATTTAAAAAAACAATTCCCTTTCAATAATGCCAGCATTAATAAAATACTTTGCCACGGATGTAATGAGGATGACAAGACAGGCACACTGGAAATTATACAATCCAAGGCCAGTGACGAAGCTTGATTGCTCAGAGCTTTTGTGTCATGAAGTTTTATTAAAGTATAAAAGAGATAGAGAAAGCTGCTGACATAGACATCAGAAGGAGGCAGAAAGAGTACCCCTTGCTAGTCTTTAGCAAGATGTTATACGACCACTAGCAGTCTGCTAATTAAATAAAGACAACGTATCAGAAAACGGCACCAGGCCCCTCACCCACAACATGCATGACATAACATTGGCAGCAGGTGAGTCATCCCGGGCCATAAAAAGATTGACATGAATCTTGAAGAAAGGCAGATTTCCAAGAAAATATATAGTTTCATTAACGTAGATTAGGAGAACAAGGTATGAGTAAAACATACTGGTTTGTCAAGTCAGTTCTGAGCCTTTAGGAGGAACCAACTTGAAGACAGAGTCTAGGGTAAACACATAGCACATTAACATAGCTTAAGACAAACATTTCCATAAGAAAAATGCATTGCTTAGCTCAAGGTTTGAGAAAAGTTAAGTTCAGGGGGAGCCAGGAGTCGTCATGGCAACACAGGTTTTGAAGAGAAACCTCCTTTTAAATTTGTATCAAGAAGGGGAAAAAATGGAACACTAGTTTGTTTCCTCCTGCCTCTTAAGAGAGAGGTAAAAACGACCGACACTTGCAGCCTATTCCCTCTGTCTGGAGACCCCTGGCCTTCCTGCCTGTTACCCTCTGAGGCCTTTAGGAAGCAATACACAAGCTGATCCTAACATACACGTGGAGTGACAAGGGACTCCAAGGAGCCAAAACAATCACATGAGTCTGCAGTTCAAAGGTCCTCTGGTGTGCTGTGCTAAGTCGCTTCAGTCACGTCTGACTGTCAGAGCCCGCCAGGCTCCTCTGTCCATGGGAATTTTCCAGGCAAGGGTACTGGAGTGGGTTGTCGTGCCCTCCTCCAGGGGATCTTCCCAACCCAGGGATCGAATTCCTGCATTGGCAGGTAGGTTCTTTGCCACTAGCACCACCTGGGGCTGCTGCTGCTGCTGCTGCTAAGTCGCTTCAGTCGTGTCCGACTCTGTGCAACCCCATAGACGGCAGCCCACCAGGCTCCGCCGTCCCTGGGATTCTCCAGGCAAGAATACTGGAGTGGGTTGCCATTTCCTTCTCCAGTGCATGAAAGGGAAAAGTAAAAGCAAAGTCGCTCAGTCGTGTCCGACTCTTAGCGACTCCATGGACTATAGCCTACAAGGCTCCTCCGTCCATGGGATTTTCCAGGCAAGAGTACTGGAGTGGGGTGCCATTGCCTTCTCCGCCACCTGGGGCAAAAGGGCCTAAATGGAGATCAGGGAAACCCAGCTAGGAGATGAGAGGAGGCTCAGAGAAAAGGAAGTGAGGGAAGGAGACTCCTAGTCACATTCAGAGAAGCCCAGCAGGTAGTTCTCCAGGAGGTAGAGGAGGGGGAAGCAGGCTGGAGCTACGTAGAAGACGAAAGAGGGAACTAAAGCAGGGGCCCCCAACCTCTAGGATCTGATGCCTGATGATCTGAGGTGGCGCTGATGAAATAATAATAGAAACAAGTGTTCGCTCACTCAGCCAACCCTTTGTGACCCTATGGACTGTAGCCCACAAGACTCCTCAGTCCATTGAATTCTTCAGCCAGGAATACTGGAGTGGGCTGTCATTTCCTTCTCCAGGAGATCTTCCCGACCCAGGGATTGAACCCGGGTCTCCGCATTGCAGGCAGACTCTTTACCAACTGAGCCACCAGGGAACAGAAATAGAAACAGAGCGCACGGGAAACGGACAGCACTTGACACATGCTGGGGAGGAGGCTGATTACAAACCCCGGAGCCAGGGTTCCCGGAAGGATATCACATTCTCCCTTGGACCATCCTCCGCCCTCTCTGGGTCTCAGTTTCCTCATCTGTAAAATCATGGACAACTGACTATAATTCATTCCTGGAACCCAAGCCTATTGAGAGGGATGGGAAATATTACTCCAAGGCTGGGATGATAGACCAGATTTACAGAAAAATATGGCATTGCTGCTTTTCAAACAGACAAATACAATAAAGGAAGGAGTCCCTGGCCCTGCGGGATTTGCCTAGGGGTCTAGTCTGGGAAATTCTTACATATCAGGAGATGGCTCCGAGCTGGATTTCCATAAACAAGAACATCCATGCAAAGGACAAGCCTTCAGAGCTCTGTGCCCATCAGCCACAGGAAGAGACCGCCTCCTGACAGCCAGCAGCATTTATGAGTGACCTCCTAAGGCCTTCACCAAACTACAGGGGCACCTCTGGGTTTTCTGTTTCCCTCACTTTTCTGACTCTTTTCTGAAAAACACGCTCATTTCTTCATAGAATGCCACAGTGGAAGGAAAATAGGCCTTCAATTTTTAGACCTCAATTTGCAAAAAAATTGGAGCTTTTGTGTTTTTTTAATTAAAGCACCACATAATTTAAAAATTTTACACGTTCTAATTATTCAGTTCCAAAACACCACACTTATTGCACAGGGTCCCCATGGAAAGGCCCCCCTCTCAGCAGGACAGCCACAGATGCCACCATGAAAGGGCAGCCAGGTGCCCTCCTCCCTTCTTTTCCGCCTGGGTGGCCGCCAGGCTTTTAAATCCATGCACCCTACTAAGTTTCTAGGGTGCAATTCGTGGACCCCTCCCTTTCCCATCCCAGAAGGTGGTCAAGGGCCCGCTGGGCTGCAAACTGCCGGAAGCAGGGCTGGGCCAGCCGGCCAGCGGAAGGGTTGTGGAGTCCCAGCAGGTGAAATCACCAGGCAGGATAAATCCCTTGGACTTCCTGGGGACCTCGCTGCAGGCACTAGGCTGCTTGGGAAAACCACGTGGGTCTGAGCTTTAGGCGACGGGGTAAAGTGGTAAAGGCTTTGACCCCATTGGCGAGGCCTTTCTGCCACCGCCAGGTTAGGGGGCTCCGAGACTGTGCCAACAGACAGGGCGGAATACGTGGTTCCCTACTCCGCCCCGCACCAGAGCCCCAGTTCCCTTACCTGTGGTCCGCACCCCTCCGCTCCGCTCACTGGATGCCGATCGACGGGGACCCAGGAGCCCACGAAATGGGCGTTCCCAGCCGCAATGGAGACCCCTGAGACCCGAGACACACAGCCTAGGAGCTCGGAGGAGGCGCGCTCCGCCCCCGACGCGGCCAGGTGTGCTCCGCCCAAACGCCCGCTCCCAGGAGAGGCCCGCGGGCCTCGCTACTGCCGCCAGGTGAAATCCATCAGCGAGCAAATCCACCCCACCGAGACAACCCGAGCTTTCTATCCGCTGATCTGTCTATAATTCAGGGATAAAACTATGACTACAGGAAGGAACGATGACCTGACCTAGGATGGCCATGATATTCTATAGAACCAGAGAAAATTGGTTAAAATAAAAAAAAATTTCTTGGAAATTGTAAAGCTGGTTCTTTTGCATATGCAATTAAGAACAATTAGCTTGTTAAAAAGCCCTGCCTAGGGCAAAGCTTGAAGTTAATCCTTTCCTTGAAAAATACTGCCCACTTTGCCTGAGAACTCAGCCTTCGGCAAATGAGAACTTCAAGCCCCCCCCCCCCAAAAAAGAAGGTCAAAGAGATATTTTAAATCTTGGGCGGAAAACTAGAAGATCTCTGTCTGTCTGTCTGTGTGGTTTTATGTATGTCTCAGTGTGAGTCTTCTGTTTTTTGATAATATTGCTGAAGTTGTAAATGAGTTCTTATTTAAATAATCTAAAGAAAATGAAGCCCTTACAAACCAAACAGTTCTAAATACAAGAAAAAAATGACCTAAATGAATTTTAGATTAACGTGAACTGGGAAATAGTCAATATTAAATATCTAGTATTTTTTTTTTTGCTACTCTAATATAGACACGTCTGAGTCATTAACTTTAAGCATAAAATTTTTATAGTGCCTAAGTTTATTATCGGAGAAGGAAATGGCAACCCACTCCAGTACTCTTGCCTGGAAAATCCTATGGACAGAGGAGCCTGGTAGGCTGCAGTCCATGGGTTCGCTAAGGGTCGGACATGACTGAGCGACTTCACTTTCACTTTTCACTTTCATGCATTGGAGAAGGAAATGGCAACCCACTCCAGTGTTCTTGCCTGGAGAATCCCAGGGATGGGGGAGCCTGGTGGGCTGCCGTCTGTGGGGTCGCACAGAGTCGGACACGACTGAAGTGACTTAGCAGCTTAGCAGCAAGTTTATTATAAGTTAAATACTGCTATATTGTTATATCTGTTACAAGCTTGTCAACAAAGAAAGCACCTCTAAAAACAAACAAAAAAAAAAAACTCCTAAAAAATGTAAATGCGATATGAGCTTTTAGATAAACTATTAAAAATAGTTATACTTTAAAACATCTGTCTATAATAGTCTCGATTGAAGGCAGAGGAGAAGGGGACGACAGAGGATAAGGTGATTGGATGACATCACTGACTCGATGGATATGAGTTTGAGCAAGCCTGAGGAGTTGGTGATGGACAGGGAAGCCTGGCATCCTGCAGTCCACGTGGTCACAAAGAGTCAGACACGACTGAGCAAATGAACTGAACTGAATTTACAATAGTTTCTCCAGATTTTGGTTACCTGAATTTCTATCGTTGTGCTAAACTAAGTGATGACAGTGTATTGAATAGCTAGATCATTTGCAAATAAATTAAGGTTCTGAAACATTCACTATTTGACAGGACCTTCCTCTTACACGGAAACTAAAGAGATGTTTGACTATCCATGAATAGTGTCTGGTGCCATCCTGAGATGTTCAATATAAGAAAGCAAAAAAAATTTTTTTAGATAATATCACTGATACATATGTTCACCAATCTATAGAATGCCAATAAAAAAGTCAGTTCTTGGTTGCTTAAGGAAAATGTATGTCTTGTTGTGTGAGGAATGAAATCACATTTTATGAAGGAAAAAGTAGTTCTGACTTATAGGTGGCAGTTTCAGAATAGGAGGAGCAAAGGAATGGGTACAGAAAGGGATAAGGAGGTTTTATGGAAAGTGGACCCCCAGAAAAGAGTTTTGTGCCTAGTACAAGTTTTCTTGAGATATTGAACTGCCTTTGCTAATGGATTTTAAGTTTCTTTACCTCTTAAGTGATCTGTTCTAGGTTTACCTTTGAAATCTTTTGTTAACTTTGCCTAAGTGGATAAGTATTGTTTCACAGTGACTTATGTGATCCTACCTGTTATAAACCCTTTTGATATTTATGAACAAACTTTCTTAAATAATTGACTTCTAGCTAACTTTGGGATGCTTCAGAGGGCCTCTGAGACCTCCCAAAGAGAGATATTAAACAACCTGAGTTCATTTGGCCTGTTAAACTGCATGGGAAGTGTTGTCAGAGGAGTGATGAATCTTCTCAAGTTATATTGTATGGTTGATGATACTAATACAGATATCCTAGAAATTATGTGACATTCATGAAAATCTGATATGTTCTGGTAAAATGCTGTCAGTTATAATTCTAGTCATCATATTAAAGTGTTTCAAGTCACAGCAATGACCAGATTACTTTGTCAATTTCAACTTAATCAGGTTTTAAACATGCCTTCTATGGTTTCACACTGATGCCTTTGCAAAAATACTGCTACTTCAAGATATATGGAAAAGACTTTTCTAAGCTTACCCGTAAACAATATTTTTTGTTATCTGGTAAGCTGGTAGCAGACTGGAATTTAGTCTAGTCTCTAGGTTAAGAGAACAGTTTTCTTAGAATGTAGCTTTCGATCACAGATTATGAATTTCTTTACCTTTCAGTGATTTATATTTGTTTTTATAATCTTTTTTTTTACTTCAGTAAAGTAAACAAG
The DNA here is from genome assembly GCF_054371585.1 of Giraffa tippelskirchi. NCBI lineage: Eukaryota > Metazoa > Chordata > Mammalia > Artiodactyla > Giraffidae > Giraffa > Giraffa tippelskirchi. The sequence goes on along the minus strand of NC_137287.1, from coordinate 124,305,697 downwards.
CATTATTTAAGATTAGGGTACATGTAGGATGGACCAAGGTTTCCCCACTCCTGCCAATTCCCTTAACCCCTCAGATTCTTCTGATGGGACCAAGGTCTCACTTCCCTCCAGAGGGACCATCCAAGCTTTTTATCAGCTGATCTGCCCCTGATATCAGAGTCAATTTCAGCACCATTGGGTCCATAATTTAGGCATCAAACTACGACTACATAAAGGAAAGATGACTTTTTGATGCAGGATGGCCATGATATTCCTTGGACTTCAGAGAAAATTGGTTAAAATGAAACTTTTTTTTTCTTGGAAACTGTAAAGCTGGTTCTTTTAGCATATGCAATTGAAAACATCTAGGTTGTTAAGTCAGTTTTCATTCCAGTCCCAAAGAAAGGCAATGACAAAGAATGTTCAAACTGCTGCACAATTGCACTCATCTCACACGCTAGTAAAGTAATGCTCAAAATTCTCCAAGCCAGGCTTCAACAATAGTGAACTGTGAACTTCCAGATGTTCAAGCTGGATTTAGAAAAGGCAGAGGAACTAGAGATCAAATTGCCAACATCTGCTGGATCAAGGAAAAAGCAAGAGAGTTCCAGAAAAACATCTATTTCTGCTTTATTGACTATGCCAAAGCCTTTGACTGTATGGATCACAATAAACTGTGAAAAATTCTGAAAGAGATGGGAATACCACACCACTTGACCTGCCTCTTGAGAAATCTGTATGCAGGTCAGGAAGCAACAGTTAGAACTGGACATGAAACAACAGACTGTGGAAAATTCTGAAAGAGATGGGAATACCACACCACTTGACCTGCCTCTTGAGAAATCTGTATGCAGGTCAGGAAGCAACAGTTAGAACTGGACATGGAACAACAGACTGGTTCCAAATAGGAAAAGGAATATGTCAAGGCTGTATATTGTCACCCTGCTTATTTAACTTATATGCAGAGCACATCCTGAGAAACACTGGGCTGGATGAAGCACAAGCTGGAATCAAGATTGCCAGGAAAAATATCAATAACCTCAGATATACAAATGACACCACCCTTATGGCAGAAAGGAAAGAAGAACTAAAGAGGCTCTTGATGAAAGCAGCTGAATCCATGCAGGCTGAAGAGCACCAATGACAGCATAGAGAAATAGTTTTTCTATTGCTTCCTACCAATAAATAAATAAATAAATAAAAGCGAGAAGAAAGATTGTAACTCTTTTTCTGACACTCAGATCACCAAAGGGAGAAACTGCTGTGAGTATGTGGATAGAAAGGACACGTCTTTGGCCAACTGGATGAGGTGAGTGCAGTGAGTCTGCAGTTTGTAGATGTTGCTCTTCCCTCAAGCCCACACCCCTTTCCTTCTCAACCTGTCTCCCTCAATAGCTTTCACATCTTCTTTCCTCTTTTCCCTCCATATCATGCTTTTTCATTTCAAAAGACATTAGAAAGAACGAAATAAAAATATAGCATGCGCCCTCAAAAATATAAGGCTATATGCTGAACAAAACTGGGGGACTTGAAAACAACTTGAGGAGTCTAGATTCACCAGGGACACTTTAACTCACTTAATTGACACTTACCAAGCACTTAATGTTTCAGTTTAGTCAGCGAACTTCATTACTAAAGTAGATCACACAAACCATGTCCTTTTGGAGAACATACTGCAGACAGACATTAGCCAATTGATTTTAGGAACAGTAACCTTAATTTTTCTATCTTTGAGTAACTGCACAGCGCCAGGATAACCTAACACAGGAGACCTTGAGTCCATGTGGGCAACAACTTCCCCAGGCTCGGTTCCAGTGAGAAGTGAGCCCTGAGGTGTGGGAAGGAATGGGGGGCAGGATGGCTGTGAGCATGGCCATTCTCTGAAGGCCTCTCCTTTCACCAGGGCAGGCAGAAAGTGAATAAACTATTACTGTTCTGGGTCTCAAGCTATGTCAGAGCACGCTCCAAGTTTCCATGGGACGGGGTGGGCAAGTGAGTAGGACCCTGGATACACGTGGGGAGATTGAAGAAAAGCCTCGGGAGAGAAGGCAGGCTGGGGTGAGTGCTGAGGGGTGTGTGCTAGCCAAGGAGCACCAAGTCCTGTGGAATGAAAGAGAACTTAATTTAGAGTTTAGGGGAGCTGGAGGTCACCAGCCTCGTGGACAGTCCAGGTGGAGATGAGTCTAGAACTGGGCTCTGGAAAATGACTAATTAAGTAAGGAGAGAAAAGCATTCGAGCCAGGAAGAGGACTGGAAACAGGATCTGGAAATAAGAGTTCACATGGCCTGGTCGAAGGTGTGAACAGAAGGTCCCCATGAGGGGCGGTGGGAACCACGGCAGCCTCAGAGCCTGAAGGCAAGGAGCTGGGCATGGTCCGACCCTGGAGGGCACTCATCACCTGAGGTTTCTTTCCATCTCCTGGCCTCGACCCCAGGTATGTGAACTGTGCCCGGGACGACTAGGAGCAGAACCTGGTACCCTTCCAGTATCACGGGCAGATCTTCTACCAAACCTGCCAGGTGGTCAGGCTGGGCTGGGAGCTGTTGGTCTGGTACGGGGACGAGTATGGCCAGCACCTCGGCATCAAGCAGGACAACAGGGGGAAGAGCGAGCTCGCAGCCGGGAGAGGAGCGCCACCCCTCTTCCAGCGCCCCAGCCCATCCTGGGGAGCCTCCCTGGTCCAATTCCAAAGCAGAGTACAATCCAGTCTAAAGTCAGTCAAGTCGTCATTAAAATGCCTCAGAATTTGATTCATTTCATATGACTGTTAGGAAAGATTTTTATATTAAAAATGTTACTTCAAATTTTCAAAATTTTGTGCAAAAACTATGTCACATCACCTTCTGCTGAAAGGCTCAGAGGCAAACAGCAAGTTTCCCAGCACCGACCCGCCCTCTCACCTCTCCCTGTTTCTCCCTCATTTCCTCCCATTTCTAAGCCACACGTGTACAGTGATTTGCATTCAGCCACTGTTTCAGTTTGTTGTCATGTGAGCTCATACTCTGCGCCAGACAGGGCTCCACCCACCGAAACAGACAAAACCACTGCCCTGGGGCAGCCTGGGGCAGCACGGGCTTCATACCAGACAGGGGCTGGTGCTCTGAGGAAAACAGCGCAGGAAAAGTGCCTGCGATCAGCCTGAGCAGAGGGTGGGGTGTGGCGCAGGATGGTGGGGCAGGGTCTCGGCAGAGATAACACCCCTGGGAAACGATTCCAGGCAGGGGAGCAGCCAGTGCCGCAGCCCCAGGGCCGGGACGAGAGGCCATGCCAGTGGTCGCAGGAGGAAGCACAGAGGGAGAGGAAGGAGGCTGGACCGGAAGCCTCAGGGCCCGTGTCCACGTGCAGGCCCCAGGGGTCTTCCTGGGTGACACAGAACAACCGTGAGGCTTTCAGCTGCAAGCGGCACGTTCTCTGTTCTGTGACGATGCTTTGGTTCATTTTGGGGAAGAGACAGCAGCGGGGAGTCCCCTCAGAGGTCAGTTCATTGCCAGACACGAGGGGAGAGTGGGCTGGCTGAAGATGCACGGGAGTGAGGGTGTGAGGAGTCTGGCTGGAGATGTATTCTTAAACAGGACTTCCTAGTGCATGTTAAATGAGCTAAGACTGAATGAAATAAATGAGGTATGAATACTGCTGAGGCTTGAGAAAGGACATGCCTTTATTTTCTGATTTATGGAAAACTCAGAGAGGAGCAATTTGTGGATCTGTTGGGGCAGCAGGAGCCAGAGACCTGTAGTCAGTGGGACCTGGGCCACTCGGTCTCATCCAGTCTGAAACCCACTTCCTGCAGAGATCGGCACAAAGGCTGCTCTTTGAACCAGGAGCCGCAAAGTCAGCTTTACTCACACCTGCTCTAACTACCCCCTGTGCTGCCTCCCATATGCAGAGAGCTCCAGGCCAGGCGCCCCTAACTTAATAGACCCTTTCCCCTCACAGGGAGCTGCTCAGGAAGATTCCACCTAAGTCATCAAGAGTCTTATGTCTCAGTAGGGTAAAATACCTATGACCACGGTGACATGACTTTTCAGATACTTACACGCAGGGAAAGGTCCCTGCAGATCCACCTGTATCAGGAGAGACGCTGCCTCTGATGCTGCTGGAAGGTCCCTAGTCTGGGTAATATGTAGAAAAGGCCCTTGACACAGGCTTCCTGGATTTCTGTAGATGTAGCGAATAAGAATGGAATGGAAAAGTGGACTGTAAAGACACACTTGATGGGAGACAAATTGTGTGCTGTCAACACTAAGATGATTAGTGGGCAGGCCTTCCCATGGCAAACCAGCTAACTGACCAAAGCTTTCTCTTTCAGCAGAACTGAAGCCCAAGATCCACCCATGTGCCTCCTGCTCTCTGGCCTTCTCTAGTCAGAAATTCCTCAGCCAACACGTCCAACGCAATCACCCCTCTCAAACCCTCCTGAGACCATCTAAAAGAGACCACCTCCAAGCAGAGGATCCCTGCCCAGGCAATCAAAATCAGCAGCAGTAATATTCTGATCCACACAGCCCGAGTGACAAACCTGAGGGTCACGAGGCTAAGGAAAGGCCCCAACCTTTGCTGGAAAGCATAAGGCTGAAGAAGATTTCAAGGGCCTCTTCCTACTCACCCAGAGGACAAGTGGGGGGTTCTGGGGTGCATGAGAGAATGACAGAAGAGCCCAGCACAAGCCAGAAACTGAATCCAGAGGGCACAGGCAAATCATTCATGGGGGCAGGGGTCTCAGGGACTATGAGAGACAAGTACAGAGAGTGTGGGGAAGTCTCCAAGGATAGGTCAAATCTCATCTCACACCAGAGGACACACACAGGGCAGAAGCCCTATGTTTGCGGGGAGTGTGGGCGAAGCTTCAGTCGGAAGTCCCATCTCATCACACACCAGAGGACACACACAGGGGAGAAGCCCTATGTGTGCAGGGAGTGTGAGTGAGTCATGACCAACAAACCACATCTTAGGATTACTGCAGCCACCCCATGCCTTAGCTCTAAGGGGGCCTCAGAGGAGGTCTATGACCCATTACTGTCCCCAAGAGTATGAGGAGAGACTTCCCAGGTGGTCTAGTGGCCAAGACTCCAATGCAGAGACCCATGTTCAATACCTGATTGGGGAACTGGCTCCCACATGCTGCAACTAAGACACAGTGCAGCCGAATAAATAAATACATAAATAAATATTTTAAAGAAAGAGTGTGATAAGCACAGAATTAATTGATTAAATAGACCTTCCACTTTCATGACAGGAGAGGAGATAGATAAACAGCAGAGGGTTTCTTAAGTGTTCTGGAGATGTTCATGCCAATTGCCTTCGTGGTTTTTTGTACTCCTAATAAATTTTGTCTCCAAACAAATCTGAAGCCCAGACTATGTACTTATTCCCCACTTATTACTGAGAGCAGTGGGGTCCAGTGGTAGCTGAACCCCTGGGAAGGCATAATTCTGGAGCCAAGTCAGTTACGTCATGGTACAGTCGGTTCCTGGGTCCAGGGAGAGGAATCTAGGGTTTGAGACAGACAGGCAAATCTAGGGTTTGCCCTCTGGTTTCCTCTGACCTCTGTGGCCTCAAAGGTGAAGGCCTCGTGCACGTATGTGTGTGCATGTGTGTGTGCCTCACTCAGCCTGGGCCATCTGGTCTTTGCCGCTCCCTCAGGGTCATCACAGCATCTGGACTCCAGATTCGACCACAGGGGTCCAGTTCTCAGCCCTGCCCTCAGCAGCTGTGCGACCTGGGGCAAGATGCTCAGCCTCTCTGTGTCTCTGTTCTCATCTGTGACACACGGTGGAGGCAGCAGCATTTTAGTCTGATGCATGAGCACAGGGAGAATCTGGCAGAGGCTGGCTGAGAAGGCAAGTCCCACCTTTGCTGTTTTTTGTGTTTTTTTCTTTACCCTTTTCTTATTTTTTAATTGAAGGATAATTGCTTTACAGAATTTTGTTTTCTGCATGCCCTTCAGCCCCCACACCTTTCAGGTCTTCAGAGCTAGACGAGGAAGGGGCCGTTTAGGCACTCGGCTGCCCTGAGGAGTGGGTGTGAGGTCAGGGGTGCTAAGGGAGGGAGCCCTCCCTTCCCACCACTGCCGTTCCTGCTGAGCTGGGCAGCCCCAGAGCCCCTCCACAGACAGGCAGTGCCCACAGTCGTCCGCCTGCCAAGAACAAAGCCTGGAGCCGCGTGTGAAGGAAGTCCCTGTCCGGCCCCCATCCCACCCCGACACGGAGGGTCCTCGAAGCCCACACAGCAGCTTCTCTACGCACGGGCTTCGTACCTGTGTCCACGTGCTCTGGTCAACACTGTCGCGACCTTGAAATTCTTAACTTGGAATAGTTCATCCTTACACGTCCCTTTTATGAGTGAAGTCGGATGGACCCCAGGGTGTGCTGTGAGCAGAGCAGATACTCACACACGGGTCCCAGGGGTGACCAGGCTGCACGAGGGGACAAGGTGGACCCCTAGGCCCCCCGGTGAGTGAAGGTAGTGACCGCATCAGGAAGCCACGCTTGCTTTGACCCAGAACGGAGCTCCGACACAGAGTGGAGGCAATGGCGTGCTAAAGAGTCGACCACACCCTCCCCTCTGTGAATGACCTCTGCCCCGGCCTGATCCTTCCAGGATGTGTTCAGGAGGCTGAAGTTCGCCCAGTCACCAGAAGACACCAAGGGGAGAGTGGGCCGTGGGATGGGGGGGCGGAGGGTGCAAACTCCAGGACTGGGGGCAACGGCCAGGCTTCCGAAGCGTCTCTACATGAACTGTGTCAGTAATAACCAACCACTAGTATTTTCTCGTTTCTTTCATGCTTTCTTAAAGGAACACGTTTGTCTGTGGCTTGGTTTCCCTACAGGAAGGGAAGCCGTATAGAGTCCCCATCTTCTGTGGCTTTAGGCAGGGGCCACGGGAGGGAGAGTTAGGGATGGTGCAGACAGAGGGGCTTCAACTGAAATACGGTGGGGACCCAGAAACTTGCAGGGGCTTCTCACCTGCACCTCCCACTGGAGCTGGGCCTGGAATCCCCTGCAGGCCTGAGCAATTCAAAGCTTCTCCCTCCCCTCTGCTCCCCTCTCTTCCCCTCAAAAAGCTGGCTCCTGGGCCAGCCCACAACACCCCCAAATCCCCATCACCCACAGCCCCGCACAGGCCCTCCCTCACTGAAGTGGGACGACCTGCATGTGGCAGGGATGGTGTGTGACCCCAGAGCTTGGGGTCTCAGCTGACCATGAGCAATGCGGCTGGTGTGTTACACAGCCTCCCAGCCCAGGGAGCTGCCAGCAGCCACAAGCCACGACCTGAAGCGGGGATGGGGTGGGGTGGGGATGTGAGCTGTCTGAGGTCCCATCCTGTCCCCACGACAGCGGCCAGGCCTCACCTGACACCTTGACTGCCCTGCACGGACACACAGGACAGCAGCAGTCACGGGGACAGGACAGCCAGCTGCCTCCACCACAGGCTCCACTCTGACTGCAGTGGTCCCACGGCTGTACCAGCCCCTCCCGCGCGCCGTTCTGCTTGGCTACCAGGGCTCAGGGACCCTGCGTGAGTCGGTGAAGGCAGAGCTCCAGAGGCCAAGCATTTCTTCAGCCGCCAGACCCACCCTGGTTGCCAGATTCATGAGCACAACTGGTATCTGAAGCCTTTGGGAGAATGACACCACAGACGCTGACCTCAGAGCTCAGATTCCTGAAAACTTACTAAACAGGTTGCTTTTAGTCTTTTTTTAAGTAGGAGGTTGGCAGGAAGGAGGGAGTGGAATGACTTCCGTGGTGGTGCAGTGGTTAAAATCCACCTACCAATGCAGGAGACATGGGTTCAATCCCTGATCTGGGAAGATCCCGCCTGCCATGGAGCAACTAAGCCCATGCACAACTACTGCAGCCATGAAATTAAGACACTTTCTCCTTAGAAGAAAAGTTATGACCAACCTAGGCAGCATATTAAAAAGCAGAGACATTACTTCGCCAACAAAGGTCCATCTAGTCAAGGCTATGGTTTTTCCAGTAGTCATGTATGGATGTGAGAGTTGGACTATAAAGAAAGCTGAGGGCCGAAGATTTGATGCTTTTGAACTGTGGTGTTGGAGAAGACTCTTGAGAGTCCCGTGGTCTTCAAGGCGATCGAACCAGTCCATCTGAAAGGAAATCAGTCCTGAATATTTATTGGAAGGACTGATGCTGAAACTGAAACTCCAACACTTTGGCCACCTGATGCAAAGAGGTGACTCATTTGAAAAGACCCTGATGCTAGGAAAGATTGGAGGCAGGAGGAGAAGGGATTGACAGAGGATGAGATGGTTGGATGGCATCACTGACTCAATGGACATGAGTTTGAGTAAACTCCAGGAGTTGGTGATGGACAGGGAGGCCTGGTGTGCTGCAGTCCATGGGGTCGCAAAGAGTCTGACACGACTGAGCGGCTGAACTGAACTGAACTGATTCTTAAAGATCTTATTCAGAAAATCAAAAGACAAGCCACAATCTGGGAGACAAGTATTTGCAAAACTCACATCTGATGAAGGATTTGGACTCAAAATAGACAAAGACCTCTTGAACAACCCCATAAAAAATGAGTAAAGATCTGAACAGACAACCAGCCAAAAAAAGATATACAGATAGTCAAAAACAAAAAAATGTTCAACATCATACACCATTAGGGAATTACAAATTAAAATCATGAGATATCACATCACATATTATTAGGACTGCTAAATTCTAAATATATGACAATACCAATTACTGGAGGCTGAGGAACAGCAGGAAAGCCCCCTCACTGCTGATGGGATGCATGCACAGCCACTTTGTAACACAGTTGGGCAGTTTTCTCCAAAGCTAAACAAACCTCACCTTGGGATCCAACAATCGCTATTTCCAGTATTTAAGAAACTGCTTTGAAAAATCCATGCCCAAATGCAAACAAAGATGAACTTCTGCACAGCAGCAGTATGCATAATAGTTAAAAACTTGAAGGCAAGTAGAGCAGGCCACCCCAAAATAAGCCTCTCTGGTGTGAGGATTATTCACGTTGACTTCAAGGGAAAAAAAAAAAGAGGACTCTCAGTAAACTAAGTAGCAATTGCCTTTTGTGAAGGACATTTAAAACAGAGAAATCTCTGCATTTAAGGGTTACCCCTGTTTGCACCAGAAATAGAAGGATAATTAACTCAAGTAACTTATCAATGGAAAGGTCCCACCTTAAATCTACCAACAATCATCCTTCTTTACTGTGTCTTGCATGATAACCTTCCATAACCAGCTTCTCCCATTCCCCAAGGTCTTACTTCTGTCTTCAGCTGACGATGGTATTTAAGGTGATGGCTTAGGACATTTCAGGGACCGACTCAGTTTTCTTTGGTAGCTCCCCTGTATACAGTAGGCATTTGTTGTTTTAGTCACTAAGTCATGTTCAACTCTGGGATCCCATGGACTGTAGCCCCGCAGGCTCCTCTGTCTATGGGATTCCCCAGGCAAGAATACTGGAGTGGGTTGCCAACTCCTTCTCTAGGGGATCTTCACAACCCAGGGATCAAACCCGTCTCTCCTGTTTTGCAGGCGGATTCTTTACCACTAAGCCCCCAGGGAAGCATAGAGGAGGTATGCTTCTGTTTTTTCTCCTGGTGATTTGTCTTTTATCGTGGAAGGGCAGAATGAAAATTGTTTTTCCTCCCATACACATGCGATGGAGTATTACTCAGCAGTAGAAAGGCATGAACCACCAACCCTCAAAAGGCATGGTTAAATCTCACGTGCATATTACTCCGTGAAAGAACGCAGTCTGAAGAGACAGCGCGCAGCCAGACCTCATTGATGAGGGATGGGCTCGGTTTGGTGGGTCCTCCTGTTTCCTGGATCTCAGAGGGAGCAGATATGTGCAGTTCTGCTGCAGATAAGAAATTCAAACTGAAATAGAGATGAATATCTTATGATTTCTCCAAAATAGTTAGAGAACAATCAACTGGAAACCATATGAAATGAAATGACTGTAAACACAAACTGTCAAACTTACACGAAATTCACTCAGATTTATTAACAGACATTTAAAATGCAAAACAATCAAAATTACATGTATATATAAGAAAATATACATGACCTTGGCTTTGGTCTGCAGATCATGAGCTTTGAGTTTTAACACAGAAAACATCAATATACAAAAGAAAAAAATATGTGGACTTCATAAAATTAAAGTTTTCTCCCCTGAAAGACCTTATTCAGAAAGTCTAAAGACAAGCCACAAACTGGGAGAAAAACATTTGCAAACACATATCTAATAAAGGATTTGGACCTACAATAGACAAAGGCCTCTAAAACAGCCCCAGTTAAAAAAAAAAAAAAAATGGGTAAGGATCTAACCAGAAACACCTGGCCAAAGGAGATATGCAGATGCTAAATATCATACAAAAATTATACAAAAGTATCATACTACTAGGGAATAACATTTAAAATCAGGAGTTAACACACCGCACCTATTAGCACTGCTGTGCTCCGAATATATAACAGTAGCGATTGCTGGAGGGTGAGGAACAACAGAAGCTCTCCTTCACTGCTGGTGGTGTTGCAGGAAGGGGGACCCCTTCCAGGCCCCGAAACTGGGCTCTTGTCTAACACTTGGAAATGAATTGTCCGAGGAGACACACGTGCTGACAAAGAAAGAGATTTTATTGGGAAGGGCGCCTGGATGGAGAGCAGTAGGGGAAGGGAACCCAGGTTTTATGGTGATGGGATTAGTTTCCGGATTGTCTTTAGCCAATCATTCTGACTCAGAGTCCTGCCTGGTGGTGCTGAAGGAGGAAAGTAGGCCGAACAGATTCCGTCTTGAAAATCAGTCTCTGTCTTGAAACCCCTGTGAACTTTGGACTATATGCTTGGGTGCTCACCCGATGGACACTAAATTATGTGCCCAGTATCCATGGAGACGACGTATCAATTGGAAAACCGACCCCCGGATAAAAGGCCTTCAGGACTCGTACCAAGACATCCTGTCACCAAGGGAGTGTACTGATTTACCCCAAAGCAAAACAAATTATCTGTACAATATCTATTGATATATGTTACCCTGTTTATCCAACTAAGACTTACTGCATATAAATCATAGCTAGCCTTGATTATATCTCTCCTTTACACTATCCAGACTAGTTTCAAGGAATCTGGGGATGTGGGTTTGGGCATGTACATTTACGGTATATAAGGTTGTCACAAAAACTGGTCGGGGTCCTTGGCTAAGAGGAGACTCTGCCTTATACCCACCAGTGTAATAAATTGCTCTCCAGTATTTGCGTTGTCCTTCTGAGTGAGTTTGCTTCCCGGAGAGCGTGGCTACAACAGTGCACACCCTGTTCAGCCAAGATGGATGCCAGAGAGGATTCTGGGAGGTGGTTGGACATATGGTGTCTCCTTTTGACCTTTCCCAAACTCTTTCAGTTGGTGGTGGCTCATGAGTTCTGTGTTCCTTACCAGGACCTCCAGTCATAAAACAACTCATGCAAATGGTTACCACGGTGCCTGGGCAGGGTGGGCGGTTTCAGTCAGTGTGCTTCCCCTAACAGTGGGATGCCTGTACAGCCACTTTGTAAGACAGCTGGGCAGTTTTTTCCAAAGCTAAACAAGTCTCACCTTGGGATGCTCAGTATTTAGTGAACTGCTTTGAAAACCTATCTCCAAATTCAAACAAGGAGGAAATTATGCACAGCAGCACTATTCATAATAGCTACAAATTTGAACACATAAGGATACCCTTCAATAGATGAATGCACAAGCAAAGTGGGATACATCCATGTCAAGGCAAACAGAATATGCCGCCCCCAAATATGCCTTTCTGGCATAAGGAATATTTCAGTCTCATTAAAAAAAAGAAAAGAAAAAAAACAGGAATCTCAGAAAACTGTATGGAGATGAAGGATATTTACCACAGAAAAATTTCCATATTTAATGGCTATCCCTCTTTGCACCAGAAATAGAAGGATGATTAAATCTCAAGTAGCTCTTTTCAATGGTGGAGCCCTGACTTAAATCTGCAAACAATCATACATTTCTTTACTGTGTTTCGCATGATAACCTCCCCCAAGGACTTTCTCCTATTGTTTTTATCTGAAGATAGTATTTTAAATAATGGCCTTGGACGTTACAGGTAGTACCTCTCTTTTTCTGGGTAGCTCTTGTATATACAGGAGGTATGTGCTTAGTCGCTCAGTCATGTCCGACTCTGCGACTCCATGGACTGTAACCCCCCAGGCTCCTCTCCTCCGTCCAGGGGGGTTCTCCAGGAAAGAATACTGGAGTGCGTTGCTGTGCCCTCCTCCAGGGGATCTTCCCAACCCAGGGATCAAACTCAGGTCTCCCGCATTGCAGGTGTATTCTTTACCATCGGAGCCACCAGGAAAACCCATATAGGAGATATACAGGTTATTAAACTTCTGTTTTTCTCCTGGTAATCTGTTTTTTCTTTTTTACAGGGGAAGTCTCTACCAAGAATCTGGAAGGGTAGAAGGAAAATTGTTTTTCTTTACAAGCATATGCAATGGAACACTGCTTAGCAATAGAAAGGAATAAACCATCAACTTATACACTGTTAGTGAAAGAATTCAGTCTAAAGAAGCGGCACACACTATTGAACTCAACGAGGCAGCAGTTGTAACCAGGAAGGGTTAATTTTAAATTTACACTGGATCTGCTTCTATGACTTTAACCCTTTTTTATTATAATAAATATACATAATGGCCTGCCTCTGGGAGATAATCTGAGCCCCCTATGAAGGACTGTAAGAAAGTGAGACTAACACATCCCCCTGCCTGAGGCTTGCCCTTCTAGGAGACATCTGCAAGGATTGAAAAGTCTTCTTGCTTTGTTTCCTCACCTCCCTCCATTTCTGATCCATAAAAAAGCGTGGCCACCAGGTCCTGACAAGACGGATATTTTGAGGCACTAGCCTGCGGTCTTCTCAGTCAGCTGGCTCCCCAATTAAAGTCTCTTCCTTGCCTCAACACCTCGTCTCTTGGATTCATTGGCCTGTTGTGTGACTAGCAGACTGTCTCAGGAAATGCTAACAGTGGTGAGTATCCAGCTGAAGCCCACTTCTTCATGCCCCATGAAATGCAAACAGGAGGCCAGTTGCTAGCGTCTAACCTGGAGCCCAGCTATCTCCTACATCATTGTGACCCTATTTATGACATCCTGGATGAGGCAAAGCTACACAGATAATAAGCAGAGCATGGGGTGGGGGTTTAAAGGAGTCCATGTGATACTTTAGAATGGATACCTGTCACTATGCATTTGTCTGAGCCTGCAGATGTGTATAGCCCAAGGGGTCGATTATATTCTATTTTAGTTATTTTGGGTGTAGGAGTGGAACACAATGGGACACCGCATCTGACTGTAATAGAACTACATAGAAAAACCTCACTGTGTGGGATGAGGCAAAAGGCGCTGACAACTGTGGGAAAGAGCAGAATCTGTAGACTAAAGGCAAAACGGAGCTTCATAAACAGTGGGCTTGATTTTACAGAGGTCTCTCCAGGGTGTGGCAGCTGAGAATGCTCAAACCTCTGAACATGTCATCTGGAAAGGAGCAACACACAGAAAAACGGCGGATGGTGGGCACCGGGTTCTCACTGTGGGACTGACAGCTACACATAAAGGGAGAGAGGGCCTCTGCCCTGGTGACCCTGGATCTGGGCTTCCTGGGAGGATGACGTGGGGAGTCGACTGGCTGGGGAAACGCACAGACCTCTGCACTGGGAAGGCCCTGCACAGGTAGGAACCTCACGGCCCGTGTTTCCCCCATACCCGCTGGAAACACTCAGCCCTCCATGATCTGCAAGGTGCCGATTTTAAGACATTCTTGACCCCAGGCAGGTACAGGAGTGTGACGGTCTTACTTATCCCTAAGCTGTCCCAGAAGCCCAGAGCCTGGAGCCAGGATAGGGATGCCTGGGCCTCTAACCAGCAGCTGGTTAGGAGGAGGAGCCAGTACTGAGGGCAAGAGCTCCCTGTCGTCTGTGAGCCCCAGGGCCCTGATGGGACTCATTCCCACTGGGGACATGGGCAGGGCCGGCAGTGGTTCTGTTTTCCCCAGGAACCCTTTGATGAAAAGGCTTCCTGGGTGGCTCAGTGGTAAAGAACCCATCTGCCAATGCAGGAGACACAGGAGAAGGGGATTCGATTCCCGGGTTGGGGAGATTCTCTGGAGGAGGAAATGGCAGCCCACTCCAGTATTCTTGCCTGAAAAATTCCAAGGGCAGGGGAGCCTGGTGGGCTACAGTCCACAGGGTCAGACATGACTGAGCATGGTCACATGCCCTTTGATGAAACCATGCAACACTGGGCTCAGAAATCTCCTGATAGAGTTTCAGACTCTGACAGGGGGTTTTATAGGAACAGAGAAAGAAGCTGAGCTCCTGACAGGCAGCCCTTTCTGGCTCTGAGTTGATTTCACCAGGACTGCACCACAGTCACCAGCGTAGAGTCTGCTATGACCCACATGCCCCGGCCCAGCCTCTCCTCTTCCTGTGACAATTCCAGTGACATTTCCAGCCTGGACCCTCTCCCAGACCAGGTGCATCTGTCCAGCCACCGCATCCCCATCTCACCTTGAGGGCCAAGAGGCCTCACAGAGGACTGTGATCCTGCTACTTCCACACCCAGGAGGCAGCCCGATCTCCCCTGGTTGCTGAGTCCAGACACCCAGGGCCTCCCAGTCTCCCACTTCCTTGTGCCCCAGTGACTGCCAGTTCCCCCTCCAGAGCCTATGGCCAGTCCCCACACTGATTTCCCTCTAGGGCCACAACCTTGGCTCAAGCCTGATCCCTCCATCAGGCCCTAACAAAGCTCCCTGCCCCCACGGTGACTCTTACACCCCATCTCAACATGGTCTTTCTGAAGCATAAGCTGTGGAACCACATGCTGGGGTCATAGGGCAATATTTCCAGAATTAGCTAAGCTCCATGGCAACCACTGTCATGGGCCATTCTGTTTGTCATTTGTCATTCTGTCCCTTGGACTTCCCTGGTGGTTCAGATGGTAAACTGTCTGCTTACAATGCAGGAGACCCAGGTTCAATCCCTGGGTTGGGAAGATGTCCTGGAGAAGGAAATAGCAACCCACTCCAGTATTCTCGCCTGGAAAATCCCATAGACAGAGGAGCCTGGTAGGCTACAGTCTATGGGGTCGTGAAGAGTCGGACACGACTGAGCGACTTCACTTCACTTTTCACTTCACATTCTGTCCCTAAATAGCAAGTTCCAATCTCCATATTAGGCAAGGTGGGCAATCAAAAGACCCCCAACCAATGAGAACACCATCCCATCTCATAGGAACTTTCTTTGTCCTGAGACTATAACAATTGCCTCAAGCCCACGAAAGAGATCAGCTCTTCCTGGTCAGTCAGGAAGTCTGCCTGCTGTCTCATCAGTGGCCCTCCCTATCTCAGTCTTCTTTTCTCAGCAAATTCTCTCTTCTAAAATACTGTCTGCTCTGCCTGTGTGTCTCTCTGTCTCTCTCCCTGCCATGTAAGGACACAGTGTTGCACATCTTATCCTTTGCTTATCCTCACAACACTCCCTTCCCCTTGTAGTTACATACCAGAAAGGCCACAGAGTCACTGAACTGCTAGACTCAATTACTGGGCTATTGACACCAGCCTAGGACTGTTTTTGTCAAGATCCTAACACCTCTGTTCCTCATCACTAAGTCCTGACTCCAATAAGTCCTCATCTTATATAAGCCCATGGACTCCTCATAGGAAGGGGCACAGTTCTCGAAGCATGACCCTATGGGGTTCCCCTCTCCACTGGCTGGAAATTTCTTTTAGGAAGTTCTATGTTCTGTAATTTCAGAGTTAAATTATTATGCCTTCAAAGTTTGTATAAGGCATTCAGCACAGACCTTTTTCAATTTATAAATCGAGCCAAAGCAAAACTTCAATTTTTAAATAGGACGTTCTGGGATGGCCAGAGTACGGTAAAGCTGAGGAAGTCAGGCCCTTTTTGCCTCAGTTCACTTCAGTCACTCAGTCGTGTCTGACTCTTTGCTACCCCATGGACTGCAGCACACCAGGCCTCCCTGTCCATCACCAACTCCTGGAGCTTACTCAAACTCATGTCCATTGAGTCAGTGATGCCATCCAACCATCTCATCCTCTGTCATCCCCTTCTCCTCCTGCCTTCAATCCTTCCCAGCATCAGGGTCTTTCTCAGTGAGTCAGTATTCGCATCAGCTGGCCAAACTATTGGAGCTTCAACTTCAGCATCAGTCTTTCCAATGAATATTCAGGGCTGATCTCTTTTAGGATATACTGGTTGGATCTCCTTGCAGTCCGAGGGACTCTCAAGAGTCTTCTCCAACATCACAGTTCAAAAGCGTCAATTCCACGGTGCTCAGTTTTTCTATGGTCCAACACTCACATCCATACATGAGTACAGGAAAAAACCGTAGCTTTGACTAGACAGACCTTTGTCAGCAAAGAATGTCTCTTCTTTTTAATGTGCTGCCTAGGTTGGTCATAGCTTTTCTTCCAAGAAGGAAGCGTCTTTTAATTTCATGGCTGCAGTCACCACCTGCAGTGATTTTGGAGCTCAAGGAAAAAAAAAAAAAAAAACACTCTCACTGCTTCCATTGATTCCTCATCTATTTGCCATGAAGTGATGGGACCGACGGAGAAGGCAATGGCACCCCACTCCAGTACTCTTGCCTGGAAAATCCCATGGACGGAGGAGCCTGGTAGGCTGCAGTCCATGGGGTCGCTAAGAGTCGGACATGACTGTACGACTTCACTTTCACTTTTCACTTTCGTGCATTGGAGAAGGAAATGGCAACCTACTCCAGTATTCTTGCCTGGAGAATCCCAGGGATGGCGGAGCCTGTGGACTGCCGTCTATGGGGTCGCACAGAGTCGGACACGACTGAAGCGACTTAGCAGCAGCAGCAGCAGCAGATGGGACCGAATGCCAAGATTTTCGTTTTGTGAATGTTGAGTTTTAAGCTAGCTTTTTCATTCTCCTCTTTCACTTTCATCAAGATGCTATATAGTTCTTCGTTTTCTGCCATAAGGGTGCTGTCATCTGCGTAACTGAGGTTATTCAGGCAGCCTCTCCCTCTCCTGGTGCTGGGAAGCCCAGTTCCAGCCTCGTGCCTGAGGATGCAGCCTTCTAACGCCTAAGAACCCCCAGCAGTGCACTGTGGACCCTGAAGGGACTCGTCTGGAAGGGCTGTTTGTGAGATGCTGTAGGGGGAAAGGAGTGCGACTCAGGCCCTGTCTTCTTTGCTCAGGCACATCCCACTCATTTATTGCACAGCCCAGGAAGCCAGCTGGCCCTAAGGCTCCTCTTGCCCCCAGGATCCAAAGGTGGGCATGGGAAAGTGCTGCCACCTTGTGGCCATTGTCTGTAACTACAACATAACCACAGGCACCTCGGCCCAATCCACAAGGCCTCGGCTTCCCTTCCAGCCAGCTGCCCCCAGGGAATGGCAGCTGATGTTCAGGAAGCCAACTGCCAAAGGAAAATCGCCCTCACACCCTTAAAGCAGAAGAAAGAAAGAAAAAAACAGCACAGACGCACTCAACCTCCCCCACCAAACAAGGCGCTCAGCATCCCTGATTACCGCAGGAATGCCAATCGAAAGGACAATGGGAAGTCACATTGCAACACTCACAAATGCCAACATGGCAAGGCTATAGGAAATCAACGCGGCAGAGAGTCTGGAGGAAGAAGGACCTCCCTGGACTGTGGGTGGGAGCGCCCATTGACAGCAGCCGCTAGAAGGGAGACGGCAGACTCTGAACGCCTGAAAGAAACACTCTCAAGTCAGGCCTTATGTCATTCCCGCACCTTGGCCTGTATCCTGAGAGCTCCATCGATCAAAAGGCACATGCACTCCAACAGACCGCCAGCACTGCTTCCTTCAGGAGCCTAGATGCGCAACCTGCAAAATCCCCAACGAGAGACTGAAGCTTAAAGAAAACGTCGCACACAGATCCGGTAGACGGTTTCTCACTCACAGAAAAAATGATACGGAAAGTAGGGAACTCCAACCCTGGGAGACACGGATGGATGGCCCATGAAGGATCAGAGGCCAAGAGGAGTCAGGCAGGCAGAGGAAGAACTGGGTATATGAGATCTAGTCTAGGTCAAGTGAGGACAGACATAGAAGGCAACAAATTGACATCCCAGAGAGAGATGCTGAGAATTCAAAGTCAAAAAAAGGGTTTCGGAAAGAAAGAAAGAGCACGGCCTGGAACAAACTGGCGGATAAGCACCCAAAGCGAAAGCAGATCTGTACGTGCAATGAATCACCCACGTGGGCTGTACCCTTTCCTCCTCCCTTCCATCCACACAGACATACAACTCTGTAGCGCTAAGAGATGATCCGCACCAGTTATCTGTGATCTTCCTGCTTTCCACTGGCAAAAAAAAAAAAAAAAGGTACCTGAGGTAGAAAAGGCATGAAGACTTGATGCTCACCAATCTGCTCAAACTCCTAAGGCAGATAGTCCCCCTAATACCATAGAGAAAACCCATAGATGACTTCATACCTGAATCAGGCGACTGTGCAGTGACAACCGTCACAGCAGGTCAATTGGACTATGCTGTGGGTAGTATTGGCAAGATGGTAAAGAAAAGGGAAGGAAAGCAGTGTCTACTGTATGATGTTCGACCTCCCTAACTTGGGACGCTACCGCATCCCTGGAGGCCGAGCAGGCTTGAGTCCCTCTGCTGAACTGGGATGGGGTCAAAACAGTCTGGCAGTGAACAATTTTTAAAGGTTTAGTGTGTGCTGTGTCAGGCTGGGACAAAATTACATTGTGGGATCGAGGCTGCTAGGAATTTCAAGGCAAAATTAAGCCAGTCTTCACCTCTGCTGGTCCTTGGGATCTTAGCTCAAGTCTCCTTCCTGACAATGCTGCCTCCTGCCATAGAAGCACCCTCAGTAGTGTACTGTGGACCCTGAAACGATGAGTCTGGATTGGGTGTTTGTGTGATGCTTTATGGGGAAAGAGTAGTGAGACTCGAGGCCTTTTCTGTTTGTTCAGGTAGAATCCAGATAGATAGTTCAGAATCCAAAAACACAGAAAACTAATTAAACTGATCACAACAACCACAACCTTGTCTAATTCAAAGAAACGATGAGCCATGCCATGTAGGGCCACCCGAGACAGATGGGTCATGGTGGAGAGTTCTGACAAAATGTAGTCCACCGGAGAAGGGAATGGCAAACCACTTCAGTATTCTTGCCTTGAGAATCCCATGAACGGTATGAAAAGGCAAAAAGATAGGACATTGAAAGATAAACTCCCCAGGTCAGTAGGTGCCCAACATGCTACTGGAGAAGAGGAGAGAAATAGCTCCAGGAAGGATGAAGAGATGGAGCCAAAGTGAAAACAATGCCCAGTTGTGGATGTGACTGGTGATGGAAGTAAAGTCCCATGCTATAAAGAGCAATATTGCATAGGAACCTGGGATGTTAGGTCCATGAATCAAGGTAACTTAGAAGGGTCAAACAGGGGATGGCAAGAGTGAACATCAACATTTTAGGAATCCATGAACTAAAATGGACTGGAATGGGCGAATTTAACTCAGATGACCATTATATCTACTACTGTGGGCAAGAATCCCTTAGAAGAAATGGAGTAGCCCTCATAGTCAACAGAAGAGTTGGAAATGCAGTACTTGGGTGCAGTCTCAAAAAGGACAGAATGATTTCTGTTCATTTCCAAGACAAACCATTCAATATCACAGTTCCAAGTCTAGGCCCCAACCAGTAATGCTGAAGAAGCTGAAATTGAATTATTCTATGAAGACCTACAAGATGTTCTAGAACTAACACCCAAAAAAGATGTCCTTTTCATCATAGGGGACTGGAATGCAAGGGCAAAATTGGCCTGGGAATACAAAATGAAGCAGGGCAAAGGCTAACAGAGTTTTGCCAAGAGAACGCACTGGTCATTGCAAACACCCTCTTCCAACAACACAAGAGAAGACTCTACAAATGGACATCACCAGATGGTCAATACCAAAATCAAATTGATTATATTCTTTGCAGCCAAAGATGGAGAAGCTCTATACAGTCAGCAAAAACAAGACCGGGGGCTGAGTATGGCTCCGATCATGAACTCCTTATTGCCAAATTCAGACTTAAATGGAAGAAAGTAGGGAAAACCATTAGACCATTCAGGTATGACCTAAATCAAATCCCTTACGATTCTACAGTGGAAGTGAGAAATAGATTCAAGAGATTAGATCTGATAGACAGAGTGCCTGAAGAACTATGGATGGAAGTTCATGACATTTGACAGGAGACAGGGATCAAGACCTTACCCAAGAAAAAGAAATGCAAAAAGGCAAAATAGTTGTCTAAGGAGGCCTTACAAATAGCTGTGAAACGAAAAGAAGTGAAAGGAAAAGCAGAAAAGGAAAGATATACCCATTTGAATGCAGAGTTCCAAAGAATAGCAAGCAGATAAGAAAGCCTTCCTCAGGGATCAATGCAAAGAAATAGAAGAAAACAATAGAATGGGAAAGACTAGAGATCTCTTCAAGAAAATTAGAGATACCAAGCGAACATGTCATGCAAAGATGGGCACAATAAAGGACAGAAATGGTATGGACCTCACAGAAGCAGAAGATATTAAGAAGAGATGGCAAGAATACACAGAAGAACTATACAAAAAAGATTTTCATGACCCAGATAACCACGATGGTGTGATCACTCACCTAGAGCCAGACATCCTGGAATGTGAAGTCAAGTGGGCCTTAGGAAGCATTGCTACAAAAAACTAGTGGAGGTGATAGAATTCCAGTTGAGCTATTTCAAATCCTAAAAGATGATGCTTTGAAAGTGCTGCACTCAATATGCCAGCAAATTTGGAAAACTCAGCAGTGGCCACAAGACTGGAAAAGGTCAATTTTCATTCCAATCCCAAATAAGAGCAATGCCAAAGAATGCTCAAACTGCCACACAATTGTACTCATCTCACATGCTAGCAAAATAATGCTCAAAATTCTCCAAGCCAGGCTTCAACAGTACATGAACCATGAACTTCCAGATGTTCAAGCTCGATTTAGAAAGGCAGAGGAACCAGAGATGAAATTGCCAACATCAATTGGATCATAGAAAAAGCAAGAGAATTCCAGGAAAACATCTCCTTTATTGATTAAGCCAAAGCCTTTGACTGTGCGGATCACAACAAAATGTGGAAAATTCTTCAAGAAATGGGAATCCCAGACCACCTGAACTGTCTCCTGAGAAATCTGTATGCAGGTCAAGAAGCAACAGTTAGAACCAGACATGGAATAATGGACTGGCTCCAAATGGGGAAAGGAATACGTCAAGGTTGTACATTATCACCTTGCTTATTTAACTATATGCAGAGTACATCGTGTGAAATGCTGGGCTGGATGAAGCTCAATCTGGAATCAAGATTGCCGGGAGAAATATCAATAACCTCAGATACACAGATGACACCACCCTTTTGGCAGACAGTGAAGAAGAACAAAAGAGCTTCCTGATGAAAGTGAAAGAGGAGAGTGAAAAAGCTGTCTTAAAATTCAACATTCAAAAAACAAAGATCATGGCATCTGGTCCCATCACTTCATGGCAAATAGATGCGGAAACAATGGAAAAATAACAGACTTTATTTTTCGGGGCTCCAAACTAACTGCAGATGGTGGCTGCAGCCATGAAATTATAAGATGCTTGATCCTTGAAAGAAAAGTTATGACCAACCTAGATAGCATATTAAAAAGCAAAGACAATATTTTGCCAACAAAAGTCCATCTAGTCAAAGCTATGGTTTTTCCAGTAATCATGTAAGGGTGTGAGAGTTGGACCATAAAGAAAGCTGAATGCCAAAGAATTGATGCTTTTGAACTGTGCTGTTGGAGAAAACTCTTGAGAGTCCCTTGGACTGCAAGGAGACCAAACAAATCAATCCTAAAGGAAATCAGTCCTGAATATTCTTTAGGACTAATACCGAAGCTGAAACTCCAATACTTTGGTAACATGGTGCGAAGAACTGACTCATTGGGAAAGACCCTGATGCTAGGAGAGATTGAAGGCAGGAGGAGAAGGGGACGACAGAGGGTGAGATGGTTGGATGGCATCACCGACTCAATGGACATGAGTTTGAGCAAGCTCTGGGCATTGGTGATGGACAGGGAAGCCTGGCCTGCTGCGGTCCATGGGGTCACAAAGAGTCAGACATGACTGAGCAACTGAACAACAAGATGTGCTGCATGTATACGGTAGACTATTTCTCACTCATATAAAACTGCCACTGAAGTTGGGGAATTATGACACTGGTAGTCACAGGGATGGCGTTTGAAGGATCACACACTAAGGCAGAGGTAGAACATGGTGTATGAGGTAAACTAAAAAAAAGATGTACAAGTCAACCAATTTCCAATTCTGAAAGAGACTCTGAGAATTCAAATCAAACAAATGGTTCCAGAAAAAAATTGAAGTGAAGGGATGGGATGCATTAGGAGGTCCATACCTAAATTGACAAGAAATCAATATACGTAACAAGTAACCCACAAGGAAAATCCTCTGCCTTCCTTCCTTCATTCCTTCCTTCGACGTATGCACAGAAATCTTTGTCTCTAAGAGATAATTCATAAAATTTATCTCCTATCTTTCTGTTTATAATCACAGAAAACTGTATCTGATATAAATAACTCACAAGGACCTGATGCTCACCCCTCTGCTCAACCTTCTAAGGCAAAAAGTCGGGGGAAAAAAAGTAGAGATTTCATAGATAACTTGTATTCCAGTCCCTATGATGAAAAGGACATCTTTTTTTGGTCTTAGTTCTGGCAGGTCTTGTAGGTCATCATAGAATTGGTATTTCAGCTTCTTCAGCATTAGAGGTTGGGGCATAGACTTGGATTACTTTGATATTGAATGAGTTGCCTTGTAAATGAACAGAGTCCATTCTGTTGTTTTTGAGACTGCAGCTAAGTATTGCATTTCACATTCTTTTGTTGACTATCAGGGCTACTCCATTTCTTCTAAGGGATTCTTGCCCACAGTAGTGGATATAATGGTCATCTGAATTAAATTCACTCATTCCCATCCATCTTAGTTCACTTATTCCTCAAATGTTAACGTTCACTCTTGCCATCTCCTTCTTGACCACATCTAAGTTACCTGGATTCATAGACCTAACATTCCAGGTTCCTATGCAATATTGCTCTTTACAGCATCAGACTTTACTTCCTCCCCCAGACAAACCCACAACTGTTTCCATTTTGACTTTAGCCTTTTCATTCCTTCTGGATTTATTTCTTCACTCTTCTCCAGTAGCACATTGGGCACCTACCAACTAGGCGAGTTCATTTTTCAGTGTCATATCTGTTTGTCTTTTCATACTGTGCAGCTGAATATTAAATGCCAGCTGAATTGCTAGGCAGTTAATATTCAGGAAGATCCAGGTTTTTGTAGTTGTTCAGTTGCTAAGTCATGTCTGACTCTTTGTGAACCCATGGGCTGCAGCACGCTAGGCTTCCCTGTCCCTCACTGTCTCTGGGAGTTTGCTCAAACTCACGTCTGTCGAGTGGGAAAAGCCGTCCAACCACCTCATCCTCTGCTGCCCCTTCTCCTCCCATCCTCAATCTTTTCTAGCATCAGGGTCTTTTCCAATGAGTTGACTCTTTGCCTCAGGTGGCCAAAACATTGGAGCTTCAGCTTCAGTCCTTCCACTTCCAATGAATATTCAGGGTTGATTCCACAAGAACTTTCTCTCCAACACATACAAATTAGTAGTACACCTCAGCTAAAAAAAAAAAAAAAAAAAAAAAAACCTCAACAAAAAAAATCAGCTAAAGGTCTAAATGCATGTTTCTCTAAAGAAGTCATAGAGACGGTCATAAAGCACATGAAAAGATGCTCAGCATCACTAGTTCTTTGAGAAAGGCAAATCAAATGTACAATGAGGCATCACCTCACATTGGTCAGAATGGCCACATCAAAAACCTACAACAATAAATTCTGCAGAGGGTGTGGAGAGAAAGAAACCCTCCTGCACTGTTGGTGGGAATGTAAACTGGTACAGCAATTAGGGAGAACATTATGGTGGTTCTTTTAAAAACTAAACATAGAAGTACCCGGTGACCCAGAAATCCAACACCTAGAAGGAGATCCAGAAAAAAAAGCAACATTTTAAAAGACACCCGCACTCCATAGACCACGGCAGCGCCGGGTCAACAGTCAAGACAGGGGAGTGACTTCAGTGAGCAAGGACAGACAGACGGACACAGAGAATGAGGCACATCCACAGCCAAGACAGGGGGCAACTTAAGTGAGCAAGGACAGACAGACGGATACAGAAAATGAGGCACATATACACAATGCAATATTGCTCAGACATAAAGAAGGATGAAATAACACCATTTCCAGTTACAGGGAAGAAACTAGAGGTGATCAAACTAAGTGAAATAACTGAGAAAGGGAAAGTCAGATAATAGAGAGTATCACTTCTGTGGAATCTAAAAATGGATACAAATGAACGTCATTACAAAAGGCAAACAGTTTCACAGACTCAGAAACGTATGGAAAGGTGGCCAAATGGAAAGGTGGCAGGGGTGGGGGAGTAATTAGCTGGCACAGACCAAGATGTACATGTCAAAATGGGTGCAGTTGTTGTTGTTTAGTTGCTCAGTCGTGTCTGACTCTTTGCAACCCCATGGACTGTAGCCGGCCAGGCTCCTTTGTCCTTGGGAGTCTCTAGGCAAGAATACTGGAGTGGTTTGCCATTTCCTTCTCCAGGGGATCTTCCCAACCCAGGGATTGAGCCCAGGTCTCCTGAAGGTCTCCTGCATTGCAGGTGGATTCTTTTACCACTGAGCGAGCAGGGAAGCCATAAAACAGGTGCTGAAGGGCTCTAAATAGTCACAAGTTTGACAGGGCTTTAAATGCCATCTGCCCTCAAGAAATGTCCCAGGTATTTCATCAGAAAAGAATTCCAAACAGGGCCAAGATTCAAGAAGCCATTTTCAAGAGGTAAATTGTACTCACAAAGTATAAAATAATAAAAGCACGTGGAAAGATACTCCACACCAATCATTATTAAATCAATGCCAATCAAAACTACCATAAGGTATCACCTCATGCTGGTCACAATGGCCATCATCAAAATGATCTACAAAGAATAAGGATAACATAAATAAATAAAATAAAAGATCTGCAAAGAATATACAGAAAATGAAATCCTCCTACAATCTTTTTGAGAATGTACATGGTGAAGCCACTATGGAAAACAGCAATGAAGCTTCCAAGAAACACAAGACATAGAGGTATCATATGACCCTGCAATCCCACTCATGGCCTTAGGTCCAGAGAAAGTGAAGGGAAATTAGCTCAGTCGTGTCTGACTCTTTGCAACCCCATGGACTATACAGTCCATGGAATTCACTAGGCCAGAACACTGGAGTGGGTAGCCTTCCCCTTCTCCAGGGGATCTTCCCAACCCAGGGATCAAACCGAAGTCTCCCTCATTGCAGGCAGATTCTTTACCAGCTGTGCCACAAGGGAAGCACAGGTCCACAGAAAATCACCATTCAAAATGACACGTGCCCCTTGATTTTCAGGGCAGCACTATTTCAATAGGCAAGACATGGAATCCACCGAAAGGTCCACTGACAGAATAATGAAGACTAGAGGGTATATGTATACACTGGAATACTACTCAACCATAAAACAGAATGAAATAAGGATGCTGTCAGCAGCATGGATGGACTAAGAAATCATCACAGTAAGTGAGGGAACTCAGAGAGAAAGATAAGTATCATGAGATATCACTTACAGGTGTAATCTATAAATTCATACCAATGACTTAATGTACAAAACAGACTTCACAGCCTGAGAAAATCAAACTATGATTATCAAAAGAAAGTTCGAAAGAAGGGATAATGAAGAGTTTAGGATTAACTATACACACTAATATCTAACAAATTAATAATCAAATAGGACCTAGTGAATAGAACAGGGATCTCTATTGAACAGACTGTAATAATCTATACAAGGAAAAAAATGGAAAAAGAATAGATACTCTTCTATGTAAAATCAAATTAAGTTCCTGTACTGCTAAAACTAACAAAACAATGGAAATCAACTTGACTCCAATAGAAAATAAAAATTGAATTACCTGAAATCTATCCGGGGAACCCCAGACAGTGGCAACCCTGTAGATTAGATATGTGATATGCTATGACATTAATATGACACCACCAAAGGTTTTCACTCAGCAGAACACAGAGCAGCAACCCATTCAAAGGTGCTTGACTTCATGTGAATGTCCCAAGATGAAGAGAACAAAAAGGACCACAGGTTAATCAGGACAACACCCTCAATTCAGATGTTGGGAGTCTCCGAGGGTCAAGAGCAGACACAGGGTCTCCGAGTACAGGATCCGGACTCACGTGGATGGGGTGAGACCCACACAATCCCCGGACCCTGCATCTGGGGTTGCATGACTCTTGGTTAGGACACCAGGTCTCTGCTGGTTGGGCCCCTAAGGCAGAAACGAGTGGGTTCCTGGAAACTCCTAGGATGGTAGAAAGAAGCGTAGAGTCTCCTCTCCTCACACTTGTCCCAGGGAAGTCCTCCTCTCCCACCCTTCAGTTCTGTCTGATACTGTTTTTACAGCTGTCACGATAATGTTGAACACACTACCTTGGTTCCAGCAGGCTCGGTCCTTCGTTTTCTCACTGGGGTGTTGAGAAAACACACCGGGCGCGGGGCTAGGAGAGGAGGGGCAGGTCTGGTCTCTGCTGAGCAGGGACGGCCGAAGGGAAGGTGATCACAGCAGCAATCTCACCTGCTGCCCGTTGGTTTTCTGCCTCATCCCAGTACCCTGGAATCAATTTACCAGGTGACCCTGCCTTCCTACTCAAACTGAATGTGCTGGAAAATGGGACTAATTACCAGGTAGCCCACCTGAGGTGTCTCCGTGAGCCCCAGGGCAGGTGAACCTGGCAGGAGGAAAGACTAAGAGCCCTACTGCGGCCCTGACCCCTGGGAGAGCCTCTGAACCCCACTCAGAGGAGGGCACGTTACCCAGAGGAGCCCACCTCAGCTCCAGACCCCAGGCCTCTGAGCACTGACATTCAGACACAGGCACGGAGTTTTCCAGGACAGAGGACGGGCCCAGTCTGCACCCAGGTCTCCACATCCTAGTGCACACAAAACATGGCCAGTGTCAGTATTCTCACACTATTTCAATAGGCAAGACACGGACTCATTGTAGAAAGAAGGCAGTCTTATCTAAACATAATCAGTGAAGACGGGATTGAAAATCAAGGTGTTCATCATTCAGACATATCTGACTGTTTGTGACCACATGGACTGTAGCCCTCCAACCTCCTCTGTCCATGAGATTCTCCAGGCTAGAATACTGGAGTCTGTTGCCATTCCCTTCTCCAGGGGATCTTCCCGATCCAGAGATCAAACCCAGGTGTCCTGCGCTGCATGCAGATTCTTTACTATCTCAGCCACCAGGGAAGCCCCTAGACAAGACTTGCTGCTGATTTAGGGAGGTCTAAATCTACCATGTAGACAGAATGTGGTCAGGTTTAAACTGGCATAAGGTTGCTCTCCCTGGAGGCACAGGTCATACACATGCAGGATCTCTCATCATTGGACAGGGGCCTCACCTTCCTGTGGGAACTAGCAAGTAAGTTTCTTAAAGAAAAAATCATCACTGGGCTCCACATGTCACCCACATCAGGAAACTGAAAGAATCTTTGTCATTAAACACTTCAACGGCAAAACCAAATCGTTACCAGTGTCTTTGGGCACATGGTGGTCAGGATCCAGGGGAGATTCAGGGATTTCTTAGAGTTGAGCCCAGGGTCCTGTACAGATAGACAGAAAGTGTCCTGATTTCATCATCCAAGGCTTCCAGGAGGAGGCAGCCACACTGGAAGCCTTCTAGAAAAGGATATTCTTTATCAGAATAAAAATTGCTGAAATTGAAAGCATATTAGTTATTATTTGCCAACCTAAAATATTCTTAAAAGCCTGGCCCCCAAATCTTTGTGGTTCCCACCGGTTCCTTTGTGTTCAGATTGTCAGGGTAGAAACAATCCATCATTTCAAATTAGTTTCTTCTAATTCTGTTATTTGCTATTATATGAAGGAAAGGTCACACTTGAAAAAATACATAGGAAAATTCCTGCAAAAAGATTGAGTCAAGGAGCCCATAAGCTACATGAACTCTGCCTTCTGACAGTTTCAATTTCAAAGACTGAGGGCAGAAGAAGAGGGGACGACAGAGAACAAGATGGTTAGATGGCATCACCGACCTAATGGACAGGAGTTTGAGCAAACTCTGGGAGATGGTGAAAGACAGGGAAGCCCAGCGTGCTGAAATCTATGGGGTTGCAAAGAGTTGGACACGACTGAGTGACTGAACAGCAACAAGCTTCAATTTTCTGCCTGGAGAAATGTGACAAAATAGGCATCCTGATTTTGTCACTTCTCTGTTCAAACTCTGCTAAAATGAAATTGATATTCATATCAACATGTAAGAATTTCTGAGTTTTGAGATGTCACACCAAGGTAAGAGGTGCTGGTGAAAATAGAACGCTACTGGTAGGCAAAACATTCTTAAAGCTTTGTTTCAAATTGGATTTGAAAACACTACACGAAATACAACACTACATGGCTACATGAAGTATGAACCAGGAGTCTAAATATAGCAGGCAATATGTAAAAGCAAATTTGATATCCCCTATGTGAGAGTAAAAGCTACTGGTTTTTGCAGCAGTCATGTACGGATGTGAGAGTAGGACCACAAAGAAGGCAGAGCACCGAAGAACTGATGCTTTCAAACTGTGGTGCTGGAGAAGACTCTTGAGAGTCCCTTGGACTGCAAGGAGATCAAACCAGTCAATCCTAAAGGAAATCAGTCCTGAATATTCATAGGAAGGACTGATGCTGAAACCAAAGCTCCCATCCTTTGGCCACCTGATGTGAAGAGCCGACCCACTGGAAAAGACTCTGATGCTGGGAAAGATTGAAGGCAAATGGAGAAGGGAACAACAGAGGAAGAGATGGTTGGATGGCATCACCAATTCAACGGACAGCAGTTTGAGCAATCTCCAGGAGATGGTGAAGGACAGGGGTTCCTGGCATACTGCAGTCCACCTGGTCACAAAGAGTCAGACACAACTTAGCAACTGAACAGCAACAACAACGTGAGAGTAAATGTTTCTTGTCAGATCTGCAGCTGGTATGTGCAAATTGGTTTAGAACACTCTCCAACATAGATTGTCTCTAAGTCTGATTAAGTGTGTCACAAGAGCATGAATCAAAAGATGATGTATTCATTCCAGGATGGAATAGAATGTTACTTTCAACAGTCTGTAAAACTTACCCAGAGTCTGTAATCCACTCAAGATTTCAAATAATAAAACATTTACCTGAAATTTAAAGCCTCTTGGAAAGTTGTGTTGTAAACATTTCATAGATTTCTTTTCATAATCATTTTTCACAGTGATAACACTTGAACTCCTCAGTTGCTGATGTTGGTACCAAGATAAACTTGTCCTCATGGGTGTGGGAGATAAAGTTGATCCATTGTGATTGTTCTCTGGTCAAATGACTCTCGCAATTTCTAATTATGTTCTACATTCACAATATTTTTTTTTATATCCATCAAAGTCTACTTCTCAGATCTTCATATATACCAAATAATAGATACCTGGTGAGTTCAGATTATATTAAACACTCTTTCCATAGCTTTTCCCATGTCAGTTGAATCAGAACAAGGTGAAGCAGGGAGAAGAGTTGAAATTTTCCATGATTTCTAAGGCCTCTAAAAAAACATTAGACAGAAATCCTAGCCTTTACTGGTCTATAGGAAAGAATCACAATGTGCCTTTTTCGTGAAATTGCAACAATTGACTAACTAGAGTTGCAATAAGTTAGAATTATGCTTGGAATGATTTGAGTTGAAACAGTTTGGATGTGGGCATGTGAGGATATATGTAGGATGATACATACTTAAGGAGGTATCAACAAGTATGAATCCATAAATTGATGAGGTATACTTTGTAAACAAAGATGACACATTTAACTTGTTTTCACTATCTGACCCTTCCAGAATTTGCCATCATCTACTGACTCCCCTGTGGACTTGGTTTATTGCCACCAGATTAAAACTAGTTACAGGAATCGTGGTTAGCTTTGTTCTCTTTGTTTGAAATTGTTTATGTTTCTCTCTCCTAGGATGTTCCTATAAATGCCACTATCTGTATCACTTACTTTGTCTATAAGGTTGTCTCTTGCATTTTCCACTGTGTAACCATCTTCCATGTATACAGATATTTATATGTCTATGTATATAAATATCTATGTCTATATGTATCTATAATAGATATTTATATCTGTATGTGGCGTGCTGCGATTCATGGGGTCACAAAGAGTCGGACACGACTGAACGACTTAACTGAACTGAACTGAACATAGATATTTATGTCTATATGTACATAGATATTTATATGTCTATGTATATAGATATTTATGTTTCTGTGTATCTAGGTATTTATATATCTATATATCTATGCATACAGACATTTATATATCTATGTACCTAGACATATCACTATCAGTCTGGACATTTATGTATCTATGTACCTAGACATTTATAACTATGTACACTTCAGTTCAGTTCAGTTCAGTCGCTCAGTCGTGTCCAACTCTCTGTGACCCCATGAACTGCAGCACACCAGGCCTCCCTGTCCATCACCAACTCCCGGAGTCTACCCAAACCCATGTTCATCGAGTTGGTGATGCCATCCAACCATCTCATCCTCTGTCATCCCCTTCTCCTCCCGCCCCCAATCCTACCCAGCATTAGGGTCTTTTCCAATGAGTCAACCCTTCGCATGAGGTGGCCAAAGTATTGGAGTTTCAGCTTCAACATCAGACCTTCCAATGAACACCCAGGATTGATCTCCTTTAGGATGGATTGACTGGATCTCCTTGCAGTCCAAGGGACTCCCAAGAGTCTTCTCCAACACCACAGTTCAAAAGCATCAATTCTGCGGCGCTCAGCTTTCTTCACCGTCCAACTCTCACATCCATACATGAGCACTGGAAAAACCATAGCCTTGACTAGATGGACTTTTGTTGGCAAAGTAATGTCTCTGCTTTTAAATATGCTATCTAGGTTGGCCATAACCTTCCTTCCAAGGAGTAAGCGTCTTTTAATTACATGGCTACAGTCACCATCAGCAGTGATTCTGGAGCCCAAAAAAATAAAGTCTGACACTGTTTCCACTGTTTCCCCATCTATTTCCCATGGAGTGATGGGACCAGATGCCATGATCTTAGTTTTCTGAACGTTGAGCTTCAAGCCAACTTTTTCACTCTCCTCCTTCACCTTCATCAAGAGGCTCTTTAGTTCTTCTTCACTCTCTGCCATAAGGGTGGTGTCATCCGCATATCTGAGGTTATTGATATTTCTTCCGGCAATCTTGATTCCAGCTTGTGTTTCCTCCAGCCCAGCGTTCCTCATGATGTACTCTGCACATAAGTTAAATAGGCAGGGTGACAATATACAGCCTTGACGGACTCCTTTTCCTATTTGGAACCAGTCTGTTGTTCCATGTCCGGTTCTAACTGTTGCTTCCTGACCTGCATACAGGTTTTTCAAGAGACAGGTCAGATGGTCTGGTATTCCCATCTCTTTCAGAATTTTCCACAGTTTATTGTGATCCACACAGTCAAAGGCTTTGGCATAGTCAATAAAGCAGAAATAGATATTTTTCTGGAACTCTCTATGTACACTTATGTATACACAAATAGATGTTTTACCAGTGTAACAGGGCCTGGAGAAAAGGGAACGCTCCTACCAAAAGAGTCAGACATGACTAGGCGACTGAACAATAAAATAGAAAATACACTCGGTTCACCTGCCACCAACAACACATAGTATCTCAGTGTTACTACAATATAAAATAAAGATTCATTTAAAAAAAGAATGCCGAAGGGGACGTCCCTGCAGTTCAGTGGTTAAGGTTCTGTGCTGCCAATGCAGAGGGCGAAGGTTCGATCCTTGGGCAGGGAACTAAAGATCCCACAAGCCGCATGGAATGGCCAATAAATAAATAAAATTATTAAAATAAATAAATAAGAATGTTCAGGGAAGAACACAAAAGCTTTTGGGTGTTTCTTCAGGTACATTCCGTATTAAATTACAGTCCTGAGTTAAAACGAAAGCTTTCATTTCCAAGGTAATCATAACTGGCCATTAAAGAATCCTGCCGCCTTGTGGCCATTCCCTGTAATAGCAACCTTAAGAGTTTTGCTTATGAGTACCTCTTCGTTGTTCAGTCCCCAAGTCATGACCCACACTTTCCTCTCTAGGACGTGACGCTGCCTCTCACTGATCCCTGACGCCTTTCCTCTCTAGGACCTGACGCCGCCTCTCACTGATCCCTGAGGTCGTCCTCTCTAGGAGCCTGACGCCGCCTCTCAATGATCCCTGAAGTCGTCCTCTCTAGGACCTGACGCCGCCTTCACGGCTCTCTGGCGTCTTTCCTCTCTAGGACCTGACGCCACCTCTCACTGTTCCGTGACGTCTTTCCTCTCTAGGACGTGACGCTGCCTCTCACTGTTCCGTGCCGTCTTTCCTCTCTAGGACCTGACGAGGCCTCTCAATGATCCCTGAAGTCGTCCTCTCTAGGACCGGACGCCTCTTCTCACTGCTCTCGGTCGTCTTTCCTCTCTTGGACCTGACACCACCTCTCACTGGTCCGTGACGTCTTTCCTCTCTAGGACGTGACACCGCCTCTCACTGATCCCTGAGTTCGTCCTCTCTAGGACGTGACGCCGCCTCTCACTGCTCCCTGACGTCTTTCCTCTCTAGGACGTGACACCGCCTCTCACTGATCCCTGACGCCTTTCCTCTCTAGGACCTGACGCCGCTTCTCAATGCTCCATGACGTCTTTCTGTGACGTATTTCCTCTCTAGGACTTGACACCGCCTGTCACTGATCCCTGAGGTCCTCCTCTCTAGGACCTGACACCGCCTCTACTGATCCCTGACGTCTATCCTCTCTAGGACCTGACGCTGCCTCTCACGGCTCTGGGACGTCTTTCCTCTCTAGGACCTGACGCCGCCTCTCACTGATCCCTGTGGTCGTCCTCTCTAGGACCTCACGCCGTCTCTCAATGATCCATGACGTCGTCCTCTCTGGGACCTGACGCTCCCTCTCGCGGCTCCCTGACGTCTTTCTTCTCTAGGACCTGACGCCGCTTCTCAATGCTCCAAGACGTCTTTCTGTGACGTCTTTCCTCTCTAGAACTTGACGCCGCCTGTCACTGATCCCCGAGGTCCTCCTCTCTAGGACGTGACGCCGCCTCTCACTGATCCCTGTGGTCGTCCTCTCTAGGACCTCACGCCGTCTCTCAATGATCCTTTAGGTCGTTCTCCCTGGGACCTGACGTCTTTCCTCTCTAGGACCTGACGCCGCCTCTACTGATCCCTGACGTCTATCCTCTCTAGGACCTGACGCTGCCTCTCACGGCTCCGGGACGTCTTTCCTCTCTAGGACCTGACGCTGCCTGTGACCGGCGCTGACTCTTTTCCTGTCTCTATGCCCTGAGACGGCCCACTTCAGGTCCTCTCCACAGACCCCGTGCACTGCCACTCGTCCACTTATGACTCCCCACCCCAGGTCCGCTTGACTGCTCCCCTCAGGGTCCTCTCCGCGGACCACCCCCCACCCCCAAATTCTCTCCGTGGGTCCTCCCGCACCAGGTCGTCTCATCGGCCAGAATCGGGTCCCCAGCTCCTCTCAACGGCCCACCGCTAGTCCCCTCTCGTCACCTGCCAATGGTCCTCTCATTGGCCGACTGCTGGTCCTCACTACTCCGACATCGGTCCTCACTATGGCACGTCTCTGGACCTCACTACGACCTGACTCTGGTCCTCGCTATGCCCTTACTCTGGACCTGACTACACTTTGGTTCTGGTTCTGTGTCCTGACACTTTTCCATTCAGTTCCTTACTCTGCTGCTCACTTTGCGGTGACTCTGGTCACTACATCCTGACTTAGTTTACTCGACATCCAGACTTATTCCTTTGAGTAGGACATTTGGAACAGTCCAGACAGGATGAAGAGAGGATCGTCCTCAAGGCAGAGTTGGTCTTGGCAGCGGCTAAGGCAGTCCCTCTTCGCTGTCTGCTCCTGCCCTGGAGTTCTAATTGCCAGATAGGGTATGACTCGGTCTCGGCCTTTCCAGGCAAGAATGCCAGGTGATTTGCCCTCTAATGGAATTCTCCAACCTTCCACTCTCTTGAAAGAGGCTGGCATGGAGAAAATCTTGGAGCATCTGATCAAGTCAAAGGACCCACAGGGGCCATCCCCAAGTCATCCTGACAATGAGCATCAAATCTGATTCCAAAACACCACCTCTGTACACCTGTGCCAAACTGAATCTCAGAGATAGAGTTTCAGGTGAAGTAGAAAAGCATAGCTATACTGCTTTGCTAGCAAAGAGGGACACAGAAAACTCATGCCCTCAAAAACTACCCCCAGGCAGGAGGATTTGCTTAGTAGGAGTTTTATAGCTATGGGCTTCCCTGGTAGCTCAGCTGGTAAATAATCTGCGTGTAACGCAGGAGACCCTGGTTCAATTCTTGGGTTGGGAAGACTCCCTGGAGAAGGGGTAGGCTACCCACTTTAGTATTCTCGGGCTTCCTTGGTGGCTCAGCTGGTACGGAATCCACCTGCAATGCGGGAGACCTGGCTTTGATCTCTGGTTGGGAAGATGCCCTGAAGAAGGGAATGGCTACCCACTCCAGTATTCTGGCCTAGAGCATTCCATGGACTGTATAGTCCATGGGATCACAAAGAGTCGGACTGAGTGACTTTCACTTTATAGCAATGGTTAAAGGGCAGAGTTGTTGTAAGGATTAGGGTATGTACAGGGCCTGAACTCCCTTTGCCTGACCTCAGGTGGTCTCTTGGTGAGCTTCTCTGGAATGAAGAATGCTACAATTTTCCATTTTGCTGGAGAGGATGTTTACTTGGGTAAAAAGTTTAGAGATATTTTTGTGTGTATCCCTTTTGACAGAAACAGAACCCTGACCCAAAACAAAATACTCTTTCTTAAGTGCTCTTTCCTTCTCCCTGCATCCCCTCCCTCCCCTGATTAGCACCTCTTCCAATCTGCCCTTTGGAGCTTAGGGTAGGTCATGGAACCAGGAGTCTATTCCCAACAAAGAAACAGGGGACATGGGAAAGGCTTCTGGGCCCAGGAGCCCCACAGGGTCCTGCTTGATTTCCCTACCAGGCCCTGACCCTACACTGCACATGACCCTACACATGGCCCTGAGCTGTCCATGACGGCCTGAGCTTTCCCAAACTGTCCTCTTAACTCTCCCTAACTAAGGCCCTGATGCTGGTTTTAACAAACACCCTGACAATATCCCTGGGACAAATGGTCTAAAGTGTCTTTTACTAAGGTCTTCAAGTTTTCTCTGAGGCCCTGACCCTCTCCCTAATTAAGCCCTTAACTCTGTATTTAAGTGACGGCCTGATGCGCTCCCTCTCTCAGGCACTGAAGATGCGCCCCTGACGCACTCCCTCACTTCAGGGCACTAAGGCCTTGAAGAAGTCTCTACCTGAGGGGCTGGTACTGTCTGTAGCCAATTTTCTGACTCTTTCCCTAACTAACATCCTCATTTTGTCTCTAAATAACACCCTGAGACTCATCCTAATGCCCTGATGGTGTCCCTAATAGCCCTCAATATCCCTACTTTTGCCATGATCCTGTCTGTAACTAAGACCCTGAATATGTACTGAAGTAGGTCTCTGATGCTGTCCCTAACTAACACCCTGACACTGGTCACAACTATGAACCTGACGCTGGCCCTATTAAGGTCCTGAGATGCTGCTAAGTAACAGCCTGAACTTCTTTAAGGCCCTCAAGTTATCTCTAACTGAAGCCTTGAAACTGTCTTTAAGCCCCAGACACTGTCCCTAGCTAAGGCCCGAACTATACTTTATGAAGGCCCTAAGCCTGTCCCTAACTCTGACACTGCCCCTAATTGAGGCCATGATACTGCCCCTTATAGCCTAAGCTGTCACAAAATAACACCCTGATCCTATTACTAAGGCCCTGACTATGTCCCTAAGAAAGTCACTGAAGTGCATCTAACAGCCTGAACTATCTCTTACTTAGACCATGAAGTTATCTCTGAGGTCCTAACAAGGTCCCTAATTAAGGCCCTGTTGCTGGCCCTAACTAATGTCCTGCTGCTGAATCTGAGTCCCTGATGCTCCTCCTGTTATCCTTTGCCCTACCAACAGAGTTTTGCCAAGAGAACGCACTGGTCATAGCAAACACCCTCTTCCAACAAAACAAGAGGAGACTCTACATAGGGTCATTACCAGACGGTCAATACTGAAATCAGATTGATTATATTCCTTGCAGCCAAAGATGGAGAAGCTCTATACAGTCAGCAAAAACAAGAATGGGAGCTCAGATTATAAACTGAGCCATAAGTCTGTGGCTCAGATCATAAACTCCTTATTGCCAAATTCAGATTTAAATTTAAGAAAGTAGAGAAAAAACCACTAGACCATTCAGGTCAGCAGTGACCACAGGACTAGGAAATGCCAAAGAATGTTCAGGTTCAGTTCAGTTCAGTCGCTCAGTCATGTCCAACTCTGCAGTAGTTTGAGCATTCTTTGGCATTGCCTTTCTTTTGGATTGGAATGAAAACTGACGTTTTCCAGTCCTGTGGCCACTGCTGAGTTTTCCAAATTTGCTGACATATTGAGTGCAGCACTTTCACAGCATCATCTTTTAGGGTTTGAAATAGCTCAAATGGAATTCCATCACAATTACACTCATCTCACATGCTAGCAAAGTAATGCTCAAAATTCTCTAAGCCAGCCTTCAACAGTACATGAATCACGAATGTCCAGATGTTCAAGCTGAATTTGGAAAAGGTAGAGGAACCAGAGATCAAATTGCCAACATCTGTTGGATCATCAAAGAAGCAAGAGAGTTCCAGAAAAATATCTACTTCTGCTTTATTGACTACACCAAAGCCTTTGACTGTGTGGATCCCAACAAACTGTGGAAAATTCTTAAACAGATGGGAATACCAGACCACCTGACCTGCCTCCTGAGAAATCTCTACGCAGGTCAAGAATCAACAGTTAGAACTGCACATGGAACAACAGACTGGTTCCAAATCGGGAGAGGAGCATATCAAGGCTGTATATCGTCACCCTGCTTATAACTTCTATGCAGAGTACATCATGCAAAATGCCAGGCCGGATGAAGCACAACCTGGAATCAAGATTGCCGGGAGAAATAACAATAACCTCAGATACACAACGACACCAGCCTTATGGCAGAAAGCAAAGAAGAACTAAAGAGCCTCTTGAATGTGAAAGAGGAGAGTGAAAAAGTTGGCTTAAAACTCAACATTCAGAAAAATAAGATCATGGCATCGGGTACCATCACTTCGTGGCAAATACATGGGGGAACAATGGAAACAGTGACAGACTTTATTTTGGGGGGCTCCAAAGTCACTGCACATGGTGACTGCAGCCATGAAATTCAAATACACTTGCTCCTTGGAAGGAAAGTTATGACCAATCTAGACAGCATATTAAAAAGTAGAGACGTTACTTTACCAACAAAGGTCTGTCTAGTCAAAGCTATGGTTTTTCCAGTTTTCATGTATGGATGTGAAAGTTGGACCATAAAGAAAGCTGAGCACTGAAAAATTGATGCTTTTGAACTACGGTGTTAGAGAAGACTCTTGAAAGTCCCTTGGACTGCAAGGAGATCCAATCAGTCCATCCTAAAGGAAATCAGTCCTGAGTATTCATTGGAAGGACAGATGCTAAAGCTGAAACTCCAACACATTAGCCACCTGATGCAAAGAACTGACTCATTTGAAAAAACCCTGATGCTGGGAAAGATTGAAGGCAGGGGAAGGGGACAACAGAGGATGAGATGGTTGGATGGCATCACTGACTCGATGGACATTAGTTTGAGCCAGCTCTGGGAGTTGGTGATGGACAGGGAAGCCTGGTATGCTGCAGTCCATGGGGTTGTAAACAGTTGGTCTCGACTGAGTGAACTGAACTGAACTTGCACCATTTCAGGAGGTGACTCAGTTTTCCCAGGTATCTTTTAATTATACACGAATGCATGGCATATATTAAACCTCCGATTGTTTTTCTCCAGTTCATCTCCCTTTCATTATGAGGATCTCAATGAAGAACATCAAAGGATAGATATAATGCAACACAATAGTATTCAGAGATACAAAGGAATGAACTACCAACCCATTTATTAAAAAGCATGAATCTAACACTTACATTACTAAGGGAAGGAATCCAGCCTCAAGTGCTACACACTGTACAAACTTATAAGACATTCTAGAAAAGGCAAAACAGACATGATAAACAGTTTATGGAATATGTGGTTGAAATATTTCACATGGTATTGTCGTGATGAATACCTGCCACTACGCATTTGTCTAAGCACATATATTTTTGTTTTTAGAACCCAACAAGTAAATTATTACCTATTCAAATTTATTTATTTATGCTATGGGAGTGTCAAAGACTGGAATGCAGAATTTAACAAAGAATCTAACTGATTGAGAAATGTATGAAAAACTTCAGGACTTCCCTGGTGGTCCAGTGGTTAAGACTCCACGTTGCCAATGCAGGAAAGGTGGGTTCAATTCCTGGTCAGGGAACTAAAATCCCACACGCCATATAGCACAGCCAAGAGAATTTGAAAAAAAAAAAAAAAGAAGAAGAGAAAGAAAAAACCCACTCTTAGTGGTAGGACAAAATGAGCTGACCTAAGTTCACTGTGGAAATGAATGGGATCTGCAGTCAAAGGCAAAGTGTACCATGCACAAACAATGGACTCTGTAAGTTCTTTCCTATGGGAGGGTGTAGCTAACAGGACTGAAACTACTGTATCAGTCATCGAATGGAACAGGCACTGAATTTGATAAATGACAAGTAGTGGAAGCTGGGTTTCTTACCCCTGGAGTGGGAAGTTACAGGCGGACAAAGGGAGAAGGTTACAATACCTGTGTCATAACAGGTCAGCTTGGAGACATAATTATAAACTATCTTTAGCCTAATACAGAAACACATAGCTCCCTGTGAAAATCTTCATAACTGTGTGTATGCACAGTCTGGGATACAGGCATATGTATTTTCATGCATTATCTGCTGAGAATAGTAAGTTCCCACATGAAAAGTTTTATTACCATTCTCTAATAAAAAAGAATAAGGGTTCTTTAAATATGTGGCTGACACTAGGACTGAGACAGTAAATATGTAAAGCAAGATCATCTTAAAATATGAGAAAGAAGTACCAAAAAATCCCATGAAAGCTGAATTATGTAAAATAAAAACAGGAGAGCATGGAAAAAGCTCTCAATAGCCAAAGCAAGAATAAACTAAGCAGTCTAATAACACAGTGCTGGATTATAACCAAAAATTTAAAATAATTTTCATGTGTCCAAACTGGTTTAAAAAAAAAGTTACATAGGTTTTATGAGTAATGTTGAATAAAAATCTCTATGCAGAAAGATTCTAACAATTGATACAGACACTCAGCTGTCCATCAAGTATGTGAAGCTAACTCCCCTCTCCTCAAGTGTGGGTCCTGCATTATGACTTCCTCCGTAATAAGGTGCACAGGACAGACATGGGGAACACCGACAATAAAGACAAATAACAAATGTTGGCTAAAATGTACAGAAATTGGAACTCCAACTTTACTTGTGGAGATGTAAAATGGTGCAATCAATGTGTGTAAAACTTCAGCATTTTCTCAAAAATATAGAAATGTAATTATCATATGTTTTGGAAGCTCCACTCCTACACATACATACAAATAATTTAAAATAGGTGTTCAAATATAAAGTTGTACACCAATATTCATAGCAGCACTGTTCTCAACATCCCAAGGTGAAAACAATGAAAATGTCCACCAACAGGTGAATGAATAGGCAAAATAAGGTAGATCCATCCATAAGATGTCATATAAAGGAATATAGTAAACTAGAGCCGCAGCTGCGGCAAACAGTAGTGGGCACAGAGTATGTTAACACAGAGTTAACATAGAATCCGTCAATTCCAGTCCAGGGAATATACCCAAAATATTTAAAACCAAGAACTGGAACAGACATCGTATCCCATATTCACAGAAGCGTTATTCACAGTAGCCAAAAGGTGGAAGCAACACAAGCGTTCCACAGATGAATGGATAAGCACAGTGTAGTAGATACACAACGGAACATGATTCAACCTTTACAAACAAGACAACTCTCACACATGCTCTAACATGAATGAACCTTCAAGTCATTATGTGAAGTTGAAACAAGGCTGACACAAAAGGAAAAATGTGCTATGATTCCACCAGTACGAGATATCCATATAAGACCGATTCCAAGTAGAATAAGGTAGCCAGGGATTGAGGGTGGTGATTGTTTAATGGTCACAGTGTCACTTCGGGAAAAGGAAAAGATTCTGGAGATAAATGGTGAGGAGGTTTTTACAATGTGAGTGCAGTTAATGCTATAGGAGTGCATGCTTAACATGACTCAGATGATAAATATTATATGCTTGTAGTCACAATTAAAAAATGATACAGGTTACAACATGGAAAAGCACTGAAAACATCTTCAGTGAAAGAAGCCACACAGAAAAAGCCACGCAGATCATAGTCACCTTGTCACTTTAAATCCACGAAAGTTTTTAACATGAGGGAAAGCCCCAGTGGTGGTCCCAGAAAAAGAAAACTGCATTAGAATGGAGAAAGACATTTGCACAAAGTCTGGGCAGCTGATGCAAGTTGAAGCGGTCCTATGGATAGGATTGTAATGTGGACACCATAACTATCCCCCATTTGGGGGTTATGGGCTGGTTCCCTGGGAAAGTGACCCTGTTTTGGGTAAAACATATTGCATTTTTCAGTGTGAATATAGAAAACCACTATTTAAACTTGACACTTTTGAAATTTTACTAGAAAGTAAATTACTTTTCAGTACAACCATGTAAGTCACATGCCAGAAAATCAGAGATGGCATCAAACATTGCAATAGAGTCCAAGACTTAACCAGACCACATTCAACTAAAGTCGTGATGCTAACTGCCTTGTAGTAGTCCACATGGTATTAAAAGTCACCATAGGAAGAGTAGCCACCATGTCTTGAGTGCTGTGGATGGCCCTGATGGAACTGAAACTATGAGATGTCTGAATTCTAGTTTTCCATGTAACACCACACCAAAGCAACTGTCAGAACTACAAAGTGAATTCAGGGACTTCCCTGGCAGTCCAATGGTGAAGATTCTGCATATCCACTGCAGGGAATATGGGTTTGATCCTTGGTCAGGGAACTAAGATCCAACATGCTGAGTTGCATGGCCAAAAAATAAATCAGTAGAATTGCAAGATCATGTGTGATTCTCTACACTAATAATGAACTATCAGAAAGAGAAATTAAGAAAATAATCCCCTGTACCATTGCATTCCCCCAAAACTAGAAATTTAACCAAGGGCTCAAAAGAGCTGCAAGCTAAAAACTGCAGGACATAGTGCTCAATTAAACTGAGCAGATATGAAAAGATATCCCATGCTCATGGGTGACAATACTGTTAGAATCTCCATTCTAACCAAAGTAACGTACACATTCCTGCAATCACTACCAACATCTCATTGATATTTTTCACAGAAACAAAAACAATCTTAACATCCATGTGGAACCACAAAGGACCCAGAAGAGCCAAAGTGACCCTGAGAAAGGAGAACAGGCTGGCAGCACTTCCGTCCCTGACTTCAATCTACATTACGCACCTAAATGCACCACAAGACATGTGGAACTGTATCAGAAACAGGCACAGATACCACAGAGCCCAGAAATAAATCTACAGGTTCATGGTAATCAATTTACAAGAAAGGAGCTAAGAACATACACCCAGGAAAGGAGAGTCCCCTCAGTAAACCGCGCTGGGAAAAATGGACACCACACACCAAGGAACAACACTGGACACCATTCCATACCACAGACAAAAACTGACTAAAAACCCACAACTTTCCACATCAAGCCCTAACTGTCCTGGGTCCTCTGAAGACAAACACTCAGCAACAGCCACACACAGAAAGTTTCTTCCCAATTTTCCTCACCTTTTCCTTCAGCAGCACCACCTCCCTGCAGGTCCTGAGGAAACCAGGCTCCCGTCAGCCTGAACTGAACCCCACAATGTCCCAAAGCCAAAGCCCTAATGGGTCCTGAGGGGCCAGACTCCCATCACCCTGGATTGAACCCCAAAATGTACCTAAGCTCAAAACCCAGTGGGTTCTGAGAAGACCAGACTCCCATCAGCTTAAGCTGAACCCCACAACGTCCCAAAGCCAAAGCCCTAGTGGGTCCTCAGTGGCCAGACACTGTCTCCCTGAACTGAACCCCACAATGTCCCAAGGCTGATATCCCAGTGGGTCCTGAAAAGACCAGACTCCTGTCAGCCTGAACTGAACCCCACAAAGTCCCAGAGCTGAAGCACCAGCAGGTCCTGAGGAGACCAGACTTCCATCAGCCTGAACTAACCCCACAATGTCCCAAAGCCAAAGCCATAATGGGTCCTGAGGGGCCAGACTCCCATCACCCTGGATTGAACCCCAAAATGTATCAAAGCTGAAGCCCCAGTGGGTGCTGAGGAGACCAGACTCCCATCAGCTTGAACTGAACCCCACAACGTCCCAAAGCCGAAGCCCCAGTGGGTGCTGAAGAGACCCATCTCCTGTCAGCCTGAAGTGAACCCCACAATGTCCCAAAGCCAAAACCTGAGCAGGTCCTGAGGAGACCAGACTCCCTTCAGCCTGAACTGAACCCCACAAAGTCCCAAAGCTGAAACTCCAGTGGGTCCTGAGGAGACCAGACTCCTGTCAGCAGCCACACGCAGCCAGGTGCTCAGTCAGAGCGGGAGTTCAGCTTGCGGTGGGAGTGGGTCAGGGAGGCGGGCTCCTCGCTCCCTGCCAGCCAATGAGAATGCAGATCAAGCCTCCCTCACTCGCGCAGGCTCAGCTAAGTGGAGACTCCGCCCCTCAGGGCAGTTCCACTAGGTCCGTTAAACTATGGAAATTCAAACCGAAATATTGCCAATATCCAAAACTTCTCCAAAATAGTTAAGGAATAATTAACTTGACACTGTATAGAATGAAATGTAGTCACCAAATTCACTCAAATTTATTAACAGACATTTAAATTTTGGAACTATCAAAATTGTGGACATAAACATAGAAAATCTACATGCCCCTGGGTTTGGCCTGTGCATCATGAGCTTTGAGTTTTAACACACAAGCTGTCAGTCCACAGAAGACAAATATTGTGGACTTTATAGAAATAAAGATGTCTATTCTGAATGACCTCATTCAGAAAATCAAAATACAAGCCACAAACTGGGAGAAAGATATTTGCAAAATTCATATCTGATACAGGATTTGGACACAAAATAAACAAAGACCTCTTGAACAACCCTATAAACAATAAGTAAAGATCTGAACAAACACCCAGCCAAAAAAAGTTATACAGATGCTCAACATTGTACACCATTAGGGAATTACAAATTAAAGTCACGAGCTATCACACTATACATATTAGGACTGCTAAACTCTAAATATATGACAATACCAACTGCTGGAGGGTGAGGACTAGCAGGAACGCTCCCTCACTGCTGGTGGGACGCATGCACAGCCACCTTGTAACACAGTTGGGCAGTTTTGTCCAAAGCTAAACAAACCTCACCTTAGGATCCAACAATCGTACTTCCAGTATTTAGGAAACTGCTTTGAAAAATCCATGCCCAAATGCAAACAAAGATGAACTTAGGCACAGCAGCACTATCCATAATAGTTAAAAGCTTGAAGTAATCAGGGTATCCTTCAATAGATGAATGCATAATCAAATTGGGATATATCCATGTCAAAGCAAGTAGAACATTCCACCCCAAAATATGCCTCTCTACTGTGAGGATTGCTTAAGTCCACTTCCATGAAAAAAAAAAAGAGGAATCTCAGGAAAATATATAGCAATTGCCATTTTGTGATGGACATTTACAACAGAAAAATCTCTGCATTTAAGGGTTGTCCCGGTTTGCACCAGAAATAAAAGGATCTTTAAAACTCAAGTAACTTATCAGTGGAGAGGTCCCGACTTAAATCTATAAACAATTGTACCCTTCTTTACTGTGTTTTGTATAATTACCTTCCATAACGGGCTTCTCCCATTCTTCAGGGTCTTCTGTTTTTAGCTGAAGATGGTATTTAAGGTGATGACTTTGGACATTTCAGGGAGTGACTCAGGCTTCTTTGGTAGCTCCCCTGCATACAGAAGCTATTTGTTGTTTTAGTCACTAAGTCGTGTTCGCCTCTTTGCGACCCCACGGACTGTAGCCCTCCAGGCTCCTCTGTCCATGGGATTTCCCAGACAAGAATACTGGAGTAGGTTGCCATTTCCTTCTCCAGGGGATCTTCCCAACACAGG
The DNA here is from genome assembly GCF_054371585.1 of Giraffa tippelskirchi. Lineage (NCBI taxonomy): Eukaryota > Metazoa > Chordata > Mammalia > Artiodactyla > Giraffidae > Giraffa > Giraffa tippelskirchi. The sequence continues at coordinate 124,261,203 of NC_137287.1, read as the reverse complement.
GGTCAAACCCAAGTCTCCTGTATTACAGGCAGATTCTTTACCACTAAGCCACCAGGGAAGCATAGAGGAGGTATGCTTCTGTTTTTTCTCCTGGTAATTTGTCTTTTATTACAGAAGGGCAGAGTGAAAACTGTTTTTCCTCCCATACACATGCAATGGAGTATTACTCATCAGTAGTAAGGAATGAACCACCAAACCTTGAAAAGCATGGTTAAATCTCATGTGCATATCACTCGGTGAAAGAATACAGTCTGGAGAGACAGCACACAGTATGACCTCGTTTATGACATTCTAGGAAAAGCAAAGCTACATAGATGATAAGCAGATCATCTGCTGAAGGGGGTTGAAGTATCCCCTGTGATGCTTTAGAATGAACACCTGTCACTATGCATTTGTCTATGCTCATCGATTTGTATAGCCCAAGGGATCAAACAATCTATTCAAGTATAGTTATTTAGAGTGTAGGAGAGTCGCAGGACAGAATGCACAATGCAACAAAACTTAACCACATTAGAAATGCATGAAAAAGGTATCTCACTGTAGGAGATGGGGCAAAATGTGTTGACTTTGGAAATGAATGAAATCGATACAGAAAAGGCAAAATGGCCTGCACATAAACACTGGGCTTCATTTTATAGAGATCTTTCCAGAGTGCAGTAGCTAGCAATTCTGAGACCACTGTACATGTAATCTGAAGAGGAGAAAAAGAACTGACAAATGCAGATGGTGGGGGCCAGGCTCCTCGCTGCAGGAGTGGGAAGTTACATATAAGCAAAGAACAAGAGGATGAAGCTTGAGCCCCTGACCACCACTCCTTATGGCTCTGAGTTGTGTCCTACAGGACCACCATCACCTGCATGTAGGGGCTATAACCCACCTGCCCCCTCCTGGCTTTTCCCCTTTCTCGCTGCGATGATTCCAGTGACATTTCCAGCCTGCACCCCTCTCCCAGGCCAGGTGCATCTGTCCGTCCACGGCCTCCCCATCTCATCCTGGGGGCTAACAGGCCCCTCGAGGACTGCGGTCCTGCTGCTGCCCACAGCCAGGAGGCAGCCCCAACTTCTCCAACTGCTGAGCCCAGACACCTGGTGTAACCAAGCAGGAGCCTATGGGGCCCTCCCAGGACAGACCCCGTCCCGTGTCCTCTGCTGCAGCTCCTCTCTGAAGTATGGAGATAATAGTATCGGAGGCACACTCAGGGAGTTGTTTTACAGCTGCTAAAAGCCCCACTGAGTGGAAGTAGTTAACTACTTAATGAGCATGAACACGTCACCCCCAGAGTGTCCAGTGCCTGAGGATTTGTGAGGTTAGCCGCCTGTTACCTCACCAACCAGAGAACCGTGCACCAGCCAATCACATAGTCTGTGACCCCCCTCCCTCATGTGGCCTGTAAAACTGCTTTCCTGAAACCCTTCAGGGACTTCGGGGTTTAGAGCACGAGTTACCTGTCTCCAGGTATTGGTGCCTTTACAATTAATGCTGCACTTCCTTTACTGCAACTGGTGTCAGGCAACTGGCTTTACTGCACTCGGGTGTGTGGACTCCAGTTTGGTTCAGGAACATGGAGGCCTCCTGGGTTCCCAGTTCCTTGTGCCCAAGGGACTGTCAGCTCCTTCTCCAGGGCATACGGCCAACCCCCACACTAATTCCCCTCTACACCCTCAGCCTTGGCCCAAGCCTAATCCCTCCATCAGGCCCTGACAAAGCTCCCTGCCCTCACGGTGCGTCTCACATCCCACCCAACACGGTCTTTTGAAGCCTGAGCAAGACCGTGCCCCCTCCTCCCTGTGATTCCCCTCACCTGATGAAGCCAGGCCTTGATCCGTTCCAGGTGATCCAGGATCCTCATTCTCTCCAGATCCCACCTGTGTGGCAGCTGTCTGTGCCCGTCTATATGGGCCTGTGGTGATCTCCTAAAATAAGGGTTATTTTATATACAGATAATGGGGTGAATGGTGGCCCCAAAAGATGTGTCCCCCAAGAACACGGGAACAGGGCCATATTTGGGAAAATGGTCTTTGTAGATGTAGTTAAGGATCTCAAGGTAAGATCATCTAGGGTTAGGGTGACCTTCAATCCAACTGACAGAGTCCTTATAAGAGATGAAAGAGGACACAGACGAGAAGCCTCGTGAAGATGGGAGGGAGGGGGCCACAAGCCCCAGGACCCCTGGAGCCCAAAGCTGGAAAAGGCAAGAAGGACCCTGTCCTGGAGCCTCTGGAGGGACCTCAGCCCTGCGCCACCTTGACCTCAGGTGTCTGGTCTCCAGGACTGGGGGAGGATGAACTCCTGTTGTTTTAAATCACCCAACATGTGGTCGTCTGTTAGAGAAGCCACAGAGAACTCACACAGGCCCTGCTCTGTAGGATCCTAGAAGTGTGGGTCTCACTAAAGGAAGATGGAGGCTGAATTACAGAACCCTTAGAGTCAGCACTGGGCCCTCAGAAATGCTAAAGCAGTGGCTGGACTCCAGAATGTTGAGGGGTCAAGTCTGAAGCCTGTCCCTAGGGCTGCACATGCCTCCCCAGGTTCTTACACATGAACAAGTGGTGTAACATCTCAGTCCTGACTGAGGACATTTAATGTCACTGTTCACACTGCTTATTTCACCAGTTACACAGGTGAAAACCTAGTTAGGATACTCGCTACTGCTGCTACTGCTAAGTCGCTTCAGTCGTGTCCGACTCTGTGCGACCCCATAGATGGCAGCCCACGAGGCTCCTTCGTCTCTGGGATTCTCCAGCAAGAATATTGGAGTGGGTTGCCATTTCCTTCTCCAGTGTATGAAAGTGAAAAGTGAAAGTGAAGTCGCTCAGTCGTGTCTGACTCTTCGCAACCCCATGGGCTGCAGCCTGCCAGGCTCCTCTGTCCATGGAGTTTCCCAGGCAAGAGTACTGGAGTGGGGTGCCATTGCCTTCTCCGTACTCGCTACACTGATGAGCAATTCTGAAGATGGTCAGGGGTGGGGACTTAATGCAACCAGCAGCCCTTCCACTGTCTCCGCCCCGTTACCTCACCCCCTCCTCCACCCCACCCCCCAAGGAGCATCCTCAGTGGGAAGTTGGAGGACCCAACAGAGGCCACTCTAAGTAAACCTTGGCTGAGCCCCAGGCTAGCTGCTCCTGAACCTCATCCGCCATTCCCAGGTAAAACCCCGAATATGAGCAAAGGCCTCACAGACTGGAGGAAAGGGCTTGGGGCAACCCCAGTGACACCATGCTTGTCAAGTTGGTCCTGACCCAGGGACTCTTCTGGAAGCTTTCCATTCCCCTACCTGAGTTACCTCTCCAGTCCTGCTCCCACTGCCATTTCTCTTGCTTCCTCACCCCTGCCCCCCACCTGGGGAGACATCCAACAGCAGGTGAGGGTGACACACCCCTTCCTTACCTGGTCTAGAAAAGACCTGATCACAAAGAGCGACTGCAAGGCGGTCTCTCCAGCCCAGCCCACACGCCCCACAGAGTGTGGCGTCGAGTCCAGCTGCAGGCGCTCTTCACCCGCTTACAGAGACCTCAGCCCAGGCACACCTGGAAGGGCTGGTCGGCGGATCAGGTCAACCAACCCCCGCCCATCAGGGGCTCTCAGTCGCAGAAATGGGCCTTGTTGTGCCCGCCAGGTGAAAGGAACAGGGGTGGGTCCTGAGGGTCAGGATGGACTTGGGGCTGGAGCTCTGGCTTGTTTTCTAATCATTTTATTTGGCCCATGAGTGGGAGGTAATTCCAAGACCCTCTCCTAATGAGAGGAACCCAGGAGTCAGGGAGAGGAGGGGTGTGGAGACAGCCCAGTGTCCGGGTGCAGTGGAAGTCTCTGGAAGACTCAGTGGAAGGAGGCTGTGTAGTGACGCCCAGGGTCAGTGCCCTGTCCAGGAGCAGCTGTTGGTCAGCTCAGGTCCTGCTCTGAGGGGCTCAGGATCAGCTCTGACCAACAGGTGGACCGGGGTGCTCTGCGATAAGGGCCTTGCACTCGGTTCCTGGGTGCTGAGCCCTGCGGGTACCTGCCCAGGTGAGCCCCATATCCTGGGAGGAGTCTGCGCACCAGAACCCTGTGCTCCTGGGAGGGGTGTATGAGTGAGCGCCCCCTCTATGCAGCAGGCAGAGTAGCTTAGCAACTTCCCTGTGGGCAGCGCCGGGGTGAGATGAAACCAGCACACGCAGTGGGCCCTGACCCACCTGGGCCCGCGCGGAGGGAAGAGGTCGGGAGGCGGGTGCTGGCCGCTGTGCTGTGTGTGGGAGGCCCCACAGGAACCTCCTGACACCACGGAGGCCTCCCCAGGACGGAGCAGACAGCCTGACCCGGGCGGTGGGAGCTCCTGGTGACCCTGCAGGGGCCGTGAGAGGGAAGGGCCAGGCCGGAGGGGAGTGAGCACCCAGGCAGAGCCAGGGGGCTCGGGGCCCGAGGGGGCCTTTGTGGTCTGAGCGGGGAGTGGGCGAGCAGGTGGTGAGTGTGACCCAGGAAAGCGGCCCTGGAGACGTGAGGCTGAATCTGCCTGAGAGGGACAAGCCTTCCGGATGATCCCAGAGACAGGATGTGAGACAGGAGTCCCGGTAAAGGAAGATGAGTGAGTCCCCCTAAGAGGAGGCTCTGTGAGCTGCCCCAGGAGGGGGTGAAGGGGGCAGACGTGAACCTGCTGTGAGTGGGCACTCACTCTGGGAGGAGGTGAAGGGGCAGAGGTGAAGCAGCTGTGAGCGGGCACTCACCCCGGGAGGGGGTGAAGGGGGCAGACGTGAACCTGCTGTGAATGGGCACTCACTCTGGGAGGGGGTGAAGGGGGCAGATGTGAACCTGCTGTGAGTGGGCAGTCACTGTTTCCATTGTTGCCTCATCTATTTGCCATGAAATGATGGGACCAGATGCCATGATCTTAGTTGTTTGAATGTTGAGTTTTAAGGTATTGGATTGTGCTATAATGAGAGAAGAGAGGTCATTAGGATAGAAATATTGTAAAACACCCCAAAAGGATAAAAACATCAGTGAGATGTCCATCCTGACACTAGGCTGACTGGACACAGCACTGCAGCTGTTGGAGCCCTCAGATGCCCAGGGTAGGTTTTGAGTCCCAGTAGAAAGGTTACATCAGTATCTTATACTTCTCTTCAGCCTGACAACCTAGATGCTCACTAGAAAACACACTAGCAGGCATGCTGGGTCAGGAACCCTACAACAGCCCTGGTTGAGCCCAGCAGGAGATTGAAGACTAAAAAGCATTTCCGAGACACTGCAGACAAGATGGCATGAAGTTTTCTCTCCTACACCCCCTGTTAAGTACAACTTGAACCCAAGAAGAGCACAAGGGATAAGCCTAGGAGGACTCTGAGATGGGAGAGGAGGCAGACTGTCCAGGGGTCTGAGATCGGGGTGAAGAATGCAGTAGTCAGTCACCCAGGTCCACTCTCCTGACTGCAAAGCTCAAGAGGAGACTCAGGTGTGGCGCTAGGAGAAAGAAAAAGTCTAAACCAATCATCTAAATTCCTGCCCAACAAATGAGGAAAGGAGGGGCAAAATAAACCAAAGGCAAGTAGGAGGAAGGAGATAAGAAAGAAAGAAAAATCCATGAAATTGAAAATAGCAACAGTAGAGAAAATCACTAAAACAAAGAGGGTGTTCCTCTTAAAAGACCAATAACTTTGAAAAACTTCCAGTACAACTGACAAATAAAAAAGGAGGAATGACACATTTCCAATATTAGGAATGAAACTGAGGACGTCAATACAGGTCCTGCAGACAAACAGATAATAAAGAAATGTTATGAACAACTGTACAGAAAGACATTTGACAACTCAGACAACGGAACAAATACCTCAAAAGCACAACCTACCACAGCTCATATAATATGAAATGAATAACTTAAATAATCCAAATTACTTTTCAGATTTAAAAAAAAGATTCTCAACGCCCAGTGATTTCATGGGAAAATTTTGCCAAGTACTTACAGATGAATTAAAAACACTTTTGGTGTACAGAAAGCAACAACAATAAAAGAATTTTGGAAAATTTGAATTTATACTTCATTTGAAATGATATTAGGGAATTATATTGTGTGCACTTGTATTATATTCATACAAAATCAATATCCTTAACCATATGACCACATTACTGTGGGCACCACTGATTAGCTGTGTTCACAGAACTAAGCTAAAGTGGACATAATTATGGAACTGCTCTGTATTTATTGCTTAAGTGGAATTGTTTGTTCTCCCTTTCCTCTCTTTATTCTTCCAACAGGCAGGGACATGGACACTCAGTGACCCAGCATTGACCCAGCAGATGAGGACAGCCCCGTAGGGCATGCTGGAAGAAATGTGGGCCTTTGAAAGGTCTTCTGGAATCAAGATTCCTGGAAAGCTGACTTTCTTTTCGGGTTTCATGAGAGCAAGATGTTTTGTTTATAGAAAGGGGAACTGTCCTTGGGAACCCCTTGAGGGGGAACCTATCTCTAATTAGCACATGTCAATTATATAGGCTGGTGGCCCTGACCTCAGAGACTCCGATTCACCAATTACCTTAGCCCAATCACCTGGACTAAAAGCAGCACATCTTCAACGGTGTCACCCCCTCTCCACTTCTGCATGAGTCCCTTTTGCAAACTCCAACCTTCTGGGTGCTGAAGCAGGAAAGGAGATGAACTGAAAGCTGCATTTAGCAAATGTTCAGTGAGCGATTGTAATCACTGCTGGTCCTCTGTCACAAATCACGGGACAAAGGAGCCCTGTGCAGTGACCATTCTTGGTCACCTGTGTGCCAAGACTAGCCTCAAGCTTCACATCCGCAGGGCTCCTCTTCCGGGATTTCATGGAGTGGTAGATGCGGACGTCTGCCGGGATGCCGTTCCTGGTGTGGGTGGAAAGTCCTGGAAGGAGAGAGACGAGGCGGAGGTTAGAAAGGACGAGGTGGAGGGAGGCGGCGCACAGGGATGCTGAACATGGTTACCAACAGCTGACGAGAGCGAGGAGCAGGGCGGTGTGAATGGGATGATATTCCGAACCCCGAACCTCATTTCCTTCTTTAATTATACTTATGTCAAAAGCCATATAAAGAATGGACTAAACTCTTTTGAATTGTGCTCTTGGAGTATGAAGTTTGAGGGAGAGGAGCTCACTTCAAAATTCTGCTTTTTATTTATAGACTGTTACACTGTTCTATAATAAGCTTGAATTACTATTCTTGATAATTAAAAAAGATAAAATTTGAAAAGCCCTGAGAGTTGTAGTGGGAGCCTCAGCAGGAAGTTCGTGGATGCCCTGGTCCTTCTGGGGCACAGAGGCCTCCCGGATCCGGCTTTGGGGACCGCCAGCTGCCGTGAGCCCACAGCCGCCCTGTGGGCAGAGGGCTCCCCAGGAGCCAGCTCGTCTGTTAAAGCCCCGTCCCTGTTCTCTGCTAGGATCGAGGCCACTTCTGTTCGGGACAGCTTCCGCTCTCCAGCCAGGTCTGCCGTAGGTGCTGGGGGTACAACTTGTTCACCCGGTTCCCCACTGCGGAGTATTCGGCAATCTCCAGGGTGGGTGGAATGGAAACAGTACAGGAAGAGGTTCTGACCTTATGGAACAAACAAGTCAGAGGGGAGAAGGATAACTCAGCCAGGCATGCAGCAGGTGTTCAAACACTGAGAGTCTCTTTGCATATGAATGAAATCACTGAGCACAGTGCAGGGCAAGTGCTCAAGCACAGGTGCCTCCCATTAGGGTCACCATGTTGGAAGACAACAAGCGCAGCCTCTGGCATCCAGTTGGAATATGAGACTGCAGCAAAAGAAAGGCAATTGCCAAGCACCCAGGGGCCTGGCTTACAGCAGGCACTCAGTAATTAGAGATACTATTGCCAAAGTACAGAAAACTGCTTAGCACGGTGCTCGGCACATGACAGCTGTCCACTGGCAGTAGAGAGCAACCAGCTCATTTAGGAGCCTGGAGATCGGGCCAGACTGTCAGGAAGTAGATTCCAGGCAATTCAAGGAAGGCCTGGAGCAAAAGGCAGGAGGCAGGAACAGGCTGGGGTCTTGGGCACAGGTGTGGGTTGGGCTGAGGTAAGGGGCATCTACCTCGAGGGGTCTCAGACAAGCTGGCAGTCCCACTGAGCAGGGGGGCCCCTGCAGGGTGACTTGGGCCACCTCGCAGAGGACCTGGGAGTGAACATCCCCGGGGCAAGGAGCACCCTGCTTGTGCCAGAGATCCTGTAGGAAATGTAGCCTCCCTCTGGGTCCACACTGGTCTGGGAGGCTGAGAGCTCATTGCCATTTTTGAGCCATTTCAGAGTGATGTTTCTAGGAGAGAAGCTGGGGGATTTGCAGATGAAGCTCACTGTCTGCTCAGGCGTAGCCCTCCTTGTAGGGCTGGATACTATGGGAGGAAAAGGCTTGGCTAGAAAAGAAACAATGAACGTGATTGTGATTATCATCACTAACAAAAAGTTTGTGACAGTGTTCAGTCAGTTCAGTTGCTCAGTCATGTCCGACTCTTTGCGACCGCATGGACTGCAGCACGCCAGGCCTCCCTGTCCATCACCAACTCCCGGAGTTTATCCAAACTCATGTCCATCGAGCTGGTGATGCCATCCAGCCATCTCATCCTCTGTTGTCCCCTTCTCCTCCTGCCCCCAATCCTTCCCAGCATTAGGGTCTTTTCCAGTGAGTCAACTCTTCACATGAGGTGGCCAAAGTATTGGAGTTTCAGCTTCAACATCAGTCTTTCCAATGAACACCCAGGGCTGATCTCCTTTAGGATGGACTGGTTGGATCTTCTTGCAGTCCAAGGGACTCTCAAGAGTCTTCTCCAACACCACAGTTCAAAAGCATCAATTCTTCCGCGCTCAGCTTTCTTTATAGTCCAGCTCTCACATTCATACATGACCATTGGAAAAACCATAGCCTTGACTAGATGGACCTTTATTGGCAAAGTAATGTCTCTGGTTTTTAATCTGCTGTCTAGGTTGGCCATAACCTTCCTTCCAAGGAGTAAGCATCTTTTAATTTCATGGCTGCAATCACCGTCAGCAGTGATTTTGGAGCCCAAAAAAATAAAATCTGTCACTGATTCCACTTTTTCCCTTGTATTTGTCATGAAGTGATAGGACTGAATGTCAAGATCTTCGTTTTTTGAATGTAGAGTTTCAAGCCAGCTTTTTCATCCTCCTCTTTCACCTTCATCAATAGGCTCTTTTTTTTTTTAATATAAATTTGTTTATTTTAGTTGGGGGCTAATTACTTTACAATATTGTAATAGTTTTTGCCATACATTGACATGAATCAGCCATGGGTTTACATGTGTTCCCCTTCCTGGATCCCCCTCCCACCTCCCTCCCCATCCCATCCCTCTGGGTCATCCCATTGCCCCGGCCCTGAGCCCTTGTCCCATGCATCGAACATGGAATGGTGTTCTGTTTCACATATGATAATATACATGTTTCAATGCTATTCTCCCAGAACGTCCCACCCTCACCTTCTCCCTCAGAGTCCATAAAATTTTTCTATGCATCTGTGTCTCTTATTCTGTCTCGCATATAGGGTTATCGTTACCATCTTTCAAATTCCATATATATGCATTAGTATACTGTATTGGTGTTTTTCTTTCTGGCTTACTTCACTCTGTATAATGGGCTCCAGTTTCATCCATCTCAGTAGAACCGATTCAAATGTATTTTTTTTAATGGCTGAGTAATATTCCATTGTGTGTATGTACCACAGCTTCCTTATCCATTCATCTGCTGATGGACATCTAGGTTGCTTCCATGTCCTGGCTATTGTAAACAGTGCAGCGATGAACATTGGGGTACACGCGTCTCTTTCAATTCTGGTTTCCTCGGTGTGTATGCCCAGCAGTGGGATTGCTGGGTCATATGGCAGTTCTATTCCCAGTTTTTTAAGGAATCTCCGCACTGTTCTCCATAGTGGCTGTACTAGTTTGCATTCCCACCAACAGTGTAAGAGGGTTCCCTTTTCTCCACACCCTCTCCAGCATTTATTGCTTGTAGACTTTTGGATAGCAGCCATTCTGACTGGTGTGAAATGATATCTCATTGTGGTTTTGATTTGCATTTCTCTAATAATGAGTGATGTTGAGCATCTTTTCATGTGTTTGTTAGCCATCTGTATGTCTTCTTTGGAGAAATGTCTGTTTAGTTCTTTGGCCCATTTTTTGATTGGGTCGTTTATTTTTCTGGAATTCAGCTGCAGAAGTTGCTTGTATATTTTTGAGATTAATTGTTTGTTGCTTCGTTTGCTATTATTTTCTCCCATTCTGAAGGCTGTCTTTTCACCTTGCTTATAGTTTCCTTTGTTGTGCAAAAGCTTTTAATTTTAATTAGGTCCCATTTGTTTATTTTTGCTTTTATTTCCAATATTCTGGGAGGTGGGTCATGGAGGATCCTGCTGTGATTTATGTCGGAGAGTGTTTTGCCTATGTTTTCCTCTGGGAGTTTTATAGTTTCTGGTCTTACGTTTAGATCTTTAATCCATTTTGAGTTTATTTTTGTGTACGATGTTAGGAAGTGTTCTAGTTTCATTCTTTTACAAGTGGTTGACCAGTTTTCCCAGCACCACTTGTTAAAGAGATTGTCTTTTCTCCATTGTATATTCTTGCCTCCTTTGTCGAAGATAAGGTGTCCATATGTGCGTGGGTTTATCTCTGGGCTTTCTATTTTGTTCCATTGATCTATATTTCTATCTTTGTGCCAGTACCATACTGTCTTGATGACTGTGGCTTTGTAGTAGAGCCTGAAGTCAGGCAGGTTGATTCCTCCAGTTCCATTCTTCTTCCTCAAGATTGCTTTGGTTATTCGAGGTTTCTTATATTTCCATACAATTGTGAGATGATTTGTTCTAGTTCTGTGAAAAATACCATTGGTAGCTTGATAGGGATTGCATTGAATCTATAGATTGCTTTGGGTAGTATACTCATTTTCACTATATTAATTCTTCCAATCCATGAACACGGTATATTTCTCCATCTGTTTGTGTCCTCTTTGATTTCTTTCATCAGTGTTTTATAGTTTTCTATATATAAGTCTTTTGTTTCTTTAGGTAGATATATTCCTAAGTATTTTATTCTTTTTGTTGCAATGGTGAATGGTATTGTTTCCTTAATTTCTCTTTCTGTTTTCTCATTATTGGAGTATAGGAATGCAAGGGATTTCTGGGTGTTAATTTTATATCCTGCAACTTTACTATATTCATTGATCAACTCTAGTAATTTTCTAGTAGAGTCTTTAGGGTTTTCTATGTAGAGGATCATGTCATCTGCAAACAGTGAGAGTTTTACTTCTTCTTTTCCTATCTGTATTCCTTTTATTTCTTTTTCAGCTCTGATTGCTGTGGCCAAAACTTCCAAAACTATGTTGAATAGTAGTGGTGAAAGTGGGCATCCTTGCCTTGTTCCTGACTTTAGGGGAAATGCTTTCAATTTTTCACCATTGAGGATAATGTTTGCTGTGGGTTTGTCATATATAGCTTTTATTATGTTGAGATATGTTCCTTCTATTCCTGCTTTCTGGAGGGTTTTTATCATAAATGGATGCTGAATTTTGTCAAAGGCTTTTTCTGCATCTATTGAGATAACCATATGGTTTTTTTCTTTCAATTTGTTAATGTGGTGTATTACATTGATTGATTTGCGGATGTTAAAAAAACCTTGCATTCCTGGGATAAAGCCCACTTGGTCATGATGTATGATCTTTTTAATATGATGTTGGATTCTGTTTGCTAGAATTTTATTAAGGATTTTTGCATCTATGTTCATCAGTGATATTGGCCTGTAGTTTTCCTTTTTTGTGACATCTTTGTCTGGTTTTGGAATTAGGGTGATGGTGGCCTCAGGATGAGTTTGGAAGTTTACCACCTTCTGCGATTTTCTGGAAGAGTTTGAGTAGGATAGGTGTTAGCTCTTCTCTAAATTTTTGGTAGAATTCCGCTGTGAAGCCGTCTGGTCCTGGGCTTTTGTTTGCTGGAAGATTTCTGATTACAGTTTCGATTTCCGTGCTTGTGATGGGTCTGTTAAGATCTTCTATTTCTTCCTGGTTCAGTTTTGGAAAGTTATACTTTTCTAAGAATTTGTCCATTTCTTCCAAGTTGTCCATTTTATTGGCATATAGCTGTTGGTAGTAGTCTCTTATGATCCTTTGTATTTCTGTGGAGTCTGTTGTGATCTCTCCATTTTCATTTCTAATTTTGTTGATCTGATTCTTCTCCCTTTGTTTCTTGATGAGTCTGGCTAATGGCTTGTCAATTTTGTTTATCTTCTTGAAAAACCAGCTTTTAGTTTTGTTGATTTTTGCTATGGTCTCTTTTGTTTCTTTTGCATTTATTTCTGCCCTAATTTTTAAGATTTCTTTCCTTCTACTGACCCTGGGGTTCTTCATTTCTTCCTTCTCTAGTTGCTTTAGGTGTAGAGTTAGTTGATTTATTTGATTTTTTCTTCTTGTTTCTTGAGGTACGCCTGTATTGCTATGAACCTTCCCCTTAGTATTGCTTTTACAGTGTCCCATAGGTTTTGGGTTGTTGTGTTTTCATTTTCATTCATTTCTATGCATAATTTGATTTCTTTTTTGATTTCTTCTGTGATTTGTTGGTTATTCAGAAGCGTGTTGTTTAGCCTCCATATGTTGGAATTTTTAATGCTTTTTTCCTGTGATTGAGGTCTAATCTTACTGCATTGTGGTCAGAGAAGATGGCTGGGATGATTTCAATTTTTTTGAATTTACCAAGGCTAGATTTATGGCCCAGGATGTGATCTATCCTGGAGAAAGTTCCATGTGCACTTGAGAAAAAGGTAAAATTGATTGTTTTGGGGTGGAAAGTCCTGTAAATATCAATGAAATCTAATTTGTGTATTGTATCATTTAAAGTTTGTGTTTCCTTGTTAATTTTCTGTTTAGTTGATCTATCCATATGCGTGAGTGGAGTATTAAAGTCTCCCACTATTATTGTGTTATTGTTAATTTCCCCTTTCATACTTGTTAGTATTTGCCTTATATATTGTGGTGCTCCTATGTTGGGTGCATATATATTTATGATTGTTACGTCTTCTTGGATTGATCCTTTGATCTTTATGTAGTGTCCTTCTTTGTCCCTTTTCACATCCTTTATTTTAAAGTCTATTTTATCTGAAATGAGTATTGCGACTCCTGCTTTCTTTTGGTCTCCGTTTGCATGAAATATGTTTTTCCATCCCTTCACTTTCAGCCTGTGTGTGTCCCTAGTTTTGAGGTGGCTCTCTTGTAGACAGCATATATAGGGGTCTTGTTTTTGTATCCATTCAGCAAGCCTTTGTCTTTTGGTTGGGGCATTCAACCCATTTACATTTAAGGTAATTATTGACAAGTATGATCGCATTGCCATTTACTTTGTTGTTTTGAGTTCGTGTTGAAACATCCTTTCTGTGTTTCCTGTTTAGAGAAGATCCTTTAGCATTTGTTGGAGAGCTGGTTTGGTGGTGCTGAATTCCCTCAGCTCTTGCTTGTCTGTAAAGCTTTTGAATTCTCCTTCATATCTGAATGAGATCCTTGCTGGGTACAGTAATCTGGGTTGTAGATTATTCTCTTTCATTACTTTAAGTATGTCCTGCCATTCCCTTCTAGCCTGAAGGGTTTCTATTGAAAGATCAGCTGTTATCCTTATGGGGATCCCCTTGTGTGTTATTTGTTGTTTTTCCCTTGCTGCTTTTAATATTTGTTCTTTGTGTTTGATCTTTGTTAATTTGATTAATATGTGTCTTGGGGTGTTTCGCCTTGGGTTTATCCTGTTTGGAACTCTCTGGGTTTCTTGGACTTCTGTGACTATTTCTTTCCTCATTTTAGGGAAATTTTCAACTATTATCTCCTCGAGTATTTTTTCATGGCCTTTCCTTTTATCTTCTTCTTCTGGGACTCCTATGATTCGAATGTTGGGGCGTTTCATATTGTCCCAGAGGTCCCTGAGGTTTTCCTCATTTCTTTTGATTCTTTTTTCTTTTTTCCTCTCTGCTTCGTTTATTTCCATCATTCTATCTTCTACCTCACTTATCCTATCTTCTGCCTCCGTTATTCTACTGTTGGTTCCCTCCAGAGTGTCTTTTATCTCCTTTATTTCATTATTCATTCTATATTGACTCCTTTTTATTTCTTCTAAGTCCCTGATAAACATTTCTTGCATCTTCTCAATCCTTGTCTCCAGGCTATTTATCTGTAACTCCATTTTGCTTTCAAGATTTTGGATCATTTTTATTATCATTATTCTAAATTCTTTTTCAGATAGATTCCCTATCTCCTCCTCTTTGGTTTTGTGGGCATTTCTCATTTTCCTTTACTTGCTGAGTATTTCTCTGCCTTTTCATCTTGTTTAGATTGCTGTGTTAGGCGTGGCCCTTCTGTATTCTGGTAGTATGAAGTTCCTCTTTATTGTGGAGGTTCCTCACTGTGGTTGGGGTTGGACAGGTGGCTTGTCAAGGCTCCCTGGTTGGGGGAGCTTGTGTCAGTGTTCTGGTGGGTGGAGCTGGATTTCTGCTCTCTAGAGTGCAATGGAGTGACCAGTATTAATTTCTGAGATGTCTATGGATTTGGTGTGTATATTGATTTCCAGCCTGTATATTGATGCTCAGGGCTATGTTCCTGCATTGCTGGAGAATTTGCATGGTATGTCTTGCTCTGGAACTTATTGGCTCTTGGGTGGAGCTTGGTTTCAGTGTATATGTGGAGGCTATTGGATGGTCTCTTATTAATTAATGTTTCCCCTGGCTTTCAGTCTTATTCTTGCAGTAGCCTCAAGACTTCTCCTTCCATACAGCCTCAATAATAAAACTTTTAGGTTAATGGTGAAAAGATTCTCCACAGTGAGGGATATCCAGAAAGGTTCACTGAGTTACATGGAGAGATGAGGTGGAGGGGGGGGTTGAGGTCACCAGGAGGGGAAGAGGGGAATTCAAATGTGGAGAGAGCAATCTAGCCAGTAAGCACTTCCCTCTGTGCTTTCCACAGTTTGGAACCCTCAGAGTGGTTCACAGAGATACACAGAGAGGGGGGAGGAAGGTAATAGAGGTGAGCATGAGTAGAAAGGGAGGAATAAAGAGGGGAGAGAGGGATCTGGGCAGTATCCTGTTCCTGAAGTGTTCTCCAGTACCCAGAACACCCTCAGAGATTCACAGAATTGGGTTGAGAAGAGAAGGAGGAGGGTGGGAGATAGAGGTTCCCTGGGGGAGAAGAAAGAGCATCAATAGGGGGAGAGAGTAATCAGGCCAGTGATCACACTCCTGAGTAAAATTGGGTCCTAAAGATTGGGTTCTTAAATGTACAAAATTGATATCAAATATATAAAACAAAGATTAAAAATCTAGAGTAGAGGTTAGACTCTTATAAAACTTACAATATAAAAAAAAAGAAAAAAGGAAACAGTGTAAAAAGAAAAAAAACAGTAAAACAGTAAAAAAAAAAAAGAAACAGTAAAAAAAAGTAAAACAGGAAAAAAAACAGTAAAAAAAGAAAACACAAAAGGTATAAGATATATGTATGCAGTTTGCTTCAAAAATAGGGTTGTTTTTTTTTGCAAGTTAATAGTGGGTTATGAAAATGAAAGTTAAAGGTGTAATACAGGATTTGAAGAAAAAGGAAAGAAGAGAAAAAAAATTTTTTTTAATTTAAAAAAAAATTAAAAAAAAAAAATAATAGTAAAAAAATATATATCCCGGACTTTCTCTGGAGCTGTTGTGAGCAGTGTGGGGTCTGCTCAGTTTCATATAGATCCTTGTTCCTGCTTATACTTTTCAAGATCTATAGGTCCTTTTCAATGCAGTCGGTATTAACTACAGGGATTTTAATCTGTTGGCCTGTCACTTCCAAAGCGCTTCCCTCTGTTTATTTGGCTTCTGTTTGGAGATCTCTTCAGTATCTAATTTCCGCCCTGCAACAAAGGGGTGGAGGTGGTCTCTTTAGGTTCGCTTGTTCAATCGTGCTGTGGGGAGGAAGGAACACTGCAAACCTGGCGTGTGTGTGGTGAGCTCGCAGTGTCTCGGCCGCACTGGGTTCGCCCCCGCTCACGGCGTGTGTGCTTTCCCCGTCTACCCTGCTCAGGCTTCAGGTTACTCAGCCGGGGAGTGGGCCGGGGAGTGGGCCCTGAGATGCGTGCACTTCCCAGGTCTAAGCCGCTCAGGTTCAGGCTCCTGGTTACTCCACAAAGGCGCAGACTCGGTTTTGCCCACGGCTTGTGCCGTTCCCGGTCGGAGCTGCTCAGGCGGCCAGGAGTTTGGCGAGCGCGCTCCCCCCCCTGTTGGGGCGGTGCGGCTTATTACCTCCCTGGTCCCCGCCTCGGTTTACGGGCGCGCCCGGCTCCGGTGTGCTTTGTGTCGGTTCTGGGGAGCTGGTCTCTGGCTGCGACCCTCCCGGCGGCTGTCGACCCTCCGGGATCTCAGGCAGTCTTTGCTTAGAAACTGGGAGCCTGTTTGCAGTTTGGTAGGGGGTGCCCTCTCTGGGACCGAGTTTGCCCCTTTCCCGCTCTGGCGGGCCCCACCTGCCCGCTGTGTCCGGCGGGGGATGGGGCGGTCCGCAGCCGGCTAGCTCTCCTCTGGTATCGCTCAGTCCTTTGTTCTGTGAGCGGGCCGGCAGTGCCTTAGAGTTGGGCTTTTTGCGGGCTAGTTCTCTCTCTCTGGCTGTCCCACAGTTTAGGTTACTATCTCACGTTAGCTCCCTCAGATTGCCCTCAGGGCACTCGGGCCCGGTCCTTACCCTAGGCAGTGCCGCCCGCTCCTCTCCGTTCAGCCCCCACTTGCTGGTGGCGGATGATGCGAGCGTCTGGGGTTCTTTGCTGGGAGTTGCTTTAGGCACGTAATCTGTGGGTTTTATTTATTTTTTCCTCCCAGTTACGTTGCCCTCTGAGATAAGAAATCTTCCCCCACACCCGCCGGTGAGAGGGTTTCCTGGTGCTTGGAAATTTCTCCTCTTTTACGACTCCCTCCCCGGGATGGGTCTCTGTCCCTAACTCTTTTGTCTCTCTTTTTATCTTTTATAATTTCTCCTACCTCTTTTGAAGATAATGCGCTGTCTTTGTGGAAGCCTGACGTCCTCTGCCAGCCTTCAGAAGTAGTTTTGTGAAGTTTGCTCAGCGTTCAGATGTTCTTTCAATAAATTTGTGGAGGAGAGAGTGGTCTCCCCGTCCTATTCCTCTGCCATCTTAGCCCCGCCCCTCAATAGGCTCTTTAGTTACTCTTCACTTTCTGCAATTAGAGTGCTATTGTCTGCATGTCTGAGATTGTTGATATTTCGCCTCTCAATCTTGATTCCAGCTTGTGATTCATCCATCCTGGCATTTTGCATGATGTACTCTGCATATGAGTTTAATAAACAGGGTGACAATATACCTTATTGTACTCTTCCCAATTTTGAACCAGCCAGTTTTTCTGTGTCCAGTTCTAACTGTTGCTTCTTGACCCACCTACAGATTTCTCCGGAGACAAGTAAGGTAGACTGGTATTCCCATCTCTAGAAGAATTTTCCACATTTTGTTGGGATCCATGCAATCAAAGGCATTAGTGTAGTCAATGAAGCAGAGGTAGATGATTTTCTGGAATTCCCTTGTTTTCTCTACGATCCATACAATGTTGGTGATTTGATCTCTGTTTCTACACATAAGGAAAGATGTACCACATTCTTGGATGGAAAGAATCAATATTATTAAAATGATTGTACTACCCAAAGAAATCTACAGCATATTTACATTTGTATATATGCAGATGTATAGCACAAGGAACTCAGCTCAATATTCTGTAGCAGTTTGGATGGGAGGGGAGTTTGGGGGGATGGATATGTGTGTCTAAGTCCCTATGCTGTTCACCTGAAACTATCCCAGTGTTGTTAATTGGCTGTACTGTAATACAAACATTTTTTTAAAACTTAAAAAAAAATAATTGTGGGTGATTGACTATGATTGGACAAGTTATGAGTTGAATTTACATGAGTCACCACTGGGCCAATTATTTCACTATAGGTTCAAGCTGTCCACGTGGATTTCATTGCCTCACTGATTGTCCAGTTTCTGAAGATACAGAGAAATACAAACACAATCCCTCTTATCTGAAATGTTCTATTAAACAGGCCATGAGTCTCATTCCAGGAATATAAATAAGAGGAATAGGATGTTTGGTCTCAAAACTTACCCTGTCTTCTTTCCTATTTCTTCCCAACTTCTTAGGGAGAACACTTGCGGTTCGCCTTTCAGAGCGTGACCTGGTAAACCCACCCGCTGAACACTGTAACCAATCAAGCCTCCTAAGGAGGGGACATGCTATTTATCACATGGCAGGTCCTGCTACATGCCAACAACTTCATATGGTTTGGGCTGTTACGTCTGGAGAAGCAGATTGAGGTTGTGGAAGTTGAAGTGTTAACACAAAAATGGGAAGAAATAGGAAAGAACGTTGGAGGTAGAAACGGAGGGAGAGAAGGAGGAGGAGAGAATGGGGATCAGAGGGGCGAGAAGAGCCAGGGGCGGCAGGAAACCTGCCAACTGCGTGTTGGTGACCGTCAGTCACCTCCCTGGCCCAGGCCTCTCCTGTGAACTCTGAACATGTATGTCCAGCTCTCCACTCATCATGTTTTTTGGATAGAAATAAACATCTCACAGTTAACACATCTAAACCTGAAGTGAATTTCCCCCACACCCTCTATATTTCAACTAAACCACATTTCTTCTTTCAGATGCTCAAGTTCTCAAAACCTTGGAGGTTTTCTCTCCCACCCCAAATCCTATGTATCAGAAAGTCCTGTTGCCTCCTTGTCAGTGTGATCTGGTATCTGATCTCTTTCTCTTACCTCTTCCAGCTACTGTTCAGTGCAAGCCATTTTTACTTTTCTTGGATGAATGTGATGAAATTCTGAAAGAGATGGGAATACCAGACCATCTGACCTGTATCTTGAGAACTCTGTATGCAGGTCAGGAAGCAACAGTTAGAACTGGACATGGAACAACAGACTGGTTCCAAATAGGAAAAGGAGTACGTCAAGCCTGTATATTGTCACCCTGCTTATTTAACTTGCACGCAGAGTACATCATGAGAAACGCTGGACTGGAAGAAGCACAAGCTGGCATCAAGATTGCTGGGAGAAATATCAATAACCTCAGATATGCAGGTGACACCACCGTTATGGCAGAAAGTGAAGAACTAAAGAGCCTCTTGATGAAAGTGAAAGAGGAGAGTAAAAAAGTTGGCTTAAAGCTCAACATTCAGAAAACTAAGATCATGGCATCTGGTCCCATCACTTCATGGGAAATAGATGGGGAAACAGTGGAAACAGTGTCAGACTTTATTTTTTTGGGCTCCAAAATCACTGCTGACGGTGATTGCAGCCATGAAATTAAAAGACGCTTACTCCTTGGAAGGAAGGTTATGGCCAACCTAGACAGCAGATTAAAAAGCAGAGACATTACTTTGCCAACAAAAGTCCATCTAGTCAAGGCTATGGTTTATCCAGTGGTCATGTATGGATGTGAGAGTTGGACGGTGAAGAAAGCTGAGCACCGCAGAATTGACGCTTTTGAACTGTGGTGTTGGAGAAGACTCTTGAGAGTCCCTTGGACTGCAAGGAGATTCAATCAATCCATCCTGAGGGAGATCAGTCCTGGGTGTTCATTGGAAAGACTGATGTTGAAGCTGAAACTCCAATACTTTGGCCACCTCATGCGAAGAGTTGACTCATTGGAAAAGACCCTAATGCTGGGTAGGATTGGGGGCAGGAGCAGAAGGGGACGACAGAGGGTGAGATGGTTGGATGGCATCACTGACTCGATGGACATGGGTTTGGGTAGACTCCGGGAATTGGTGATGGACAGGGAGGCCTGGCGTGCTGCAATTCATGGAGTTGCAAAGAGTCGGACACGACTGAGCGACTGAACCGAACTGAACTGAACTGCACTGCTGACTTTAAATGTTCTAGTTGCTTCTATCGACATCTTGTGCAGTCTATTCTCAATCAAATGCTAGAATAAATTAAAACTCATGTTAGGTCATGTCACTTCTCTCTTCAAAACTGCAATGGCAATAGTTTCACTCCAAACAAAAGCCCAAATCCTTCACCACAGGAGGATGACTCTGTTCTCAGGGCCTCTGCTCCCCATCAGGAAGGCTCCTCCCACAGATAACCACATGGTTCACCCTAGAACTTTCAAGCTTTCCCTTATCGCTGATGTCCTCCCAAGACTACCAGGTTCAAAATACATCCTGCCCAACAGAGTCTCCCAATTCAGTTATCCAAGTATTCTCTCTTTCATTTCCTTTTTAACCTCTTATTTTGTATTATGGAGAAGGCAATGGCACCCCACTCCAGTACTCTTGCCTGGAAAATCCCATGGACGGAGGAGCCTGGTGGGCTGCAGTCCATGGAGTCGCTAAGAGTCGGACACAACTGAGCGACTTCACTTTCACTTTTGCCTTTCATGCATTGGAGAAGGTACTGGCAACCCACTCCAGTGTTCTTGCCTGGAGAATCCCAGGGACGGCGGAGCCTGCTGGGCTGCCATCTATGGGGTCGCACAGAGTCGGACACGACTGAAGCGACTTAGCAGCAGCAACTTAGCAGCAGCAGCATTTTGTATTAGGGTTTTGATGATTAGCAAACAATGCTGTGATAATTTCAGGTGAACAGTGAAGGGACTCAACCATATATATGCATATATCCATTCTCTCCCAACCTCCTCTCCCATCCAGGCTGCCACATAACATTGAGCTGGGCCCCATGTGCTATGCAGTAGATCCTTGTTGATTATCTGTTTTACATTTAGCAGTGTGTTCTGGTCCATCCCAAACTCTGTAACTATCCCTTCCCCCCATTCTTCCTCCAGCAACCATAAGCTCATTCTCAAAGTCTATGAGTCTGTTTCTGTTTTGTAAGATCATTTATATCATTCATATTTACATTCTACATATAAAGGATGTCCTATAATATTTGTCTTCCTCTGACTTACTTCACTCTGTATGATACTCCGTAGGTCCATCCATGTTGCTGCACATGGCATTATTTCATTGTTTTTATGGCTTGAGTAATATTCTACTGTGTATACATACAACATCTTTATCCTTTCCTCTGCTGATGGACATTTAGGTTGCTTCCATGTCTTGCATATTGTAAACAGTGCTGCAAGGAATATTGGAGTGCGTGGATCATTTTGGATCACATTTTTCTCTGGATATATGCCCAGCACAGGGATTTCAAGGTCATAAGTTGGGCTCCCCTGGTGGCTCAGATGGTATCCACCTGCAATGTGGGAAACCTGGGTTCAATCCCTGGGTTGGGATGATCCCCTGGAGGGAGGGCCTGGCAACGTACTCCAGTATTCTTGCCTGGAGAACCCCCATGGACAGAGAGGAACCTGGCGGGCTACAATCCATGGGGTTGCAAAGAGTCAGACACAACAGAGCGACTAAGCACATGGTAGCTGTATTTTTAACTTTTTCAGGAACCTCTGAACTATTCTCTGGGGCTTCCCAGGTGGAGCAGTGGTAAAGAATCCACCTGTCAATGCAGGAGACACAGTTCAATCCCTGAGTCAGGAAGATCCCCTGGAGTATAGAATGGCAACCAACTTCAGTACTCTTGCCTGAAAAATTGCATGGACAGAGGAGCCTGGCGGGCTACAGTCTAGGAGTCGCAGAGTCAGACTTCACTCAGCAACTGAGTGAAAACTGTTCTCTATAGTAGCTGTACCAATTTACATTCCTACCAACAATGTAAGGGGGTTCCTTCTCTCCACATGCCTCCAGCTTTCACTGTTTGTGGATTTTTGATGCTAGCCATTCTGGCTGGGGTGAAATGATATCTCAGTTTTTATCTCTCTAATAATTAGCCATGTGTTTTTTAGGTGCCTGTTGACATCTGTATATCTTCTTTGGAGAGATGTCTATTTAGGTCTTCTGCCCATTTTTTGAGTGGGTTTTTTTCTTTGATTCTGTTAAGTGTCATGAGCTGTTTGTAAATTTTGGAGGCTAACACCTTTTTCAGTCATATCATCTGCAAATATTTTCTCCCAATCTATGGGTTGTCTTTTCATTTTGTTTATTGTTTCTCTGCTGTACCAAAGCTTTTGAATTTTAATAGGTCTCATTTTTTTATTTTTGGTTTTATTTCCATTATAATAGGAGACAGATCAAAAAAGTTATTGCTGTGATTTATGTCAGTGAGTGTTCTGCCTGTATTTTCCTCTAGGAGTTTTATAGTGTCCGGTCTCACATTTAGGTTTTTAATTCCTCTTGAGCTTATTTTTGTGTATAAAGTTAAAGAATGAAATAATTTCATTTTTTACATGTCAACTAACTCTTTTTTAAACAGGCATCACTTTCTAACACGCTATATTATTTGCTGAATTATAGATCTATTGTTTCCTGTCATTTCTTCCACCAAGATAAACATGAGGACAGTTACTTTGTCTCTTTCACTCTCTAGTGCACCCCAAGTTCCCTCCTGCCGTATGCTACGTATCAAAGTCATATATGTATGATATGTGAATTGCCCAGTACAACATCTGCCTGAAACAGTGAGTTCAATTTTAAGTGGCTAATCTCTGGGAAATTATATCAGAAATTGAGTTTCTCATGTAAATCACTTGGTGAAAAGCCAAAGGGACTTTCTTGTATGAGGAAGCAGAAGAGTTCTGCAGAAGAAAACCACAAACTCTCTTGCCCGCACTTCCCCTCACCAGACCCATTGGCAGAGGCCACAGAAGCATCTTGGTATGGAAGAAGGGCCCCAATATCAAGAAAGGCAATGGTTAAACTCATGAGCTCTGCTACCAGATGGCTTGAGTCCAAATTATACCTCTATCTGGTACCACTGAGTGACCTTGAAATTCTCCTTGCTGTTTTCTTATCTGTAAGGTAGGGATGACTAGAGGATCCAGCTTGAATATAAAAATCATATGAGTTAGCAGTCATGGGAATTTCCAACAGTGGCACATGTTGAGTGTTTAAGAAAATGAATAGTTATTACTCATCAGATTTCCTGAGGAATCTTTCTTTTCCAAAAAAAAAAAAAAAACCCAGAAACATTCATCCAGAAAGATATATCTACCTCAATATTCACAACAGCTTTATTTACAATAGTTGAGAAATGGAAGCAATCTATCAATAGACAAAGAAAATGTGGTATACAATGGAATATTACTCAGGGATTTTTAAAAAAGAATAAAATTCTGCCATTTGCAACAACGTGAATGGACCTGCAGGGTGTTATGCTTAGCGAAATAAGACAGGCAGAGAAGGACAAATACTCTGTGTTATCACTCGCGCAATCTAAAAAATAAAATAAATGAATATATGTGACAAAACAAACAGACTGAGATATAGAGAACAAACTAGTAGTTTCTGGGGGCAGAGAGAAGGGGAGAGGGGCAAAGCAGGGTTATGGAGCTAAGAGATACAAACTGCTGTGTATAAAATAAGCAACAAGGACATATTGTACAGTACAAGGAAAAATAGCCATTGTTTTGTAATAACTTTAAATAGAATAAAACCTATAAAACTCTTGAATCACTATGTTGTACACCTGAAATTAACATAATACTTAAATCGACTATAGTTCAACTTTTAAAAAGCAGAAAACAAAGCAAAATGCATTTTGGCCAAAAATAGCCATGACAGTTTTAAACAGCAAGCAAAGGTGTGAAATTTTGCCCCACTGTGATATCAAAACTTGAATTATCAAGTCAGTCTAACTAAGACAGGGTAGTTTGGTCAGAGAGAAAGCCAAGAGCTCAAAGGAACAAAAGCCGCATTAAAAGAACCAGAAATTTATGGAAACAATGTATCCAGTGAGTGATGGATAATTAACCATTGTGGAAGGAAAAAAGTAAGATCCCCCCCATAGTACTAGCGCACGTGCGCGCGTGCACACACATGCACACACACAAATAATATCACAGCCATAAATGGAAAGAGCAAAACTTGATCAAGAATTGAAATTTTTTTTTAAATAATAAATCTCCATGCTTGTGGATCACACCAGAGGTAGAGGGACTCTCCCATATGTGCCAAGGAAGAAAAGGTAAGAATATTTGTGTAAAACAGTACTAGTAAAACATTAGATAAAACTTCAATACCTATCGCAAGAAGAATCAATACATTGTGGCATATTCTTGAAATAGAAACTATATAGCAGTGGAATTTAATAAAATGGAGCTACGAACATCAACATGAACAAAACCCACAAACTTTGTTAAGTATAAAAAATAAATGCTGTATATAGTATAATAGAATTTATATGACATTTACAAAATCCAAGTAATATAAATTGCTTAAGGATTTATGTAGATATTACAGAAGAATAAAATCATGCTTGAGATTATGAACACCAAATGCAGTATAGTAATTTTAAAAGGAACAGTATTTTATAATAGAAAAATGTTAGCAGCTTACAAGGAGAGCATGGTAGACAGTTCCATGGATATTTTTTGTTTTTATATTTCAGGATAGAAAATGCTTATTCAACTTAGTGATTTTAAATATGTACATTTTAAAATGAAATCACACTTGCAAATGCCCCAGATGAAAGTAAAAGTGCTCTGAAAAATTAAGGGTTGTTCACGATCAGAGGCACAACAGAAACCTGTTTTCCTGATCCACTTGATTCCCTATGGGAACTCTTTGAGACCCCGTGGACTGCAGTACACCAGGCTTCCCTGTCCTTCACTGTCTCCCAGAGATTTACCCAGGTCCCAGTGAAGTAGAGTTCTTCAGATGGCAAGCTTGGCCCACACTTCCACTGAGTGTTTATGTGCAGACGTGCTAACATTTGTGGATTCAGGCCAAGAGTTCAAATGGAGATCCACCCACTAGATGTCTCAATATTGAAAGCATAGGAATCAAGCTAATAGCTAAAATAAGCCCTGTCCTGCCACCTTGACTTATATACTGTAAGAGCAATAACTACAAGTAAATATTAACTTAATATTCAGTAATAAAAAGCAAAAATTCAGGTTTCAGATGACTGAGTTGGAAAATGATTAAATATGATAAAATATTATTATTGTAGTTGTTTGGAAGTTCTCTCCATGAGCTAGCAGTGTTTGAGGATTTAGTAATAAAAATAGATATACCTCGTATATATATTTTTATTTTTAAAAAATTTTTATTGGTGTATAGTTGCTTTACAATGTTGTGTTAGTTTCTGCTGTACAGCAAACTGAATCAGCTTTATGTATACATATATCGGGCTTCCCAGGTGGTTCAGATGGTAAAGAATCTGCCGGCAATGCAGGAGAACCTGCTTTGACTCTGCAGTAAACCTAGGGTTCAATCCCTGGGTCAGAAAGATCCCCTGGAGAAGGAAATGGCAACCTTCTCCAGTATTCTTGCCTGGAGAATTCCATGGACAGAGGAACCTGGCAGGCTACAGTTCATGGGTTGCAAAGAGTTGGACGTGACTGAAGCAACTTAGCACAGCACAGCAGAGTGTATATAAGCCTCCCAGGTGGTGCTAGTGGTAAGAACCCACGTGTCAATGCAGAAAACAAGAGACATGGCTTCAGTCTCTGGGCTCCGGTGTATAAGGGCACAAGTCAGTCTCTGGGTCAGGAAGATCCCCTGGAGGAGGGTATGTCAACCCACTCCAGTATTCTTGCCTGGAGAATTGCTTGGACAGAGGAGCCTGGCAGACTGAAGTCCATAAGGTTGCAACAAGTCAGACACAACCGAAGCAACTTAGCATGCACACACGCAGTGCATACATATGTCAATCCCAATCTCTGAATTCATCCCACTGATTGTTTCCTGGCTTGGTTTCCTTATGTTTGCTCTCTGCGTCTGTGACAGTTGACTTTTGAATTAAGGACCAGGGCTAGCGATGCGGGGAAGCACTTGCCAGGGCCCTAACTGTGTCAGTCATGAGAGTGGGTGTCCAGGCTGAGGGGTGAGGTGTCGGTCTGAGCACCAGATCCTGAGGACAAGATTCACCTGGGTGATGCTGACTGTTTACTGACATCTTGCTTATGTGTGTGATATGCAGGGCCTGCAGAGCTGAGAGCAGGGACCCTCCTGCTTGGTCTAAACAGGAAATAGTCAATAGGCATGCAGGATTTCTGTTCGCTTACTTTTTTGGCTTCAGAAGAAGAGAAAAGTGATCTAGAGCCTTCCTAAAGACAGGAGAAACATGAGGAGGAGGATGAGAGAAGTGGAGACCGGGTCCAGTTGTCTCCTGGCCTGTTGCTTCGAATAATTGACGGCTCAGGAGTATAACGGCACAGCCAGAAGCTGAGTGAGATGTTCTCTTGTGCTTTTGTGTGATGGGGGCTCAGCAGAGCTGCTCTGGGCTTTGAGGATCCCAAGAAGCACTGAGCAGGTGGGGCCAGCATCCCTCTCCTTCGTGCAGGGCTCCCTCGGTCCATCAGAGCAGGCAGTGTTGCCAGTCCTGCCATAATGACACTGGCCTTTCCCTGCAGGACACCGGCTCTGTGGTGAAGTGCTGCACAAAAATATCATGTGACGTCACTTATATGTGGCATCTAGAAAAAATGGTACAGATGAATGTATTTACAAAACAGAAGCAGAGTCACAGATGTAGAAACAAACTTGTGGTTCCCAGGGGACAAGGAGTGGAAGATAAATTAGAAGACTGGGATTGACATGTGCGCACTACTATGTGTGTGACAGACAGCCAAGAACTTACTGCGGGGCACAGGGAACTCTACTCAATGCTCCTTAATGACCTAAAAAAACATATGGATCTATGTGTATGTATAACTGATTCATTTTGTTATACACCTGAAGTTAACACAACACTGCAAATCCATTATACTCCAGTAAAAGTTAAAAGTGACTTGCTGGGTGGCACTGGTGGTAAAGAATCTGCCTGCAAAGCAGGAGATGCAATAGACCAGGGTTTGATCCCTGGGTCAGGAAGATCCTCTGCAGGAGGAAATGACAAACCCTTCCAGTATTCTTGCCTGGGAAATCCTATGGACAGAGGATCCTGGTGGACTACAGTCCATGGAGTTGCAAAGAGTCAGACACAACTGAGCGGCTGAATGTGCACAAAAGTTAAAAAAAACAAAAACCACAATTCATTTTAAAAAAGAAAAAAAAAAGGAGTGCTTCACAGAGGACCGTGACTTTCCTTAAGTCGGAGGCTGTGGAAGACTCAGAAATGGCACGTCAGAGCCTCTGGGGACTCCCAGATTGAGGGCTGGTGTTGGTGGATTTTGGGGGGGAAACCGAAGGTCCCAAATGAAGACATGGGGCAGCTCCCCAGAGACATTTGTATCACAAATTTCAACGTGACTGTCTGTATGCCTGGGCTGGTGAAGAACCAGATGACACTTCAATACCTTCAGTAGGTGCTGTTTTAGGCATCTTGACCACAGAGGATGAGATGGTTGGATGGCATTACCGACTCAATGGACATGAGTTTGAGTAAACTCCGGGAGTTGCAGATGGACAGGGAGGCCTGGTGTTCTGCAGTCCATGGGGTCGCAGAGAGTCGGACACGACTGAGCGGCTGAACGAAAGTGGACTGAGGAAGGAAGGACACTGTAGGGCACGGGGAACTCTGCTCAATGACACGTGGCAGCCTGGGTGGGGGAGGGTTTGGGGGACGATGGGTACATGCACATATTGCATGTACATGTACACATGGCTGAGTCCCTTCCCTGTCCATCCAAAGCTATCACAACGCTGTCAATCAGCTATTTGCTTGGTCATTGAGTCATGCTGGACTCTTTGTGACCCCATGGACTATAGCTCACCAGGCTCCTCTGTCCATGGAATTTTCCAGGCAAGAATACTGGAGTGGGTTGCCATTTCCTCCTCCGGGGGATCTTTCCAACCCAGGGATCGAACCCAAGTCTGCTGCGTCTGTTTCATTGGCATAAGGGTTCTTTACCACTGAGCTGGAACTGCAAGGAGACGGGTTCTCTCTGGGAACCTCAAGAAGGGAGCTCAGCTTGATCTTGCCTAGTGAGACCCATTTTGGCTTCTGACCTGCTGAACTGGAAAGGATTGTAAGCCTCTGAGTTTGTGGTAGCAATGGGAAATGAACACAAATAAGACTCAGTTCTCTAGCCTTTGCTTCCATCCAGAACTCTTTTTCTTCGAGGGTACATCTGAGGGTTCTCTGGATGTTTGGAGACGCTGAAGAGTCCCCAGACGCGGGCGGCCCACTCAGGCTTGTTGTTGGTGAGCCCCTCATCTTGCTCCCACTCTGGGGACGGTCCATGGCCTCTTCTGGCTGGGTCTCCTTGCCGGGGAGCCTATGCTGTTACTGAGCATCCTTCCAGAGGGTTCTGGGTCCTCTGGGGGGGCCCAAGGCTCTCGGGGAAGTACACACCCTGCCACCCCGACAGTGGAGGTGCAGTTACTTCCCCTGCCCCCTCCCCTTGCCCAACATGCAGACAGGACCTCTCAGGCCAGTCCCAGACCTCACAGCCTCCAGAGGATGCGAGGTGAGCTGTGTGGATAGTTTCCTAAAATCCCCTCTTCCCAGGTTGGACCTGACCACCCGCGAGGTTGCAGAAGAGGTGACAGAGGCACAGAAAGATGAAGCGACTTGTCCACAGTCACGTGGCTACAACATGTCAGAGTGTAGTTGAACCAAGGCGGCAGAGCTCCTGGGGGCTGACCTGGTTAGCGCCGTTCCCTGCAGCCCGCCCTTGCACGCGTCTCCGCTGCCCTAATGCAGACTTCTGTGGAGCGCCTGATCTGGGTTTCTGAGACCACGGGTGGGAGAGCCATTCCTCACACCCCAGGCCCCTCACTCCTGTCCAGTGCTTGCTCCATCGCCAGCATTTTTTTTTTTTTTGGTAACTGATACTTTTTTTAAAAATGACATAAAATAGAAAAGAGAACTATCAGGGTACATTGGGTACGATAGGTATATAAATGTATTGTTTCATAGTGTGTGCATGTGTCCATCTGGATTATGGTATAATTTTTTTTAAAATATGAGTTATGGTGAAGAACACTGGAAAAGTCAAGGTTTTAGGGTCGACCAACATTACTTTCTTCTTTCTTTATGTATTTTTTAAATTGGAGTGTAATTGCTTTACAATGTTGTGTTAGTTTCTGCTGCACAACAAAGAGAATCAGCTATAAGTTATACATGTATCTGGGCTTCCCTGGTGGTTCAGTGGTAAAGAATCTGCCTGCAATGCAGGAGTCCCGGGTTCAGTCCCTGGGTCTGGAAGATCCCCTGGGGGAGGGCAAGGCACCCCACTCCAGTATTCTTGCCTGGAGAATCCCGTGGATGGGGAGCCTGGCGGGCTACAGTCCATGGGGTCACACAGAGTCAGACATGACTGAGCGACTGAGCACCAGCATCATGCATATACCTGCTCCCTCTCGAGCCCCCTCTCACCCCCATCCCACCCCTCTGTGTCATCACAGAGCACAGAGCTGAGCTGCTGCTGCCCAGCAGCTTCCCGCCAGCGGTCCGTGTACGCATGGGAGTGTATACGCTTCAATGCCACTCTCAGTCCGCCCCTGCCTTCCCCCACCGCACCAGCAGCATCTTGATGTTTGGCGTCCCTAAGGGCCATTTGCTCACCCAACTCACCAGCCAGATGCCTGCCCTCTGTAATCACCATATTCCCATCTCCCCTGTTGTCCTGCAGATCAGACTGGAAAGCTAACCTCTAGTATGCAGAGGTCTTCTGAGAGGCATCAATTTCTTTCACTGAGAGCAGCTCCAAACACTTGACTGAGTTTTCTTTTGAGCTTTGGGATTCCTCCTAAATGTAGAAATATTCATAATGAAGTCTCTTCTGTGTGAAGGAAAAGTGTATTTGTTCAGAGGGTAATTTAATGTCTGACCAAAAAGACAAAGCCTCCACCTTCAGATTTTCTCGTCTATGAAATCTGCTTTCCGCAGGGAGCTGAAAGTTCTCATGTGCCCGGCATCAAGATGAGGGAGAATTTGGTGCCGCTTTTGGCCTGGTCACTTCTTTGAATCTCTGGGAATGTGACGAGTCCAGGGAGAGGGCAGTTTTTCGTTGTTAAGGAGGCAAGGTGCTGGTGAATTCAGACAATTAGTGGAGACAGGCAGCTGCACCCTTGGCTGGACTCTGGCTCAAGCCATTTAAATTATGCAGGTGTGTTTCTTAATGAAGAAGGGATTTTGCCCCAGGGAGAGCACCAACCTCATTTCTACCATGCACTTTCTGCCTCAAGGGGTGACTTGTAGCCTTTTAGACTAAGTAGATTGGCCTCTGAAGGGCTCCTACCAAAAAGTGGAAAAGGTTTCTGCTGATCCTTTCTCAGCCGAAGAGAGGAAATGAGCCTGTTGTGTCACAGAGGGATGACGGGGGATCAGCTTCATTTTTCACATTCTAAAGGCTTCATGGTCACGCTCCTCATTAAAGTGTGAAAGCCAGGAGCCATGGCTGGGGAGTTAATTACTGATCTGAGATAGTTTCAGAAGACAGTGCAGAGAACTTGCCTTAGCTACAGATAATGACAATAATTGATAGCTGGGAGAAGATGATTCTGTACAATGAAAATTCCAGCCGTAAACAATCACATCCATCTATTTTCAGAATGTGAGACGATTCAGGGCACCTGGCATAGATTATCCTGTCAAGGGCAGATGTGTCTGGGAGTCACGGTGCTACAAGGTGAAGAGAGCTAAAGCCACGCCAGTCGTTTCTGACTCTGTGCAACACTAGGGAAGAGCCCCAGGGCTCTTCAGTCTATGGGATTCTCTAGGCAAGAACCCTGGAGTGGGTTGCCATTCTTTTCTCCAGGGGATCTTCCCGACCCAGGGATCGAACCCGCATCTCTTATATCTCCTGCAATGGCAGGCAGGTTCTTTACCACTAGTGCCACTTGGGACGCTGCAGGGTGAAGAAAGAGACTGAGATCCAAGCCCCAAACCTGCTCAGATCTCCTTTAATTTCTATTCTGACTTGTCCTCACTGGATCATTTATTCAATTCTTCAATTCATCTTCGGGATATAAATATAACATCAAATATAAATAGAAACGTAACCATAAAGAATTGATGCTTTTGAAATGTGGTGCTAGAGAAGACCCTTGAGAGTCCCTTGGACAGCAAGGAGATCAAACCAGTTAACCCTAGAGGAAATCAGTCCTGAATTCCCATTGGAAGGACTGATGCTAAAGTTGAACCTCCATTACTTTGGCCACCTGATGGCAAGAGCCAACTCACTGGAAAAGTCCCCTGATGCTGGAAAAGATTAAAGGCAAAAAGAGAGGGTGGCAGAGGATAAGATGGTTGGATGGCATCATCGACTCAATGGACATGAGTTTGAGCAAACTCCGGGAGATAGTGATGGACAGGGAAGCCTGGAGTGCTGCAGCCCATTGGGTCACAGAGTCGAACATGATTTAGTGACAAAACAACAACAAATTAAAAAGTAAGACAATTTTTAAAAATCATGAATGGCATTTTAGGGGCTTAGTTTGAATAGTTCAAAGAGGATGCAAGCTGGGTGCCATGGCCAGGTGGGTAGGTTGTGTACTGCCCAACTCCAGAAAGTACCTTTTACATCATGAATATCTCAGCTTTTTATATTTGTTAGCGCCTTCCCTCATAGCTCAGTTGGTAAAGAAACCACCTGCAATGCAGGACACCCCGGTTTGATTCCTGGGTCAGGAAGATCTGCTGGAGAAGGGATAGGCTACCCACTCCAGTATTGTTGGGCTTCCCTTGTGGCTCAGCTGGTAAAGAATTTTCCTGTAATGTGGGAGACCTGGGTTTGATCCCTGGGTTGGGAAGATCCCTGGAGAAGGGAAAGGGTACCCACTCCAGTATTCTGGCCTAGAGAATTCCATGGACTGTATAGTCCCTGGGGTCACAAAGAGTCGGACACGACTGAGCAACTTTCACTTACTTGTGGCCCTTTAGGACAAACATTCTGACAAATGTCAATAAAATATCTCTGGGAAAAGGATACCTTTATCTAATTTGCATAAATGTGAAGTGTGGGCTAGGCTTGTAACCACCGAGGCTGCAAACTAACATTCCCAGAGCAGAATGCAGCTCTTGTTTTCTCGCTTGCTTGTCTGTTTAAATTGCAAATGGGGCTGCATGGCACTAAAAGCACAAAGCTTTGAATTATTTGGCAACATTTAAAAATCAGATACATTGACATAGACATCTAGGTTCTTGGTTTTTCTAAAAAAAGAGACTTTCCCACACAACAATAAATGGCTGTAGCTGGTGTTCAAGGTTCCCTTTTGATCAAGACAGGTCTCTTCAGTCTGCCATAACCCTAGCACCTGCTCTGAGATCTTGGAAGGTTCAATGTCGGCTATTTACTGTTACACTTGCCCTTTATTGTTCTCATGACATTAAGAGGAAAGTGGTAGAATTCTCAGGTCCATGTCTCTCAAGTGTTGGAAAACCAAACATAGATGGAGGGGGTGTAGTTTTTCAATGAAACAAGTGGCGGAGAGTATACTTTCTTATTGAAGGGAAGAATGTTCCCGTGTGTTTAATATACAAAATGTGATTGTGCTGAATGAATAAAATATCTGGCCCTGTAGGCATTTCTGTTCGTAACCTCTGAAAAGACCTATGAAAATGCAGTTTAAGGGACTCTTAATGGAAAAATCTGAGAAAAAGAAATGGAACATCTTGATGGGAAGAAGCATTCCAATAGCATTTCTGCAGTCACAACCATGTGCTAACTTTTCACTCCAGCCACTGGGGCAATCTGGGGAACCCCAACCCCCATCCCCAGGAGCCTCAGCACTTCTCTGCCAGGGGTGTGGATCACCCTGGCCGCGGTCTGCGTCAGTCACTGGGGGCATCTCCAGGGTCCGCAGAGCCAAGAAGCTCCAGCCTCCACGCAGAGTCTGCGTGACCGGTCCCCAGCCCCGCTTCCCTCCAGGGGTTTGGCGAAGTCTGCTGGTCTCCCTTCTCACCTCCAACCACACTTACGGCAGGTAGGTGATGACCTGACTTGGTCATCCGTGGAACTTTCTAATACTTAGTGATGCCACCCTATGCTCACACCCACGCTCTCCTTCCGGGTTAGATCTCCGAAGAATCGTCAACTTTGGAATTTGACATCGGGATTGAAAGTGTAGTAACAGTAGGTGTTTTTGTTGCTTAGTCCATGAGCTGGGTACTGAGCTGTGTATTTACCTGCAGTATTCCATTTCATCCCCACGTGATACTAAAGATTAGAGTCAGTAGCCAGTAGAGTTCGAATCTAAATGAAGTTAATCCAAAGCCCAGGGTTCTACCCACCACACATACTAGCTGACACAGAGGAGCCTTTGAACTCGGGTTAAACCTCAGGCAGTTGGTAGGCTCTGAGCTATAGGTCTTTTGGAGGTCAACTTGTCTAGTAAGTTCCAGTTCATTGGGGGCTTGACATTTTGGCCGTTCTGTAAAATTGTTGTTTGTTAACATTTTTTGGCAACGGAGCTTTCCCACAGAAATAAGGTGAGATGATTCACAAGTCTGAATTCTGCCCAGTAATGCATCACATTCTAATACTCCGTGTCCAAACAAGGTGACTTGATAAAAGCCCCAGCTGCCAGAGTTTAGTTTTTTTTTCCTCAAATGCCAAGATTTGACTGGTTGTTCAGATGATATAGAGACTCTTAATAAATCTAAATTTATTCTGTGTAAGGGGCTGTGTTTCATTCTGGGATTATACTTGTGTATCTGTACCTCTTGGTGATAATATCCTTTCTTGTCTGTAAAGATGATGCTAGTAAATAATGTTTTGTTTTTTTACATAAGAAATTTATGCCATTTCCAACAGTCCTTATGCCATTTTTGAGGGAGGTGAATTTTGAAATGTTACCAGTTCATGAAATTCAAAAATGGAACTACTGACCTGAATAGCCTTATCTGAGGCTTATAGAGGCATAGTACCTATTAGGGCTTCCCTGAAGGCTCAGATGGTAAAGAATCTGCTTGCAATGCAGGAGACCTGGGTTCAGTTGTTGGGTTGGAAAAATCCGTTGGAGAAAGATTGGCTACCCACTCCAGTATTCTTACCTGGAGAATTCCAAGGACAGAGGAGACTGGTGGGCTACAGTTCATGGGGTCACAAAGAGTCAGACATGACTGTGTCTGAGAGAGATCCAAAATCTAAGATTATGATGAGGAGTAAAGGAAAATATAAACAAATTTTAGAGATAAGTATACATAAAAGTAGAAAAATATTTGTCATTTTACTGCTTACTAGTATTTCATAGTACTAAATATTCTGTTCTTTTCATCTTAGCCATTCTGGTGGGATTACCGTGTGAAGTCTGTTTATTAAGGTCAGTTATTTATCCATTCTGGTGTTGAAAGACATTGATTTTGCTTCTGATTGTTTGCTATGATAAGCTGTATCACATTGAACATTCTTGTACAAGTCATCTTGTTTTTTTTCCCATCTATGATTATTTTTTTATTTTAATACATAAAGAATCCACCTGCAATGTGGGAGACCTGGGTTCAGTCTCTGGGTTGGGAAGATCCCCTGGAGAAGGGAAAGGCTACCCACTCCAGGATTCTGGCCTGGATAATTCCACGGACTGTATAGTCCATGGGATCGCAAAGAGTTGGACACGACTGAGCTACTTTCACTTCCAACTCCAACTTCCAAGCCCAGAAAAGCCAAGAGTGTGGTATGAAGAGTACCTATATTTACATCTCTTGTGTTTAATAATTGTTAATATTTTGCCATCTTGTTTTAACCTATTTTGGGGGCCAGATTTAAAGTAAATAAGACATTATAGCATTTTACCCCAAAATATCTCAGTATACATTTCTAAAAAATGAAGATGTTTTCCTGCCTGACCACAATTCTGCGTCATTCCTAACAATAGCTTCTGAATATCTTGTTCACGTTCAGTTTTTCCTAATAGTTTCCCAAATATGTCTCAAATCAGAATCCAATCAAGGAGTCCACATTATACATTACATCTGGTTGTTATATTTTGTCCTGAAAGTCTCCTTTGATTTAGGATAGTAACATCCCCTACCCACTTTACTCCGTCTCAGGGATGTTGATAAGACCATTCTCCAGAATGGTCTTATCTTTTGGATTTTGAGATTGTTTCTTTATGATTAATTTGTTCCATTATCACCTAAATATTCTGCAAACTGAGAGTTATTTCTAAAGATTTGAGTAGATTCAGGATAAGTTTTGGGGGAAGAATATTTGGCAGAAGTACCAAGTGTATACTCCACATTGCATCGCAAGAGAAAAGACCTAACATCTGGCAGGCACCCCCGCCCCTGCATTAGAGCTGCTAATGTTGGTAATTAGGTTAAGACTGAGGGAGTCACCTCCCTGCATTGTCAAGTTACAGATTTCCTCTTGAAAATGGATAATAATCTGTGGAAGTGTATGTTGGCACCAAGCAAGTGTCCAGCTCCCCATCATCTGCCCTAAGTGCTGGTACTCATCTCGGTCAAATCTTTCATTTGCGATTGCAAATTTTGACTTGCAGTTTCTCCCATATCTTCTGCACTGATGAACTGATGACAGTCATCTGTAAAGAAGGAATTTCTTTCATTTACTGAGGTTATAGGGTTTTAGTTCCTGCTAGAAATTTAAGACCAATGTTTAGTTATTTGCTATTAA
Source organism: Giraffa tippelskirchi (assembly GCF_054371585.1). Classification (NCBI taxonomy): domain Eukaryota; kingdom Metazoa; phylum Chordata; class Mammalia; order Artiodactyla; family Giraffidae; genus Giraffa; species Giraffa tippelskirchi. The sequence goes on along the minus strand of NC_137287.1, from coordinate 124,225,721 downwards.
TTACCAAATTTTAGAATAAAGAGATGGTATTATAGTTCTTTCCAGTGATGGCAGATACGCTTGTTTTGTTTTGTTGGCACCTTTCTCATATAACAATATGGATTCATGGATTTTTATATATTTGCTCTGTTTTGATCAATTACAGCCATTACTATTTTTCATGTTCTGCTTGTCTCAACTTTGGCTCTTGGGCGGCCCTTCCTTAGGACAGGAACCCGTTCCTCACTAAGTATTTTCTTGCTTTCTGGAACAGCAGTATGTCCTAGATTGTACTCATGTTCTTGTGCAGAAATGAAAATGATTGTCTAGGCTTAATTCTGAAATGAGAACTCTTGGGTTATGCACATTTAATATTTAGAAAACGAATATCAAATTGCTTCCCATAATCAGTTCAGTTCAGTTGCTCAGTCGTGTACGACTCTTTGCGACCCCATGAACCGCAGCACGCCAGGCCTCTCTGTCCATCACCAACTCCCGGAGTCTACCCAAACCCATGTTCATCAAGTCGGTGATGCCATCCAACCATCTCATCCTCTGTCATCCCCTTCTCCTCCCGCCCCCAATCCTACCCAGCATTAGGGTCCTTTCCAATGAGTCAACTCTTTGCATGAGGTGGCCAAAGTATTGGAGTTTCAGCTTCAACATCAGACCTTCCAATGAACACCCAGGATTGATCTCTTTTAAGATGGATTGATTGGATCTCCTTGCAGTCCAAGGGACTCTCAAGAGTCTTCTCCAACACCACAGTTCAAAAGCATCAATTCTGCGACGCTCAGCTTTCTTCACCATCCAACTCTCACATCCATACATGACCACTGGAAAAACCATAGCCTTGACCGGATGGACTGTTGTTGGCAAAGTAATGTCTCTGCTTTTAAATATGCTATCTAGGTTGGCCATAACCTTCCTTCCAAGGAGTAAGCGTCTTTTAATTTCATGGCTGCAGTCACCATCAGCAGTGATTTTGGAGCCCAAAAAAATAAAGTCTGACACTGTTTCCACTGTTTCCCCATCTATTTCCCATGGAGTGATGGGACCAGATGCCATGATCTTAGTTTTCTGAACATTGAGCTTTACGTCAACTTTTTCACTCTCCTCTTTCACCTTCATCAAGAGGCTCTTTAGTTCTTCTTCACTCTCTGCCATAAGGGTGGTGTCATCCGCATATTTGAGGTTATTGATATTTCTTCCAGCAATCTTGATTCCAGCTTGTGTTTCTTCCAGTCCAGCGTTTCTCATGATGTATTCTGCATATAAGTTAAATAAGCAGGGTGACAATATACAGGCTTGACGTACTCCTTTTCCTATTTGGAACCAGTCTGTTGTTCCATGTCCAGTTCTAACTGTTGCTTCCTGACCTGCATACAGGTTTCTCAAGAGACAGGTCAGATGGTCTGATATTCCCATCTCTTTCAGAATTTTCCACAGTTTGTTGTGATCCACACAGTCAAAGGCTTTGGCATAGTCAATAAAGCAGAAATAGATGTTTTTCTGGAACTCTCTTGCTTTTTCGATGATCCAGCAGATATTGGCAATTTGATCTCTGGTTCCTCTGCCTTTTCTAAAACCAGCTTGAACATCTGGAAGTTCACGGTTCATGTATTGCTGAAGCCTGGCTTGGAGAATTTTGAGCATTACTTTACTAGCATGTGAGATGAGTGCAATTGTGCGGTAGTTTGAGCATTCTTTGGCATTGCCTTTCTTTGGGATTGGAACGAAAACTGACCTTTTCCAGGCCTGTGGCCACTGCTGAGTTTTCCAAATTTACTGGCATATCGAGTGTAGCACTTTCACAGCATCACCTTTGAGGATTTGAAATAGCTCAACTGGAATTCCATCACCTCCACTAGCTTTGTTCGTAGTGATGCTTTCTAAGGCCCACTTGACTTCACATTCCAGGATGTCTGGCTCTAGGTGAGTGATCACACCATCGTGATTATCTGGTTCGTGAAGATCTTTTTTGTACAGTTCTTCTGTGTATTCTTGCCGCCTCTTCTTAATATCTTCTGCTTCTGTTAGGTCCATACCATTTCTGTCCTTTATCAAGCCCATCTTTGCATGAAATGTTCCTTTGGTATCTCTAATTTTCTTGAAGAGATCTATTTCCTGTGCCACCTGCACCGTGAGGGTCCTGGGAGGACCCTGTGTCCCTTCACTCTCATCAGTCCTTGACATTATTAAACTTGAGTAATTTTTCCAATCAGGTGGGTGAAAATGGTATTTTTTGTGTGTGTGTGTGTTTAAGATCTTTATTTTTTTAATCAGCTTTTGCAATCAAAGGATTACAAATGGAAGTCATTTCTTTTTTTTTTCTTTATTTTTATTATTTTTTTTTTAATAAATTTATTTATTTTAGTTGGGGGCTAATTACTTTACAATATTGTAATAGTTTTTGCCATACATTGACATGAATCAGCCATGGGTTTACATGTGTTCCCCTTCCTGGACCCCCCACCCACCTCCCTCCCCATCCCATCCTTCTGGATCATCCCATTGCCCCGGCCCTGAGCCCTTGTCACATGCATCGAACATGGAATGGTGTTCTGTTTCACATATGATAATATACATGTTTCAATGCTATTCTCCCAGAACGTCCCACCCTCACCTTCTCCCTCAGAGTCCATAAAATTGTTCCATGCATCTGTGTCTCTTATTCTGTCTCGCATATAGGGTTATCGTTACCATCTTTCAAATTCCATATATATGCATTAGTATACTGTATTGGTGTTTTTCTTTCTGGCTTACTTCACTCTGTATAATGGGCTCCAGTTTCATCCATCTCAGTAGAACCGATTCAAATGTATTTTTTTTAATGGCTGAGTAATATTCCACTGTGTATATGTACCACAGCTTCCTTATCCATTCGTCTGCTGATGGACATCTAGGTTGCTTCCATGTCCTGGCTATTGTAAACAGTGCTGCGATGAACATTGGGGTACACGCGTCTCTTTCAATTCTGGTTTCCTCGGTGTATATGCCCAGCAGTGGGATTGCTGAGTCATATGGCAGTTCTATTCCCAGTTTTTTAAGGAATCTCCACACTGTTCTCCATAGTGGCTGTACTAGTTTGCATTCCAATGAAATGGAAATGAATTAATAATGAATTAATAAATGAATAAATACCAATGAAAATGGTATTTAATTGGTGTTGTAATTTCCCTTTCTCCAGTTGCTAGTTGTATTTAGCATCTTTTACTATATGTGTATTTTCTGTTTGAAAAAGTTACTCTTTCGTCTCCTTCTTTGTACACTTGACGCATTTTTAAATCGGCGAGTCTCCTGTGTGTTTAAAAAGACTACGACCTATTGCATCATTTACAGTCAAGGCCAGCCCGGGGTTTATCAGCAGCAGTTCCCGAAGGCAGCTTGTTCCCCATTCATGCCACTAGGTGTCGCTGCCCACCTGTCTGGAGACGAGGCGCCCATCCTGGGTTGCAGAGAGGGAAGTGTGGTTGAGATTTAATAGACGCCCACCTGGGCTTCCTTCTGCTTGCTTGGGCACAAGGCATTCAAAAGACAACCTCATTCTATAGGTCTATTCAACCTCCTGTATGTATTTTAAAGAGGATTAAACCTAATCACAATCAGGTCGAATGGCAGTATGCCTCTCTCTGGGTTCTTCTAAGACTCCAGAAAATATTTTTCACTTAAAATGACAGCCGGCAGGCAGAGGAATGACCACTAGCCTCCTTTAAAGATCTTGGGATAGACCTGCACACAGATTAAGACTCTTTGGCCTTTTGGAGGATGAAATATTAATATTTCCTCTTGCTAAGAAACCTGTGGATGATAAGATATGCATCTGGTTTTTGGTAAGATTGTGGGTGTGGCATGCAATCTGATTTTTCTCTTTTCATCTGTAAGCTGTTTTCAACCTGCAGGGGCTCCTTAGCTAATAATTGGGGAAAAAGTCACTAAGTGAATTACACCAATTAAAACCTCATCCTTCATAGGAGCTATATCTATTTTTAAAAACTTTGGGGATTATCATATGCAAGTGGAAGTACCCACACCATAAGTGCACAGTTTAGATTTTCACATGCTGAACACGCCCATGTAAACGGAAATGGAAGGTGATCAACTGCCCCAAAAGCTCTAGACACCCCTCCTCTGATCGCCCCCCAAAAGTTACCACTACCCTGACTTCCGTATCCAAAGGTTAGTACATTACGTTAATGGGCTCTGACAGTATGCACAGAAGTTTGGCCTCTCTCTCTTAATATTATGCTTGTGATATTGATTCATATTGAGTATGACTAACATTTGTGTAGTGTTATTATATTCCACTGTGTGAACATGCAGTGATATATTCTATTACCGATGAGCATTTGGGAAGTTCTTCTATTCTGGCTACTGTGAGTGATACCGCAGTGAACACTCTAGGGCTTGTCTTTTGAGGAACATGCTTGGAATTCCTGGGACCTCACGTGGAATGAATACTGCCAAAGAGAGTTTTCCAGAGCGGCTTGTACCCATGGACATGTCCTCTATTGAGACGCTCAGGTGCTTTGGATCCTCACCAGCCCTTGGGATGTCTACCTTGTCCATCTTAGCTGTTCTGGTGGGAGTGTAGTGTGAGCTCGATTTATCAAGGCCACTTATTTAGTATGGGGAGGTCAAGGGTTAAGTTCTCTGCCCACCTGAGAAATCAAGGAAATAATATACCTGTAAAAGAAAGTAGAGGTGGGTAAAGGATGACTAGGGCTTAAAACATTTATTAACTCATGAATTGCTATTCAGGAAAAGCTGTAAGTGAATTCACTCTGATGGAAGATGTAGAAACGCAGTGTAGTTTCCTTCCTTCTTAACTTTCAAAATGATAATTGCTGTTTTATTCTGATTATAAGAAAGATCCATGATCATCATAAAATTTCAAATAATATAGTACAACAGAACCTTGAGAAAATGAACTCTGAAATATCATGAATGGTGGTGTAACCTAGCTCTGGCTGACTCTTTTCTTCTCTTTGCTTCTCAAATGGGGCTGAGCTAGAGTTTAACTTTTTTAAGGAAGGGGGAATGTGGAGGAGCACAGCCAGTCTGCAGAGAAGCCAGAGGCCCCCGCCGCAAACGACCCTGTGCCCGGAAGCAGGGTGGAGAAGGGCCCAGATCCCCAGAGCTCTCCTGCCCTGTTCCCTGGATCAGGCTGGTAAAGTGGGTGCCACCTAACAGAAGCATTCCCAATTCCTGGCAGAACAGTCAGTTCAGTCGCTCCATCGTGTCTGACTCTTTGTGACCCCGTGGACTGCAGCACGCCAGGCCTCCCTGTCCAACATCAACTCCCAGAGTTTACACAAACTCATGTCCATCGAGTCGGTGATGCCATCCAACCATCTCATCCTCTGTCGTCCCCTTCTGCTCCTGCCCTCAATCTTTCCCAGCACCAGAGTCTTTTCAAATGAGTCAGCTCTTCACATCAGGTGGCCAAAGTATTGGAGTTTCAGCTTCAGCATCAGTCCTTCCAATGAACTGATTTTCCAATGGACTGATCTCCTTTAGCATGGACTGGTTGGATCTCCTTGCAGTCCAAGGGACTCTCAAGAGTCTTCTCCAACACCACTGTTCAAAAGCATCAATTCTTCGGTGCTCAGCTGTCTTTATTGTCCAACTCTCACATCCATACATGACTACTGGAAAAACCGTAGCTTTGACTAGACGGACCTTTGTTGGCAAAGTAATGTCTCTGCTTTTTAATATGCTGTCTAGGTTGGTCATAACTTTTCTTCCAAGGAGCAAGCATTTTTTCATTTCATGGCTGCAGTCACTATCTGCAGTGATTTTAGAGGCCCCCAAAATAAAGTCTGTCACTATTTCCATTGTTTCCCCATCTATTTGCCATGAAGTGATGACACCAGATGCCATGATATTATTTTTCTGAATGTTGAGTTTTAAGCCAACTTTTTCACTGTCTTCTTTCACGTTCATTAAGAGGCTCTTTAGTTCTTTGCTTTCTGCCATAAGGGTGGTGTCATCTGCATATCTGAGGTTATTGATATTTCTCCCAGCAATCTTGATTCCAGCTTGTGCTTCATCCAGCCCAGTGTTTCTCATGATGTACTCTGCATGCAAGTTAAATAAGCAGGGTGACAATATACAGCCTTGAAGTACTCCTTTCCCGATTTGGAACTAGTCTGTTGTTCCATGTCCAGTTCTAACTGTTGCTTCTTGACATGCGTACAGATTTCTCAGGATGCAGGTCAGGTAGTCTGGTATTCCCATCTCTTTCAGAATTTTCCACAGTTTTTTGTGATCCACACAGTAAAAGGCTTTGGCATAGTCAATGAAGCAGAAGTAGATGTTTTTCTGGAAGTCTCTTCCTTTTTCTTTGATCATCGGATGTTGGCAATTTGATCTCTTGTTCCTCTGCCTTTTCTAAATCCAGCTTGAGCATCTGGAAGTTCACGGTTCACGTACTGTTGAAGCCTGGCTTGGGGAATTTTGAGCATTACTTTACTAGTGTGTGAGATGAGTGCAACTGTGTGGTAGTTGAACATTCTTTGGCATTGCCTTTCCTAGGATTGGAATGAAAATTAGCCTTTTCCAGTCCTATTGCCACTGCTGAGTTTTCCAAATTTGCTGGTATATTGAGTGCAGCAATTTCACAGCATCATCTTTTAGGATTTGAAATAGCTCCATCACCTCCACTAGCTTTGTCTGTAGTGATGCTTCTTAAGACCCACTTGACTTTACATTCCAGGATGTCTGGCTCTAGGTGGGTGATCACACCATCGTGGTTATCTGGGTCATGAACATCTTTTTTGTATAGTTCTTCTGTGTATTGTTGCCACCTCTTCTCAATATATTCTGCTTCTGTTAGGTCCTTACCATTTCTGTCCTTTATTGAGTCCACTTTTGCATGAAATTTTCCCTTGGTATCTCTAATTTTCTTGAAGAGATCTCTAGTCTTTCCCATTCTATTGCTTTCCTCTATTTCTTTGCATTGATCACTAAGCAAGGCTTTCTCATCTCTCCTTGCTATTTTTTGGAACTCTGCATTCAAATAGGTATAACTTTCCTTTTCTCCTTTGCTTTTTGCTTCTCTTCTTTTCTCAGCTTTTATTAACGCCTCCTCAGACAGCCATTTTGCCTTTTTGCATTACTTTTTCTTGGGGATGGTCTTAATCCCTGCCCTCCTGTACAATGTCACGCACCTCCGTCCATAGTTCTTCAGGCACTCTGTCTATCAGATCTAATCCCTTGAATCTATTTCTCTCTTCCACTGTATAATCGTACAGGATTTGAGAATAATAACTGGCAGAAGCAGGCCCCGAGTCCACCTAGTGGTTGCATCAGTGGTTTCTGCCACCAGGTGGCGCCCTTTGCTGGCCTCCGGCTCTGGGCTCTGGCACTGGACTTGGCTGTGGAGCTGCTGCTGGGCAGGCGTCCCAGTAGGGGGTGAGGGGGCGTGATCAAGAGGATGAGAGGCCAACCCAGGCTGGGAGTAGGGGGCAACTTTGGGGTGTTTGCTTGCATATGGATAGCAGATCATTTTGAAATGAAAGTTATAAGTGGCAAGTGGGGACAGGTTGAATGTGACCTTGAATGCCAAGGTCATGATTTTGAATTTTGTCCTGACGGCAGTGTAGACCACTGACACTTTGTGAATGAAGAGTCAGGATCAAAGCAGTTCTTCAGCAAGATGGATTTCTTCCTGAAATGTGTTCCAGCAGAACGAGAGGCAGGAGACAGGCAGGAGCTGGGGTTGTGGACTCTGCGTTCAGGTTACCTGGTTTCCTGTCTTGGCTTCTGCTGCTGACTAGCAGCGTGGCGTGGCTCAGTTTTCTCATCTGCAGAAGGGAACTCTTTTTAAAAATTGTATGTATCTATGTATTATTTTTGGTTGTGCTGGGGCTTCGGGCTTCAGGCTGAGCACTGAAGAATTGATGCTTTTGAACTGTGGTGTTGGGGAAGATTCTTGAGAGTCCCTTGGACTGCAAGGAGATCCAACCAGTCCATCCTAAAGGAGATCAGTCCTGGGTGTTCATTGGAAGGACTGATGCTGAAGCTGAAGCTCCAATACTTTGGCCACCAGATTTGAAGAACTGACTCATTTGAAAAGACCCTGATGCTGGGGAAGATTGAAGGCGGGAGGAGAAGGGGACGACAGAGGATGAGACTCTTGGATGGCATCACTGACTCAATGGACATGAGTTTGAGTAAACTCAGGGAGTTGGTGATGGACAGGGAGGCCAGGCGTGCTGCAGTCCGTGTGGTTGCAAAGAGTTGGACATGACTGAGCGACTGAGCTGAACTGGGTCTTCACTGCAGCAAGAGCTTTTCTCTAGTTGCAGCGAGCGGGGGCTCCTCTCTAGTTGTGGCCTCCGGGCTTCTCGTTGCAGTGGCTTCTCTTGTTGCAGAGCATGGCCTCTGGGGTGCACAGCTTCAGGGGTTGCGGCTCACAGGCTCTGGAGCACAGGTTCCATAGTTGCGTCTCATGGGTTTTGTCGCTCCGTGGCATGTGGGATCTTTCCGGATGAAGGATCAAACCCATATCTCTTGAATTGGCAGGCGTGTTATTTACCACTGAGCCACCTGGGGGGCCCCGAAACAGGAGCTCTACTAGTACCTATGTCACAGGGTTCCTGTGCAGAATAAGTCAATTGATTGTCAAAGGTAAACAGTGCTTTGAACAGTGCCTGACATGCTGTGTTCCTGATAACTCTTAGCTGCTGTTTTTTCCTACTGAATGGGTCCTGCCTTTCTCCTCTCTGTTTTTCTCCTTCCTGCTCTGCAGTTCTCCCTGCCTTGGGGGTCATTTGCATCCCTCCTTCACAGTGTGTCTGATATTTCTTAGGAGAACATGGCTTATTCATCGTTACGTCACGGACTCTTGTTTTCTAGACCTCAGCTAAAGGAGACCAATGAGTAGAAATTGCTTACCTATTTCATTTCTGCTGCATCACATCCTTGGATGTTAACATTTATCTTCACAAATCTGCTTCTTCATCCTTAAAACGTGGGCTACTAAGAGCATGCTGTTTTTAGGGTTGTTTTGAGGACTGAGCAGGTGCCTGATGTGAAGAGCCTAATGCAGTGTCTGCGACCGAGAGCTCAGTGAAGTGGTGGGTCCATCCTCTGTCCTCTTTGGAGCTCTGGCGCGGGCTGGCTCTGTATCTGAACGTCATCCTCCTGACTCTCCCGTCTCCACCTGTTGAATTACCACCTGGCTTATAACCAGAAAATATCTTTGCCGCGGAAAGTGATTTCTTCCCTAAGTAATACCTTCTTTAGCATTTACTTTCTCTCCCACTGTATTAGTCTAATGCAGCTCCTCTAACAAAGTACCACAGACTAGGTGGATCAAACAGAAGTGATCTCCTCGCGGTCTGGGAGGCTGGGAGTCCCAGGTCACAGCGTCGGCAGGCCTGGTCTCTGCTGGGGCTGCTCCTTGCTTGCAGATGGACGCCTCTCGCTGTGCCCTCACGGGGCCTTCTGCTCCGCGTGCACATACCTCACTCCTCCTCCTCTTCTAGTAAGGGTTCTATCGGATCAGGGCCCTGTTCTTCTGGCTGTGTGTGTGTGTGTGTCTGTGTTAGTCACTCAGCCATGTCCGACTCTTTGCGACCGCATAGAGCCTTTGCAACCCCGTGGACTATAGCCCACCAGGCTCCTCTGTCCATGGGATTCTCCAGGCAAAGAGTACAGAACTGGGTTGCCATTTCCTTCTCCAGGGGATCTTCCCAACCCAGAGATTGAACCTGGGTCTCCTGCACTGAAGGCAGACCCTTCACTGTCTCAACCACCAGGAAAGTCCTCTTCTGACCTTGCTAGTGCTAGTGGCCACCATTACCTCTTTAAAGGCCCTGTCTCCAAATACAGTTAAACTGAGAGTTGGGGCTTTAACATAAGAATCTGGGGGACACAATTCAGTCCATAATAGACACCCATCTCATACTCATATCTCAGCTTGCTTTGCAATAATTTGTGTGCTCGTCACATATACATAAGATGATTATGCTAGCTCAGATAATTATTTGGAAAATAGAATTCCTTCCCTCCCATCTCCATGGGTACATGCCCTTGACTTTGGTTTCAGCCATGTGACTTTCTCTGGCCAATGGGAAGTCAGCAGATATGAGCAGAGCCTTGGAGTGTGCTTTCCGGGTTAGAGTTGCCCCCTGAAGCCATGACATTCCTCCAGGAAAAGAACATGCCTCTGTAGCTACCCAGCCAAGGAGGATGAGAGAGACACAGGTAGACCTGGGCCCAATCTCACCCTGAAACCAAGCCCAGCTGAATTCCAGCTCAACTGAGGATGTGTGTGGAGGAAATAAACCTTATTATTGAATGCCTCTGATTTCTTATGCACCGTCATTAGAGTAACAGCTAGCCAATACATTGTGCTAAGTCTCTTCAGTCATGTCTGACTCTTTGTGACCCTATGGACTGTAGGCTTCCAGGCTCCTTTGTCCATGGGATTCTTCAAGCAAGAACACTGGAGTGGGTTGCCATTTCCTTCTCCAGGGGATCTTCCCAACCCAGAGATTGAATCCAGGTCTCTTACGTCTCCTGCATTGGCAGGTGGGTTCTTTACCACTAGCGCCACACTAGTCCGACTATACATTCAGTTCAGTTCAGTCTCTCAGTCATGTCCGACTCTTTGCGACCCCATGAATTGCAGCACGCCAGGCCTCCCTGTCCATCACCAACTCCCGGAGTTTACCCAAACCCATGTCCATTGAGTCGGTGATGTCATCCAACCATCTTATCCTCTGTCGTCCCCTTCTCCTCCCGCCCCCAATCCTACCCAGCATTAGGGTCCTTTCCAATGAGTCAACTCTTCGCATGAGGTGGCCAAAGTATTGGAGTTTCAGCTTCAACATCAGTCCTTCCAATGAACACCCAGGACTGATCTTCCTCAGGATGGATTGATTGAATCTCCTTGTAGTCCAAGGGACTTTCAAGAATCTTCTCCAACACCACAGTTCAAAAGCATCAATTCTGTGGTGCTCAGCTTTCTTCACCGTCCAACTCTCACATCCATACATGACCACTGGGAAAACCATAGCCTTGACTAGATGGACCTTTGTTGGCAAAGTAATGTCTCTGCTTTTAAATATGCTATCTAGGTTGGCCATAACCTTCCTTCCAAGGAGTAAGCGTCTTTTAATTTCATGGCTGCAATCACCGTCAGCAGTGATTTTGGAGCCCAAAAATATAAAGTCTGACACTGTTTCCACTGTTTCCCCATCTATTTCCCATGAAGTGATGGGATCAGAGGCCATGATCTTAGTTTTCTGAACATTGAGCTTTAAGTCAACTTTTTCACTCTCCTCTTTCACCTTCATCAAGAGGCTCTTTAGTTCTTCTTCACTTTCTGCCATAAGGGTGGTGTCATCTGCATATCTGAGGTTACTGATATTTCTCCCGGCAATCTTGAGTCCAGCTTGTGTTTCTTCCAGCCCAGCATTTCTCATGATGTACTCTGCATAAAAGTTAAATAAGCAGGGTGATAATATACAGGCTTGACGTACTCCTTTTCCTATTTGGAACCAGTCTGTTGTTCCACGTCCAGTTCTAACTGTTGCTTCCTGATCTGCATACAGGTTTCTCAAGAGACAGGTCAGATGGTCTGGTATTCCCATCTCTTTCAGAATTTTCCACAGTTTATTGTGATCCACACAGTCAAAGGCTTTGGCATAGTCAATAAAGCAGAAATAGATGTTTTTCTGGAACTCTCTTGCTTTTTCGATGATCCAGCGGATATTGGCAATCTGATCTCTGGTTCCTCTGCCTTTTCTAAAACCAGCTTGAACATCTGGAAGTTCACGGTTCATATATTGCTGAAGCCTGGCTTGGAGAATTTTGAGCATTACTTTACTAGCATGTGAGATGAATGCAATTGTGCGGTAGTTTGACTATACATTAGGTATTCATTAATTTCTTACCATGTTCAAGAACCCGTGCTGAACAGTAGTATATAGGCATTAGCCCACTTAGTTGTCAAAAAATCCCTACAATGTAAATAATGCTTATTCTCTCCATTTAATAGATGGGAAAACTGAGTCAAGGAGGTCTTATTCAGGGCCATGTGGCTGGTCAGAAGCAGAACCGGCGTTTGAGCCCAGTCTGGGTTATAGATTAGAGGGTCCTACACTGTGAGTTGCAGGCGGACAGATGCGGTCATTTTTTCAAAGCTGGGTTGGAATCTCCTAGTTTTTAGCTTCTGCTTTGCTGTCCTCTCTACCCCACAGAAAACTGCTATTTGTAGCATCTTCCTAACCCCCTTGGGGAGGGGAGTGTGTATCCAGTAGCTCTTTTTACTTGTCAGGACCAGTTGTGTGGAATTGCTTTCCCTTTGAGATGCTGCGACAGCAAGATGCATCCTGCTAGCATCGTGTGTGCTGCAAGCAGCCTGCAAAAGCTCATTTGATCTGTAGGAAGAATCTCCCAAATCTCTCACCAGCCACAATTTTCAATAACTCTCCTGCACTTGTCTCCTGCACCTTGCCTGCCCAGCAGACAACACGCTATGTCTTTATCTTTGTCTTTTTCTTTCCCACTGCTGCGTCTTTCTTTGTCTTTTTCTACCTGTTTGCTGATTCTTGGTTTGGGGGCAGACAGTTGAATCAATTAATAGAGGATTTGCAGGATCACAAGTGTGGTTATTAGAGGATGGTGTAATTAACTTCTTCAGACTAATTGAAAATTTCCATTTAAAAGGAGAAGCCAAGTGCCTCTTTGCTTAAATGATTTTCTCTCATAGAACAGCCCTCATGAAAAGATCCTTTAGTGTATACACATAAGCCAGAGACCTCCAGGCTGCTGTGAAACCGTGGGAAAAGAATGAAGCCATTTCTGTCTTCCTCTGTCTTTGTCCCCTCAGAGAAGGCAATGGCACCCCACTCCAGTACTCTTGCCTGGAAAATACCATGGATGGAGGAGCCTGGTAGGCTGCAGCCCCTGGGGTCGCACAGAGTCAGACACGACTGAAGCGACTTAGCAGCAGCAGCAGCAGTCTTTGTCCCCTACTCTCCTGAACTGTCCAACAGAGGAAAGAGCGTCAGACCCGAAGTGCCTTTTGACTTGGAGAGCAGAAAGCAGAGCGGTAAATTGCGGGTGTCTGCGGCCCTTGTGTGTCTGGCATCTCACATGGCGTCCTCTGGTACTAGCAGTTGGCTCCTTGATCTCCACTTGGAGGACTGCAGTCTCCCTCTTTCTCTTGGATGGGCTTCCCATCCTCAGGGTGTGGGGAATGCTCCCGTGACCCAGGTCTGTCCAATCAAATGATGGTCCTTCCTCATCACAGGAAGTCACTGGTGCGGGATTAGCATGTGACCACCCCACCCCTAGTAGACCAGTGGCACAGACTGAGGTCTCTGCTGAAAGGAGTGAGCATAGGAGGCTTTGCTCCAACCAGGACTGCTGAGCAGGGGCGTCTGCCTGCACCTCCTGGTGTCATTCTGCTGTTGACAAGGGAAAGCATTGTTGTTGTTTAATCACTAAGTCATGTCCAAGTCTTTGTGACCCCACGAACTGTAGCCCACCAGGCTCCTCTGTCCATGGGATTCTCCAGGCAAGAATACTAGAGTGGGTTGCCTTTCCCTCCTCCAGAGGATCTTCCCGACCCAGGGGTCTAACCTGAGTCTCCTGCTTGGCAGGTGGATTCTTTACATGGAGCCACGTGGGAAGCCCCAGGAAAAGAATATCTGAGATGGTACCTAGGAAGGCGGAGTCAAGGGGTAGATGTCACCAGAACCATTTAAGGGCCTTGGTCTTTCTTGCCGGAATTAGCCTTTGCCCCTGAACTTTCTAGTTGTATGTGCCTGCAAATTTTATGGGTTTTTTTCCCCCTCTTAATACAGATTGGGTTGAGTCCTATCCTCTCTAACTCACAGACATTGTTTAATGCAGCAGTTAGATAGTAAAGTACTGACTCTGGGTTACAACAAAGGTCAAGTTATGCTAATGTCATAGGTGGTAATGAGTGTGAAGCACACCTCTTGAGCTGGGGACGTAGCTGGTTTGGGAAACCCGGAGGGTCCAGGCTGTTACCCCGGGGGCTTTTGGTCTGGCCTCAGGGATTCTTGAGGTGTGTTCTCATCTCTGTGAAGGCTAGTGGAGGACAGCAGCCAAGAACCCACATCACGGACCTCCACTCCTGCGGACATACTGACCGCTAGCAGAAGGGCTCTGTGGCCGGGAGACTTTGGTTTGAAGCCCAGTTCTGTCTCCTGCAGGGAGTGTGGTCTGGGGACAAAGGATGGTCCTTTCTGAGCTGCAGCATCGTCACAGCTGCAGTGGGAGACGGTTCTGTGGGCTCATGTTTATGCAGTGCCTAAGCCTAGCTTGGCATTGGGGAGGTGCTAAATGTGTTGGCTATTATCGCCCTAGGCAGGCTTTGCAGTAACTACTGTGTTTAATGGAAAATCAGGACAGTCAGAAGTGGCTTGACCGCAGGCGATCTCAGATCATGAGTGGGAGGAGTTTTTAGTAAGGAGAAGGTTCTGTCAATATGCCCGCTGTTATCCACTCACTCACTCAAACTCCTAAGGAGACACTCAGTTGGGGTTTCATGGTGAAAATAGTGTCAACTGATGCCCGCCAGAGGGCGGCCGCGTGCGGTCGATGCAGAAGGTTTTGGTTCCACCAGGGGGCACAGGCTGCAATGCGATTTCAGCAGGTGGCCGGGGGCACCCGGGCGATGGAAAGACGACTCCTGACCGTCCAGAGCAGCGGGGGAGCTGTCAACAGCCTCGTTCCTGCAGGCAAACGTGGGACTTCAACTGAATGATAACAGTCTTTGTTTAATCTTTACAAGAACCGCAAGCTGTAGATAGGACTATTTTCTCCATTTTATACTAAGAGGAAAAAATGTTTGGAGAGACTGTGCCACGTTCCTGCAGTGGCACCTGGCCAGTGGGAGGGGAGACGGGGATTGAAACAGGTCTCTCAGTGGCGTAACCACTGACCCACACGGCCTTCATGGTGGATCTGCTCCTGGTCACCAGAGAGGGAAACCCTGGACCCCCACCTGCTGTCCTGTGTCAGGCTCTCCTTCAGAACCAGCCTGGGCTCCCTCTGCCAGCATATGCATGGGGCTGGCCAGAAAGTTCGCTTGAGTTTTTTTCTGTAAGATATTATGAACATTTTAGCCAACCACATATCAGCTTGTTTTGCAAGGAAACAAGAGAAAGTTTGGTGGACTCCAACTCATAGTGGCTAATGGACTGGCCGTTAGTATATATCTGTTAAATGAGTAGCTGGTTAACTCAAAAGGCACCTTCAAATCTGGGAAATGTCAGCTCCCTGTGCCCAGGGTCTGTTCAGCAACAAGTCCAAGTTCATGGGATTCAGAGCCAGGCCACCTGTTTTCAAACCCTGACCTCTCTGCTCACAGGCAGTGTGATTTTATCCCAGTGACTTGGCCTCTGTCAGCCTCAGTTTCCCCATCTGTAAAGTGGGTGTGCTGGAGACATTTCGGTTTATACAAGGGCCTTGTGGGCACTGTGGAATACTGCATCGTGCCTGGCATGTGGTGAACACTCGGCAAGCGTTAGTTCTCTCCACCGTCTCAGCTACATTGCTCTAACCTCTGCGGAAATGAGTGCCTCCCGCCAATGGGGTCGTCCATCCTAACTGCCTCCCACTTCTGCTCATTATCCTGTCCCATTCTCCGAGACAATCAGGGAGAGAGCAATTCAATTTTAAAATTGGCATTTGTCTTTGCCTCTCCACCTAGGACCTGTGTCATCATAGCAGCCGTCAGGTGTTTATCTGAAAAAGCTCTTTGGTTAATAATAAGCAGCTGGACTGTGAGGTAGCCGGGAAAACAGCACTAAGCAAACACGGCCATAACCTT
The DNA here is from genome assembly GCF_054371585.1 of Giraffa tippelskirchi. Classification (NCBI taxonomy): domain Eukaryota; kingdom Metazoa; phylum Chordata; class Mammalia; order Artiodactyla; family Giraffidae; genus Giraffa; species Giraffa tippelskirchi. The sequence goes on along the minus strand of NC_137287.1, from coordinate 124,209,919 downwards.
CTCTTCTCTCTGCCTCTCATGCTGTCTGAAAGGCGCACAGCTTCTCTTTCTGCAGCTAAGGCATGAGTGGAAGGAGCAGGTAATAAATATCAGGAGGCTGATGGGTTTCCAGGGAGCCCGAGAAGGAGGGAGGGAGCTGGGGAACAGCCAGGGCTGTGTGTGGAGGACCCGGTGAGCCCACCTCGCCCTCTGCAGGCATCTGAGCTGGATGAGCGACGAGGAAGGGCAGGGTCTGCGTCCCCATAGAGTTCCATCTGGGGAGGCGGGCCTGGGTGGAAGCTATCAAATCAGCTACTGCTGGGGTCCTGGGTGTGTTTCCAACCATTGGGGGTGATGATATTCAGAGGGGAATGAAACCTTCAGATGTGTCCACGGCGCGGTGAGAGGCAAGGCCAGGGCCAGGGCGGCTGAGTTCTCTTGTTCTGCCTCCCTCACCCTGGAAGAGAAGTTTCCAGATCTCGGTTTTCCCTTTTATAAAAGTGAGTGGCTTGGATTAGTTCTCAAAAGTGATGAAAGTGTTCGTTGCTCAGTCATATCTGACTCTTTGTGGCCCCGTGAACTAGAGCCCTCCGGGCTCCTCTGTCCTTGGCATTCTCCAGGCAAGAATACTGGAGTGGGGTGCCATTCCCTTGTCCAGGGGCATCTTCCTGATGCAGGTATCAAACTCGGGTCTCCTGCATGGCAGGCAGATCCTTTACCATCTGAGTCTCCAGGGAAGCCCCCTTAAAAATGATGAATGACGTTTATTAAGTGCTTAGTCTGTGCCTGGTGATTGATCAATGCCCTTGATTTGTAGCAACTCACTTTATCCCCACAACAGACCATTTCCCTTTGCAGACAAGAAAACCAAACACAGAGGACAAGTAACTGAGCAGTGTCGGCTGTTGAGCTGGGACCTGAGCCATGGCCGTCTGATCCCGCCATTGCCAAGCCCAGCCACTCCGCCACGTGGCCTTCTGATGGATTCTGTGTCTGTACAATGGGTACAATATGCCATCTCTGTTCCAGAGTTGACGTGAGGATTGAATACACAGTCACACATAAAGCACCATATGTTCCTGGAGAACCAATCTCAGTGTATAATTTTGGGTGGCTTTACCTACCCTGGCCCCAGATATGGACAGCTGACTTGGCCTTACCTATGAGAGTACTGTATGCCCTGGACACACTGCTTAGTTCAGGGATGGTCAAGTCACTCCAGATAGAAAACTAACTCAATTCCTAAATCATGACCTCACTACAGTATTGGAAAAGAGAAACTCTTCTGCCAATCAGTTCAGATCAGTTCAGTCGCTCAGTCATGTCCGACTCTTTGCGACCCCATGGACTGCAGCACTCCAGGCCTCCCTGTCCATCACCAACTCCAGGAGCTTACTCAAACTTGCCCATTGAATCGGTGATTCCATCCAACCATCTCATCCTCTGTTGTCCTCGTCCCCTTCTCCTCTCACCTTCAGTCTTTCCCAGCTTCAGGGTCTTTTCCAATGAGTCAGTTCTTCACATCAGGTGGCCAAAGTATTGCAGTTTCAGCTTCAGCATCAGTCCTTCCAATGAATATTCAGGACTGATTTCCTTTAGGATGGACTGGGTGGATCTCCTTGCAGTCCAAGGGACTCTCAAGAGTCTTCTCCAACAGCACAGTTCAAAAACATCAATTCTTTGGTGCTCAGCTTTCTTTATAGTGCAACTCTCACATCCATACATGACTACTGGAAAAACTCTAGTTTTACTAGATGGACTTTTGTTGACAAAGTAATGTCCTGCTTTTTAATATGCTGTCTAGGTTGTTCACAACTTTTCTTTCAAGGAGCAAGTGGCTTTTAATTTCATGACTGCAGTCACCATCTGGGTGGTGTCATCTGCATATCTGAGGTTATTGAGATTTCTCCCACCAGTCTTGACTCCAGCTTGTGTTCATTCAGTCCAGCATTCTCATGATGTACTCTGCTTATAAGTTAAATAAGCAGAGTGACAATATACAGCCTTGATGTACTCCTTTCCTGATTTGGAACCAGTCTCTTGTTCCATGTCCAGTTCTAGGTATTGCTTCTTGGCCTGCATACAGATTTCTCAGGAGGCAGGTCAGGTGGTCTGGTATTCCCATATCTTTCAGAATTTTCCACAATTTGTGGTGATCCACACAGTCAAAGGCTTTGGCGTAGTCAATAAAGCAGAAGTAGATGTTCTTCTGGAACTCTCTTGCTTTTTCCATGACCTGGCAGATGTTTGCAATTTGATCTCTGGTTCCTCTGTCTTTTCTAAATCCAGCTTGAACAGCTGGAAGTTCACGGTTCACGTACTGTTGAAGCCTGACTTGGAGAATTTTGAGCATTACTTTGCTAGCATGTGAGATGAATGCAATTGTGCGGTAGTTTGCGCATTCTTTGGCATTGCCTTTCTTTGGGATTGGAATGAAAAGTGACCTTTTCCAGTCCTGTGGCCACTGCTTAATTTTCCAAATTTGTTGGCATATTGAGTGCAGTACTTTCGCAACATCATCTTTTAGGATTTGAAATAGCTCAGCCGGAATTCCATCACCTCCACTAGCTTTGTTCATAGTGATGCTTCCTAAGGCCCACTTGACTTCACGTTCCAGGATGTCTGGCTCTAGGTGAGTGATCACACCATTTTGATTATCTGGTTCGTGAAGATCTTTTTTGTACAGTTCTGTGTGTTTTTGCCACCTCTTCTTAATATCTTCTGCTTCTGTTAGGTCCTTACCATTTCTGTCCTTTATCGAGCCCATCTTTGCATGAAATATTCCCTTGGTATCTCTAATTTTCTTGAAGACATGTCTAGTCTTTCCCATTCTATTGTTTTCCTCTATTTCTTTGCATTGATCACTGAGGAAGGCTTTCTTGTCTCTCCTTGCTATTCTTTGGAACTCTGCATTCAAATGGTAATATCCTTCCTTTTCTCCTTTGCTTTTCGCTTTTCTTCTTTTCACAGCTATTTGTAAGGCCTCCTAAGACAATCATTTTGCCTTTTTGCATTACTTTTTATTGGGGATGATCTTGGTCCCTGCTCTCCTGTGTAATGTCACGAACCTCCGTCCATAGTTCCTCAGGCACTCTGTCTATCAGATCTAGTCCCTTAAATCAATTTGTCACTTCCACTGTATAATCATAAGGGATTTGATTTAGGTCATACCTGAATGGTCTAATGGTTTTCCCTACTTTCTTCAATTTAAGTCTGAATTTGGCAATAAGGAGTTCAGGATCTGAACCACAGTCAGCTCCCAGTCTTGTTTTTGCTGACTGTATAGAGCTTCTCCATCTTTGGCTACAAAGAATAGAATCAATCTGATTTCAGTATTGACCATCTGGAGATGTCCATGTGTAGATTCTTCTCTTGTGTTGTTAGAAGAGGGTGGTTGCTATGACCAGTGCATTCTCTTGGCAAAACTCTATTAGCCTTTGCCCTGCTTCATTCTGTACTCCAAGGCCAAATTTGCCTGTTACTCCAGGTGTTTCTTGACTGCCTACTTTTGCATTCCAGTCCCCTATGATGAAAAGGACATCTTTTTGGGGTGTTAGTTCTAGAAGATCTTGTAGGTCTTCACAGAACCATTCAACTTCTGCTTCTTCAGCATTACTGGTCAGGGCATAGACTTGGATTACTGTGATATTGAATGGTTTGCCTTGGAAATGAACAGAGATCATTCTGTCATTTTTCAGATTGTACCCAAGTACTGCATTTTGGACTCCTTTGTTGACTATGATGGCTACTCCATTTCTTCTAAGGGATTCTTGCCCACAGTAGTAGATATAATGGTCATCTGAGTTAAATTCACCCATTCTAGCCCATTTTAGTTTGCTGATTCCTAAAATCTCAACGTTCACTCTTGCCATCTCCTGTTTGACCACTTCCAATTTGCCTTGATTCATGGACCTAACATTCCAGATTCCTATGCAATATTGCTCTTTACAGCAACAGACTTTACTTCCATCACCAGTCACATCCACAACTGGGTATTGTTTTTGCTTTGGCTCTGTCCCTTCATTCTTTCTGGAGTTATTTCTCCACTGATCTCCAGTAGCATATTGGGCACCTACCAACCTGGGGAGTTCATCTTTCAGTGTCCTGTCTTTTTGCCTTTTCATACTGTCCAAGGGGTTCTCAAGGCAAGAATACTGAAGTGGTTTGCCATTTCCTTCTCCAGTGGGCCATGTTTTGTCAGAACGCTCCACCGTGACCTGTCCGTCTTGGGTGGCCCTACATGGCATGGCTCATAGTTTCATTGAATTAGACAAAGCTGTGGTCCATATGATCAGATTGGTTAGTTTTCTGTGATTGTAGTTTTCATTCTGTCTGCCCTCTAATGGAGAAGGATAAGAGGCTATGGAAGCTTCCTATGGGAGAGACTGACTGAGGGGGAAACTGCTTCTTGTTCTGATGGGTGGGGCCATGTTCAATTTAGTTCAGTTCAGTCGGTCAATCGTGTCCGACTCTTTGCAACCTCATGGACTGCAGCACGCCAGGCCTCCCTGTCCATCACCAACTCCCAGAGTTTTCTCAAACTCTTGTCCTTTGAGTCAGTGATGCCATCCAACCATCTCATGGTGGGGCCATGCTCAGTAAATATTCAATTCAATTTTCTGTTTATGGGTGGGGCTTTGGTCCCTCCCTGTTATTTACCTAGGGGGGCTTCCCTTGTGGCTCAGCTGGTAAAGAATATGCCTGCAGTGTGATAGACCTGGGTTCCATCCCTGGGTTGGGAAGATCCCCTGGAGAAGGGAAAGGCTACTCACTCTAGTATTTTGGCCTAGAAATTCCATGGACAGTCCATGGGGTTGCAAAGAGTCAGACACGACTGAGCAACTTCCACTTCACTTCAAACTATGGTTGGAGGTAATGAAGATAATGGCGACCTCCTTCAAAAGATCCCATGCACGCACTGCTACACTCAGTGCCCCTGACCCTGCAGCAGGCCACCGCCGACTACGCCTCTGTCAGAGACTCCTGGACACTCACGGGCAAGTCTGGGTCAGCCTCTTGTGGGGTCGTTGCTCCTTTCCCCTGGGTCCTGGTGCACAAGGTTCTGTTGTGCCCTCCAAGAGTCTGTTTCCCCATCCTGTGTAAGTTTTGGTGGCTCTATGTTGGGATTAATGGCGACCTCCTCCAAGAGGGCTTATGCCATACCCAGGTCTACTGCACCCAGAGCCCCTACCCCCACAGCAGTCCACTGCTGACCTGTACCTTCTCAGGAGACACCCAAACACAGTTCTGGCTCAGTCTCTGTCAGATCTCTGGGTCCTGGTGCGCACAAGGTGTGTTTGAGCCTTCTGAGTGTCTCTGGCAGGTATGGAGTTTGATTCTAAACACAACTTCACCCCTCCTACCATCTTGCTGGGGCTTCTCTGCCCTTGAATGTGGGGTATCTTCTCAAAGTTGCTCCAGCGTCATGCAGCTTAGAGAGGAGGGGTTATCAGTGTCCATGGGGGCTATCAGTTTTGCCAGGTTTAAGTCTATGCTCCTTAGAGGCCTCACATAGAGAGAGGCTTCACCAGTGGCTTCCCTAGTGGCTCATGCAGAAAGCGCAGGTTCAATCCCTGGGTTGAGAAGGTCCCTTGGAGAAGAAAATGTCAACCCACTCCAGTATTCTTGCCTGGAAAATCTCATGGAGAGAGAAGCCTGGTGGGCTATAGTCCATGGGGTCGCAAAAGAGTCAGACATGACTTAGCGACTAAACAAGTAGTCTATTCTCCTTAGAGCTCTCACATAGAGAGGCTATTTGAAATAAGGCTAAAAGGGAGGAAAAAGAGAACAGAGAGAGGGAGGAAGGGAGGAGGAGAAGGAGGAGAGAGATTGATTTGTGATGACATCATTAGAATCCCCAGAGTAGGTGTGTCTGGAGTCATCTATTATTGAGTAACAAACCTTTTATGCTTAAGATAGTTTGACTATATAGCTTCTGTTTCTTGACACTGAAAAAAAATCATGCCTTACACACATCACATTACTTATCTTGGCAAAAAAGGAGGACACTGTAGATTGCAGATCCAACCTTTGTCACACATTCTGCCATTGTTCTCCATCAGGGTTTCCCAACCTCAGCACAGCTGCTGTTTTGGGCCAGATTGTGGTGGAGCTGTCCTGGCGTTGTGGGGGATTTAGCAGCACCCCTGGCCTCACCCACTAATGCCAGTAGTAACCCCGCCCCCAGCCCTAGATAGATTCAGATCTGATTTCTCTTAAAACCTGTTTCTTGGGTCTCATTTTTTCAGTAGGCGCTAGGAACATGCTTGGCGAGGAAAGTCAAGGTCTCTCAGAACTTCTGCGAGGGGAAAACACGATCAGCAGCGAGGGGCTGCGGGAGAAGGGGTGCTGGGAGCAACAAGGACTCCTTGTTTAGGAGAATTTGTGATAAGGGATTGGCCACTAAAAGGTCGAGTCGTTTAGCTCTGAGGTTGGCCAGCGCGTCCTGGTAACAGCCCTTGATGGCTGGTGAGGGTGTGTGTCACCAGTGGCAGCCATTAACCCTACTTTGGCAGAAAGGACCAGGGCTGCAGACCGAGCCCACGTGGGGAATGGCATCCGACAAGGTCCCAGACTCACCGCCATCCACAGACACGTTATATCTGAACCATCCCGTAACTAATCTCAGAGTGGGCCACACCCGCTCTCTACCAAGCCGCTCCTGCTCAGTGGCAATGGCTCTTTTCCAGGGAAGCCTTCCTGCTGGTCCCCTAATGGAGTTAAGGTCCCTTGGACCTTAATGGGTGCTGTGGAGCGCCACGCACATCCCCACGGGCCCTCTGGCTGCACGGAGGCTTCCTGTCAGCACTGAAGCTGCCTTGCCCATAGTCAGGGAGCCCCGGGAACACCTATGCTTGTGTCCCTAGGGCAGCCCTTGGCTGAGCGTGGATGTCCTGCAGTGTGATACCCTGGCTCGTTGGCCACAGGTTGAGATGACTGGAGCCATAACCTACACTCCTGAGGCCCCTGTGGGGTTGGGCTGAAGCTGCCCACTTTGTGACCTTGCAGGAGGTGCCCCTTTGCTTGGCCCCTCCTCCACCTTCCGTCGCCGGCTTCTGTCTTCTGCTGTCTTCCTGGTCTCCCCAGGGTGGGGGAAGATCCGTCACTTTCACACCAAGACACCCCACCTTAAACTCTGTTACTGCTCTCCCAGTGCTGGGGACTCCTCCTTTGAGGTCCTTAGTGGAACTTTAAATTAAATGCTGAAATTATTTATTGCCAGCTTCTTCCAATAAAACATACCCTCCAGGAAGGCAAAGATCATTGTCTTATTGATCACTGAGTCTCCAGGGCCTGGCACAGGAAATGTATTATTATTATTTTATTAATAGTTACATAAGTACTAGTCCTAGCTCTTTTTTTAATAGACTGTAAGTTATTTGAAGTCAGGATCCATGTTTGAGAAACTTGATATTCTCCATTTCATCTGTCACTGGACTTTGCTGCCAAGAGATCATCCAGTGTTATTGAATGGATAAATGATATGGAATGCTAACATTGGGATTTCTTTGACGTTCCAGTGGCTAGGACTCTGCACTTAAGCTGCTGGGTGTCTAGGTTCAATCTCTGGTTGGGGAACTGGGATCACACAAGCTGAATGGCATGGTCAAAAAAAATAAAAATTAAAAAAAATTAAAAAATGAATGCTAGCATGTTTTGAATGCTTTCTGTGTGTCTGAACTGGTGGCAAGTTCCTCCCCTGTTATTACACTGGATCCTTACAACAATCCTATGATGTAGGAACAATAACCATCCTTGTCTTACAATTAGAATGAGGGTGCAGAGAGCTTGGGTGTCTTCCCAGAGACATGCAGCTAGCACACAGCAGAGAAGGGTGATGAATTTGGGTTCCATCTGGTGCCAGCCCCTCCTGCCCAGCTTTGCTAGCTTTCTTAGTTGAAGGAATTCTGAGCAGTGTGTCGCTTTGAGTCTCCTAAATTGTTTCCCGTGACTCAACTCTTGCTGTGAGTAGGGCTTAGGCTGAATCAGGTGGGAGTAAATGACATCATAGCCCAAGGTGGCGGAGACTTTGTTGCCCACTCGTGTGCCTTATCTTCATTCCTAGGACATCACCGTCAAAGGAGATTTGTTCTTTTTGACAGCACTTATTATCCTCAGAACAATGCCTTTGAAGTATTGATTGATTCGTGGCATTAACTCAGTAGGTAAGACTGTGAAACTAATGAGAGCAAGATTGTAGCAACTATCGACACGGTTAGTCGTCAGTTATAAGAAGGACTCAGGAGAAGCTGGTAAGGGGATCAGCATGGACCACCCTTATCACCGGACAAACAGTGCAGTGTTGCTGATATTGAGTGCATATTAGTCAGTACTCTTCTTTAAACTTCTTTCTTTTAAAAAAAAATATTAATTTATTTGGCTGCATCGGGTCTTAGCTGTGGCAAACTCTTAGGAGCAGCATGTGAGATCCAGTTCTCTCATCAGGGATCAAACCTGGGCCCCCTGCACTGGGAACATAGAGTTCTAGTCACTGTATGTATCACGTGTTCCACCTTGGGCCAATCACCGTGCTCAGAATCAGAGGGCTTGTATTGGCCAACCTGAGTCACATGACCGACCTGTGAGCGGGAGGAGGACCCGGGACTGAGCCGTGTTTTCCGGTGATGGCGGCTCCTCAGGGTCACAGGAGCCTGGTGCTGGGGGAATGGAGAGGCGGGTGGATAATAACATTGTCTCCACCTCTCCCAACAGATTTCTTGCTAAGGATGCTGAACTCACCAAAGGGTAACTGCGAGGGTCTCCCTTTTGAACTTTGATAAATTTTGGCTCAATGAAAGTAATTTTAAGATTTTCTGATACCATATCCATTCTCAAATGATGACTAATGACCAGTGATATTGTTCTTTGGGCCCTGGGATGTTGAATGATTCAGTCTCTAGTCTCCCCATTTTTTTTTCAATGTTTTTTCAGTCTCTCTTTCAGGAAGTATTTATTGAACATCTAGTCAATGCAAAGTGTTTCGTCAGATACAGATTCTTCTTAAGGACATTATCTTTAAAAATTCTTTTTATATATTAATGGGATTCTGTAGGGTAATTCTGAGTACTATCTAGTCCTTAAAACAAGTTTGTTTTACCTCTGAAAACACTTTGATAACATTTATTTATGCTATAACATACATTTGAAAAGTATTAAGCTCAAGTCTTGTCTAAGAATAACTTTATTTCCTTATTTGGCTGCGCTGGGTCTTCTGTTGTTGTGCAGGCTTTTCTCTAGCTGTGGCGAGTGGGGGCTACTCTCTCGTTTCGGTGCGTGGTCTTCCCGTTGCAGCTGCTTCTCTTGTTGCAAAGCGGGCTCTAGAGCGGATGGGCCTCAATAGTTGTGGCTCCTCGGTTCTAGAGCATAGTTAAGGTACATGGGCTTAGTTGTCCCAGGGCATGAGGGATCTTCCTGCACCAGGGATCGAACCTGTGTCTCCTGCATTGGTAGGCAGATTCTTTACCAGTGAGCCACCCGGGAAGCCCCTAAGCTATACCCTTTTAGGAATATTATAAAGTTCAATCATTTCTATATTTCAGAGCAATATTTAAGCCAAACTTCTCTTTTCTAGATGTTTTAGTGTCTTTTTTTCATTTTAAGTTACAGATTTCAGATCAGCTCTTTTTTTTTAATTGAGATATAATTAACATATAAGATTATATTAGTGTCAGATGTACAATGTAGCGATTTGATATTTGTATACATTGTGAAATGATTACCGAGAGTCTAGTTAGCATCCATCACCATACACAGTTACAGAATTTTTTTTTTCTTGTGATGAAAACTTTGAAGATTTATTCTCTTAACAACTTTCAGATATGCAGTAGAGTATTATTGACCATAATCCCCATGCTGTGTGTTACATCCTCGTGAGGTAGTTCTTTGATAACCAGAAGTTTGTGCCTTTTGCTTCCTTCATGCTTTGTGCCTCCTCCTCCTCCCCGTCACCCACCCCCGTCCCCAGCAGTCTGCTCTCTGTGTCTAGGAGTTTGTTTCCCTTCAGGTTCCGCAGTGTTTGTACAATATTTGTATTTCTCTGTATGACGTATTTCACTTAACATAATGCCTTCAAGCTTCATCCATGTTGTGGCAAATGGCACATTTTTTTCTCTTTTATGGCTGAATAGTATGTGGTATATATGTACCACACTTTGTTTTCCCATTCATTTATCAATAGACACTTAGGTTGTTTCCATGTCTGGCTATTTTAAAAATGCTGCAGTGAACATAGGGATGCATATATCCTTTTAAATAGGTGGAGTATTTTTGGATACATACCCAGAATTGGAATTGCTGGATCGTTTGATAGTTCTATTTTAATGTTTTGAGGACTCTCAATATTGTTTTCCATGGTGATCACATCCATTTCCATTCCCACCAACCGTGCCCAAGTGTTCCCTTTTCTCCATGTCCTCTTCAAAACTTTTTACCTCTTGTAAAAAGGTAATAGCCTTTTTTGGTAATAGCCATTCTAACAGGTGTGAGATAATACCTCCCTGTGGTATCATTTTTATCAGAGTGTCATTGGTTTATGATGCTGTGATAGTTCTGCTGCACAATGAAGTGAATCAGCTATATGTATGCATCTATCTCTTCCCTCGTGTACCTCGCTCCCCCACCCCCACGCCCGTCTCACCCCCCTAGGTCATCGTAGAGCACTGAGCTGCACTCCGTATGCTGTTCCACAGGTTTTCAGTAGCTGTTTTACACTGGTAAAGTACTCATGTCAAACCCAATCGCCCAATCTCCCAATTCACTTCACCCTCTCTTGTTACCCGGTGTCCACATGTCTGTTCTTTATGTCTGTGTTTCTGTTCCTGCTCTGAAACTAGGTTCATCTGTACCATTTTGATTTTGATTTGCATTTTCCTGATAATTAGTGCTGTCGAGCACCTTTTCATGTCCTTGTTACTGTTTTTATGTCTTCTTTGGAAAAACGTCCATCCAGGCTCTTTGTCCATTTTGTGACTGGATTTTTTTTTCTATTGCGTCTCATGAATTCTTTATATGTACTTTGGACATTAACCCATTATCAGATATATGATTTGCAGATACTTTCTCTCATTTAGTCGGTTGCCTTTTCATTCTGTTGATGGTTTTCTTTTGTGCAGAAGCTTTCAGTGTGATGTAGTCCCACTTGATATTTGCTTTTGTTGCCTTTGCTTTTGGTGTCATAAGAACTTTTGTGTGTGTGGTAATATACATATGACATAAACGCCTTACCCATCTTCAAGTCTATGGTTCAGTGGTATTGAATACATTCACAGTGTTATGCAGTCATCGCCACCATCCATCTCTGTAACTCTTTTCATCTTATAATACTAAAACTATAACCATTAAATTATAGCTTCTCATTTTCCCCTCCCTCTAGCCCTGGCAGCCACCACTCTACTTTCTGTTTCTATGATTTCAACTGTTCGTGTAAGTGAAATCATGCAGTATTTGTCTTTTTGTGGCTGGGTTGTTTCACTTAGCATGGAGTCCTGAAGATGCAGCCATGTTGTAGCACATGTGAGACACTCCTTACCATTTAAGACTCTCCTCTTTTAAGAACTACTACAATATTGTAAAGTAATTAGCCCCCAACTAAAGTAAATAAATTTATTAAAAAAAAAAAAGTATTCCTGAGCAATACTCCATTGTATGTATGTGTATAACACGTTTTGCTTATGCTCTCGTCTGTCAGTGGATCTCTAGGTTGCTTCCACATTTCAACTGTTGTTAATAACGCTGCTCTGAACATGAGTGTGTGAATATCTCTTTGAGACCCTGCTTTCAGTTCTTTGTCTGTTGTTGTTTAGGTGTTAAATCGTGTCTGACTCTTGGCAGCCCTGTGGGCTATAGCCCACTAGGCTCCTCTGTCTGTGGGATTTTCCAGGCACGAATCCTGGAGTGGGTTGCATTTCCTTCTGTCTTCCTGACCCAGGGATTAAGCCCACATATCCTGCATTAGCAGGAGGATTCTTATCACTGAGCCATTTTGGATATATTGATATTGCTGTATTATATAGTAATTCTATTTTTATTTTTTTGAGGAAATGTCATACTGTTTTTCATTTATATTCCCACCAACAGTGCAAAAGGGTTCCAATTTCTTTATACCCTGGTCAACTCTATGCTATTTTCTTTTTTATTCATAGTGGTCATTCTAATGGGGGTATGGTGACCCATTTAATTTTTACAAATTAATTAATTATTTATTTTTATTGTAAAAATATTTCCCTATTTTTGCTCGCGCTGGGTCTCCATCAGTGTCTCCGGGCTTTCTCCAGCTGCAGCAAACAGGGGCTGCTGTTGGTTGCCGTGCCTGGGCTTCTCACTGCAGCGGCTTCTCCCGTCGCGGAGCACGGGCTGTAGGGCCCTCTGGCTTCAGTTGTCGCGGCTCTTGGGCTCTAGAGCATGGACAGTTGCTGTGGTGCACACACTTAGTTGCATGTGGGATCTTCCCAGACCAGAGATCGAACCCATGTCCCCTGCCTTTGCAGGCAGATTTTTTACCACTGAGCCACCAGGGAAGTCCAGATTAATTTGTTTTTAATTGGAGGATAATTGCTCTACAATATTGTGTTGGTTTCTGCCACACGAATCAGCCACAGGAACACATGTGATCCACCCTCTTGAACCTCCCTTCTGTCTCCCGCCCCATCCTACGCCTCGAGGTTGGCACAGAGCGCTGGATTGAGCTCCTTGTGTCATAGAGCAAATTCCCACTGCCTACCTATTTTACAAATGGTCATGTATATACTACTCTCTCAATTCCATTTAATTTTTAATTTTAATATTTGACAAGGTAATCCAGTCATGTAGATTAAAAAATGAAAAAAGATAAGCAGTGGAAAATATTTCTCCTGTCCTAATTCCCATGCCCCTCAAAAACAAATTTGCAAATCCTGTTAGCAGATTCTTGTTTATTCTTCATGTGATGTTTTTATTCATCTAAATAAAAAATACATTTAAAATAAAAAGTCATCCAACTATACATAGGGTTCCACACTTACTTCTTCTATTTTCATGATATATGTCTTATAATTCCTTTCATATTTGAATATAGAATGCTCCTTTCTTTAAAAAAAAAATTTTGGAGGCTACACTACCTGGCATGTGGTATCTTATGTTCCCTGTCTGATGATGAAACCCGTGCCCCCTGCAGCAGAAGCGAAGGGTCTTAACCACTGGACCAACAAGAAAGTCCCTTTTTTTAAGCTTTATAACACTTCATTGTATGGCTGGTATCATCATTTATTTAACCAGACTCCTAATGAGGGACATATAGGCTCTTTATAACTTCCTGTTACAGAAATAACACAGCAATGAATAACCTTTGGCATCAGTTTCTTTGTATGTGTAAATATTACCTGTATGTAAATAAGAACATTCCTAGAAGTCCAGTGGCTCAGTCAAAGTGTAAATGCATTTGTGATTTTGACAGGCATTGCCTCGTGCATATGGAGAGGTTGTGCCCATTTGTATCCTGGGGACGGAACCCAGCAGACACGGCCTCACCGGCGCGGAGAGGGGGTGACCCCTGTTCTTGCCTCTAGTCCAGGTGATGGATGAGAGACCTGCCTTTCCTCCCAGCTCAGGGTTCACTCTCGTGGTGGAGACCCACTTTAGCATCCTCAAATGTTTCTGCATTTGTGATTTGCAAGAGGGAGCAAAGAGCATACTGATGAAACTCAGGAGCACGCTGAATTAAGAACCACCACAAAGAGCAATCATGAAAGCCGACATAAAGATGTGAGAAGTGTGGTCAGGGAACGAGAGAAAAATGAGCCGCAGTTTGGACAGGAAATGACTAATAAAGACTAATGTTGAGATGGCGTCAAATTGGAAGATAGGTGGGGAGCCGGTGATGCTCTTGAACTTCTTGGAATGAGCTCGTGCTTTCCTCCGAAGGGGATGCACCTCATTGGGTGCAGAACGTGCTCTCAGATGGGCTCGAGAAACACTGCACACTCCCACAGCGCTTTCCCTGTCTGCAAAATGGGGGTTTGTTATCAGTGGGGCTTTAGTATCAGGTGGCCATGAGGGTAAAATGGACAGCGTAAGTGGAGACTTAGCTGGGTGTGGTCCCTTACAGACATGAGGCGGACGGGCTGGAAAGCCAGCGGGGTGCCAGCCTCAGGACCGCATCCCAGCGGGGTGCCAGCCTCAGGACCGCATCCGCCCCCTGTGAGCTCCGTGGGTGCTGCCGGTCCCAGGGTCCTAGGTGTGTAGCTGAGGCCAGGCCACTGGAGGAAGCATTTCTATCTGAGTAGTTTTGGCAAATTCCCTAGAGAGATCTAAAAAGGGATGTGGATTTCCAAGACATGTATGATCTCTTTTCTCATTTTAATACATACGCACTCCCATGCCATGCTGTTACGTTCATCCTTTGCATCCTTTTTCTTAAAGAGGCTCTCCAAAATTGTATGGGTTACCACAAATCTAACGTCTGCCTCTGATGAATCATTATTATTATCCTGATCATAAGGTTTAGGGAGAGGCAAATAGTGTCCTAATTTTTGAAAGCGTAGATTTCAAAAATTAATAAGCAGCCAAAGGGATGCAGACGCTTCATTCTCAGCCCCTCCACCTTCCCCCTTCCTTCTTGCCTCCCTCCTTTCTCACCTCCCTTTCTTCTACCAGCATGCTGTTCCAGACAAAACTACTAGAAATAGCAAATTCTCACCTTCATGGATCTTATACTGTAGTTGAGGCAACAGATAAGGAGACAAAGCACAAGGAATATGTTTTGCACAGAATTCTGGGAAGCAGCGCAGAACCGGGCAGTGGAGGAAGCAGGGGATAATGCAGGTCAAGTGGTCTGGAAAAGCCTTTTAAAGTGTCATTTTGTCTGAGACCTGACCGGGGAGCAAGAACCAGTCCTGGAGATGAGAGGAGAGTTCCAGGCAGAGGAAGGGCAGGGCAGGGTCCTGAGGGGAGAGGAGGCTTGAGTTTGGGGAAGGTGAGGGGCAGACAGCCTGGGACCAGGAAGAGAGAGGAGAGGAGGAGGGGGTGGGGGGCAGGGTCTGTGATGCAGTCGGAGCTTTAGGGGTGGTGGTTTCATGCAAGGGGAGAGGGGATTTGCTTGCTGTGGTCAGAGTGTGGATATTACCCCAAACGCTATGCAAAACCATTGCAGGCTCTAAATTGTGGGACAGACATTTATACAGAGCATTTATAAGCACATCGAGAAGAAAACAGTTGTTTGAAGGGTTCCCGTGGGTTCCCTGTGAGCAAAGTGTGCCAAGTAACTGTTTCCTTTCTTGTAATATTTATGAAAGCAAGAGATTAAAGCAATTCTGTAGACATTGTGGATCATGTTTATAAAAGCATTTAATGAAGTAACTTGGGATAGGATAGTAGAACATGGAGTAGACAATAATGCTTTGCAGAAAATTTGCACCTATTTGGTCAATAGATTGAGGTCAAGACCCAGGTGAGTTCAGAGAATCTCTGCTTATCAAAGTTCTAGAGAGTCAGTGCTGGGAGGAGGATGCACAGACCTGATGACAGGATCAGAATGAGGAAATAAAATATGTGCGGGTACTACTCTTTGGAACAAGTATTAGTAAAGTTTAGTTTAAAAATTTCTTTTTGTAGGTTTGTCTGTAATTGGCAGTTTTCTACCCTCCCCAGCATCTGAAAATGTCTGTCTAGATTTTTTTTTTAAGGGAAAGTAGAAACAAAATTGGTTAACAGATATTCTTAGAAAGGCGACCCCAAGGAAGACTGAAATAACACTAATTGAAGGCAATTTGTTTTTCAAGAACAGTGCTCCTGGAATTGGGAAAGTTAGTGTTGGTTGGTTGCAAACATACGTTTGCTTAAGCTTTCTAATGTAAGACAAAGGGGGAGGCTGGAGCCAGGCTTGGCAGGTACTAGAAATCAGCCACTGCAGTCTTGCTACCAGGGTCCATGCGTCTTCAAGGAGTTCTGCTTGGGAAGACCCCCTTTCGGAGTTTTCCCAGCCAGCTCTCAGAAAGCTGGCCTGGGGTTTGGCCAGGAGATGGCAGAATACATTCCAGATTCAGTTCGATCAGACTAATCAGGAGGAACAGGGGGCTCCTACAAAGGGGACTGGGCTACTCTCCCCAAAGACAGGAAGAATGGATTCTAGGTGGCCCAAAATAATGTCCTTTCTAAGCATCAATTGACAGCATTAATATAGCAGTGTCATCTGTATCCTCTTTTACTTTCTCAATACTTGTCTGTCTATTATCTGTCCATCTACTTATTTATTTAGTGTGCATTGTAACTGGAGATCAGGAAACCCCAAAGACTTGAGAAAGTTCTTACAAGGTGATGGAAAGCAGCGTACGTCATTGTCGAGCATTGCACAGTACCTCCATCTGTGCTGAACTGCATGTTCCTTATAATGGGGCCCAGAGGGGGGATCTCGACGTCCACAGGGGCCCCCAGGTAGCTCTGTGTTCCATGGCCCACAGACATTATTTGTTTAGCACGTCAGTTTTTGCTGCATCTCCAAAGTTACCCTTTATTCAGCTCCTCAGTTCTGGGCAGTCGCAGACCTTGTATGGCAGATGGAAAGCTGAGCCTGGGAGGACAAAGCAGGAGCCATCTGATGCCAGCTCCCCAGCACCACCTCGAGAGCACAGAAGCCTCAGGCAAGCCATTTACCTTCCTAATCTTTGGCTTTCTGGTCTGCGGAATGGGTGTGCAGACCCAGTTCCTGCGTATGACCTTTCTCATTAAGGGTCTGTTTTCAGGGTGAAGAGAACAGCGCCTGCAGGGTAAATGTGCCAGCTGTTACCAGCAGCAGCAAAGGCAGGGCTGGACGCCCATCCTCGGAGGTACAGTAGTTAAGACAGGATTTGGAACAAGATCTATCTGATTTTCTAAAACTCCACTGCCCCTTACCAACAGTGTAAAATTGGTATTCTAGCAGAATCTACTCTGTGATGGTATGAATATGGAAAATGAGATAAAACTGTAGCCCAGTGCCGGGTCTTTAGGCACTCGTAACCCTGTCTGTGTAGTGCTGACTTTTTTTTTCCCCCCAATCACTGTTCTTTCCTCTAGAAGCAGGATATTATTAGGAAGCCTGAAAAATTAATATGGACTGTTTTACCTGCTGCTGAGATGCTTGAGGAGGATTTTTCTGCAGTTTTCTTTTTTTTTTTTCATTGCTTCTGTAAAGATTAGAAGAAATAGTACAATGGTGAGAATTTGGTAATTCCAAATGTCTCAGATCCATTTTTCCCTTATTTTTCTGAAGGGAGAAAACAGAAGGCAGAAAAGGAAGGAGCACCTCTTGGGAGCAGAGGTTGGTAAATGTTTTCCATGAAGGGTCAGAGAGTAAATATTTTAGGCTTTTTTTTTAGGTCAGATGATCTGTGTTCCAAATGTTCCACTCTGATGTCTCCCACGGAGAATGTGTAAACAAGGGAGCATAGCTGTGTTTCAATAAAACTTTATTGACAAGACAGGCATCAGTCCAGATTCGGCCTGCTTTAGATATGAAAAAAGAATGCCTGGGTATGTCTACTTTGGCAAGGCTTGGGTAGAATTTCACATTTTAAAGATCACCATCCTTGATATATTATTCATGGGAAAACCTCCTAAGGTTTCAAAGGATCAACATTTCATCAAAAAGTCCGGCCCTTCGACCAAATGTCAGATGTGAGCTTCTGGCCTTTCTAACTTTAGATCTAGCCTTTGTGTCTGCTGGATCATTCCAGCAACTGGGGAACTTCAGTTCTAAGCTGATGAGGAGTTTCTGTCCCACTTCAGGGCCTTCCCAAGCCCTCTTCCCTCTCCCTCCCGCCCACTCCACTCAGCGGTCAGCAGCTATGACCCATTGCTGCATTCCTGTGTGGCGCTGGTAATCCCCACACTTTGCTGTTTCAGCCTCTCACTTCGTCATGACCGTGGCAGGGAGATGAGTCCTGCCTGTCTGGAGATGGATACCTTGGAAAGGAGAGAGCTCTCCAGTGTGTCCAGACAGTAGGTTACTCCTCACAGGCTCTGTTGTGTTTGTGTAACATCTGGGTGTCTGCCAGGTGATTTGCCCATAAGCTATGCAGAGAAGAAAAAAGAAACCACCCATCTAAAGTATTCAGATTTTGGCCTTAATTAAAATGCAGAATAAATATGTAAAGGCTAAAGAACATGAATAATAGATACCAGGGTTTCTATGTAAAAATCTGTTTTCATCTATAGAGGCGCATGTGTGTTTGTGGCAGGGAGGAAGTGTGTACACACGTTGGTGAAGGCAGTATAATTACGGCTGTGTGTGCTGAGCAAGATGGGGACTGGTCTATTGAAAGAGAATGCATCCTCAGCTGCCTTTCTCATTTCACCGCCTCCACGGATTTTTTTTCCACCTCGATTCTATGGAGGGCTAATCCTGACCCTTGTTATTTAAATTGCTCCGGCAGGGCTGGAAAAGCTGCCTTCAGCCTCTTAAAAACCCTCGCTAACCGGGCTGGCGAAGCAAAGCCCTTTCTATTCATCGCTGCTGCGTGGAGCGCCGTGAGGATGGGGCCAGGGGATCTCTCAGCCTGAGTGACAATCTTGGGTCTTAAGCAAGGCCAGGCCAGAGCCCATTCACCCTGAGAGCTGGAGCCTCTGGGCTTTCTCATTATGGGTCTCAGAAAGGGGGTGGAAGATGCCCAAAGCGCTGAAATCAGGTATCCAAGTGCGTGGCTTTCTTATTAATCGCTAGGAGGGATCAAGAGAAAGAATGTTGAGGGATCAAAGGAAAGATCAAGGGAGCTACCCAAATGCCTGTTTCATAATTGGGCTTTTTTTTTAACGTTCAAATTTTACAAATTGGTATTAATCGGATGTTACTATAACACGGTTTAAAGCATAGCATTGGGAAAAATCACGCGGAGAATTAATGCCTGTTACTCAAGAACTTTGGAAAACACATGAATTAAATGTGAAACTAGCAACTATATTTTAAATTAGTATGGGTGGAGGGAAGGTGGCTTTTGGTAACAGACAAAAAGAGCCGGCTCTTAGAAAGCATCACAAGTTGTGTGTGTGTGGTGGGGGTGGGTGGGATTTAGTTTTAGAGAAAAGTGATGCTTTAGAAAAATCCCAACTCCTGGAACATACACACATATCAGGCATTATCAGCCTTGGAGTGAAGCCCCTGATTCTGCTTGGATGATCCTACTAAGGTGGTCTCTGGGGGAGAGTTCATGCTGCTTTCAGCCAGCCTGGTCAGAAGCAGAGCTGGGGTGTTTCCTGGGACTGGAAGCAGATGGAGGCGATCAGAGGCAGCCCCCCATTCCCTTGGCCTCACATCAGACCTGCCCACATGACAGGAGAGACAAGAGATTGTTGTTTAGTCTCTAAGTCGTGTCTGAGTCTTTTGCAATCCCATAGGTGGTAGCCCCCCAGGCTCCTCCGTCCATGGGATTCTTCAGGCAAGAATACTGGAGTGGGTCACCATTTCCTTCTCCAGGGGATCTTCCCAACTCAGGGATCGAACCCGTGTCCTTTGCACTGGCAGGCAGATTCTTTACCGCTGAACCACCGGGGATCAAGGACGACTGTCCTCTTATTTGAAATTATTTTAGGCAACTCTGCCATGACAGGTCCTAGAAAGTATCTGTCGTGGATTTGTACGAGGAAGATGGAATACCCGAGATAAAAGTAATAAGTGAATAAAGCTCTGCTGTTTTTGTATTTTTTTTCTGTTTGAAGCAAAATTTCAGCTGTTACATCGGTTTTATCCAAACAACAGATGGCCCATGGTGTCTCTAGGCTCTGAAGGTATATGGAGTCTGCCCAGCTACCAGGGCTGGGGTCAGCAAACCCCAGCCGGTCACGTCCGGCCTGCTGCCTGTTTTTGTTAAACAAAGTATTGTTGGAACTCAGCATTGCTCGTTCACTGTAAACGCCGTGGCTTCTCGCAGGCTGCAAGCGCAGAGTTGAGTAGTTGCAGTAGAGACTGCGTGGCTGCAAAGCCTGAAATAGTTACTGCCCGGCCTCTTACGGAGAACGTTCGCTGTCCCCTGCACGAGACTATGGAGAAAGATCAAACCCAACTTATTTTATAAACTCAAATTGAGTGCAGTTTTTTAGATAATGCATTTATTTGGCTGCGCTGGGTCTTGTTGCTGCCTGCGGACTCTCTCTAGTTGCGGCTTCTCATCGTGGTGCGTGGGTTTCTCACTCTGTGGCTTGTCTTGTGCAGATAGGCTCTCGGGTGCATGGACTTCAATAGTTGCAGCACGAGGGTCCAGAAGTTGTGGCACACTGGCTTAGTTGTTCCAAGGCGTGTAGAATCTTCCTGGACCAGGGATCGAACCCTTCTCCCTTACATTGGCAGGTGGACTCATCCACTGTACCACCAGGGAAGTCCAAATCCAAGTTACTTTTGAAAAAAAAATCTGGAAATCTCAATTTCTGTCATTGTAGGTCCAGGAAGCCTTTTCTCTGCCCCCAAACCAGCTCTTAGTTCTGCAGGTCCCTCTGTCGTACCCCGTATCAGGAAAGACTGTGTTGATGTTTCAGTGGGGGAAATGGAAGGATGTGGTTTTACCCTTTTTTTCTCTTTCGCTTTTTGAAGCTACATAACAGAAATGAGAGTGTGACAGGCAACTTCTTGACTATGAAATGATAAAGGTCAAACTGTTCAAACCTTCTTTGCAAGTAAAATGCCTGGCTAACTGAAACATGTCAGAAATGTCAGCCGGTTATCGGGTTGACAGATAACGTGAAGCGCTCGCTACCGGGGCTGCCTTCATTTACCTGGTGGGTTTCGCGGGCACCACCTCCCCTGTTGGTCTCTCTGGCTATTTATTTGGCTGCTCCGGTGGCTCAGACCTTACACGGTTGCAGCTGTGACGAATGAGAACATGACAGACTGTCATCAGCCACCCCCGTCATTGTTTGCCTTTCTTTTCAAGGACCGCTGAGCGTCAGGGTCCTCACAGGGCTCACCACATCTGCAGACGTGCGAGATGCCAGCCCACACAGGACACTCCATAATTTTGCAGCTACGGAAACAACCACTTCTTGTTTATGCCTCACATGAACTATGCTTAGTGCACCTTCAACTTCAGAGCTTTGAAAACTGC
This sequence comes from Giraffa tippelskirchi, assembly GCF_054371585.1. Taxonomy (NCBI): domain Eukaryota; kingdom Metazoa; phylum Chordata; class Mammalia; order Artiodactyla; family Giraffidae; genus Giraffa; species Giraffa tippelskirchi. The sequence goes on along the minus strand of NC_137287.1, from coordinate 124,188,899 downwards.
AACATCTCACAAGCAAATCTATTTGGAGCAAGCTTTTCCCAACTGTCCATGAACAAACCTGTTCATGCCTTTGCTACAAACCTTCATGGTTACAGAGGTTTGTGCTTTCTGTTTGCAATTTAGAATGCTGGGATCATCTAAATCCCTGCCTGTGGCTGATGACTCTTTAAAAAAAAATTTGTAAAATGAAATGTACTGGAAAATAATAACTTGTAGTTATTGTTGTTCAGTTGCTAAGTTGTATCTGACTCTTTTCGACCCCATGGACTGCAGCACAGCAGGCTTCCCTGTCCTTCACCATCTCCCGGAATTTGCCCAACCTCATGTCCTTTGGGTCAATGATGCCATCCAACCATCTCATCCCTTGCTGTCTCTTCTCCTGCCTTCAATCTTTCCCAGCATCAGGGTCTTTTCCAATGAGTCAGTTTTTCACATCAGGTGGCCAAAGTATTGGAACTTCAGCTTCAGCAGTCTTTCTAATTATATCCAGGGTTAATTTCCTTTAGGATTGACTGGTTTGATCTCCTTTCCAAGGAACTCTCTGTCCATGGGACTCTCAAGAGTCTTCTCCAACACTACAGTTCAAAAGCATCAATTCTTCAGTGCTCAGCCTTTTTTATGGTCCAACTCACACTCATACATGACTACTGGACAAAACATCTTTGACTATATAGACCTTTGTTGGCAAAGTGATATCTCTGCTTTTTAATATGCTGTCTAGGTTTGTCATAGCTTTCCTTCCAAGGGGCAATCATCTTTTATTTTCATGGCTGCAGTCACCATCTGCAGTGATTGTGGAGCCCAAGAAAATAAAATTTCTCACTGCTTCGACTTTTTCCCTTCTATTTGCCATGAAGTAAGGGGATGAGATGCCATGATCCTAATTTTTTGAATGTTGAGTTTTAAGTCAGTTTTCCACTCCCCTCTTTCACCCTCATCGAGAGGCTCTTTAGTTACTGTTCACTTTCTGCCTTAGAGGTATGTGCAAAATATATTGCATCTTTAGCATACAGAAGAAACTACAGTTTTGATAACTTTAATTGGGTCCCTGAAGCAAAATTATTCTTGGAATAAGCAAGGCATATTTCTTTAAACATGGCAGAATTTGGCCTTAGGAAATTTCTTTTAATTCTAATGTATCAAAATTACTGGCTGTTTACATAAGAGCTGTCCTAAAGAGGATTATCTACTTAAGATGTAATTGTGTGCTAAGAATGAATCACAAATATAGAGCAAACTTAAAAATCAGATATAACATGTGGAAATCACTCAGAGATTTATTTATTTTATTTTTATATTTATATTTACTTTCCTCCCTTCTTTCCTCATTGTTTGGATGATCTTAAAGCCATTTGTGTTCTTTCCTGGAGAATCCCAGGGACGGGGGAGCCTGATGGGCTGTCGTCTATGGGGTCACACAGAGTCAGACACGACTGAAGCGACTTAGCAGCAACAGCAGCAGCAAAGCCATTTGTTTGGGTGGGATCAGGTATGAGAGTTTTGAAGAGCTTGTGATGAAGCTTCTTTAGCTGTGTTCTGGTGGGAAGGAAGACTTCAAAGCCCCTGGTGGACATGCTGCACAAGCTCACAGACTCCTGAACCCATGACAAGCACACGGTACACAGACACCGTGTCCCAAGTGCAGGGCAAGGGGAACAAATCTGCGGTCCAGGTCGATGAAGAACCAACCTGTGGTCCCGCTCCACCCTGATGAGAAGGATTTCCAAATGTTGTCAGCAGCCCAGAGGAGTCCAGGTGGAGTGGAGTGATGCAGACTGGGAACCCCCTCCCTGAAGCTGCCTTTTCTCTGTGCGCGGTCTGGAGCGCTTGCCTGATGGCAGCTTCCCTGGGCAGTGGGGAGGTCTGAGAGCTGACGTGAAGACCTCCTGGAATGTCCCTGTCACTCCTACCGGCTGCTTCTCGATGACTGAGAGCCTTGGCAGCTTGCAGCTTAAGGCGCTGGGACTAGTCATCTGTGGAGTCTAGCTTTCTGTTCATTACCTTGGTGGCCCTTGATTTCACTGGGGAGGGGTGGTCATTATATTAAGTGTTGAGGGCAGTTATAGGCACCTGCCTTCTGGTATAAACGCTGATGGCCCAGACGCTGGCCCAACCTGAGACGATCCAGGTACGTCTGATGTTTGGTGTTTAACTCAGTGGTTCTCAGTTAAGGGGTAGTGTTGCTCCCAGGGGACGCTTGGCAATGCCTGGAGACATTTTCGGTTGTCATCTAGTGGGAAGATGCAGGGATGCGGCAAACATCCTACCACGTACAGGACAGCCCCTCTCCACTGAGAGTTTTCCAGCCTCAAGTATCAGCAGTGCTGCAGATGAGAAGTCCTCCGCTGCATGCACATGTTCTCCTGGGACGCAGAATCCGGAGTCTGCCGAGGAAGCAGGTGACCCCACGGGAAGCCGCTCCTTCCAGCCATGGCAGCAGTGGCTGTGGGGGCGCCCGAGTCACCTACTGGAGCAGCTGCACATCCTGAGCCAGCGCTGGGCCCCGCTCTCACACCGGGCTGGGCTCTGGGCTGTGGGACTGAGTGCCACGCCTGCTCTCAAGCTGGGCTGGGCTCCAGGCTCTGGGACTGAGCCCTTCTTTCCTTCTGCCATGATGTTTCTTATAGACTCATTTAGCTAGAGCTGCGTTCCTTTGTGTCCAACAAAAACCCCAACTGCCACGTGGTGGGTTGCAGGGAGTGGTAGAGTGTGGGATGGTCCCACAGCTTCCAAGAAGCAAAGCATCTACGTTTTAAAGGCTGGTTCCACACCCCACCACTCCCTGCGCCCCAGCAAGAGGATCTTACCCAGAACTTCATTTCCTGATTCAGGGGACTCGGAGCTGGTCATGTGAGTCATCTGGTCTCCCTCCACTTCATTCCCCATTGCTGAGTTCCCACACCAGCACCTAAGAGGAGCTTATTATGAAGTTTAAACTTCAGTTCAGTCACTCAGTCGTGTCTGACTCTTTGTGACCCCATGGACTGCAGCAGGCCAGGCCTCCCTGTCCATCACCAACTCCCAGAGCTTGCTCAAACTCATGTCTATTGAGTCAGTGATGCCATCCAACCATCTCATCCTCTGTCATCCCCTTCTCCTCCCGCCTTCAATCTTTCCCAGCATCAGAGTCTTTTCCAATGAGTCAACTCTTCGCATGAGGTGGCCAAAGTTTTGGAGTTTCAGCTTAAACATCAGTCCTTCCAATGAACACCCAGGACTGATCTCCTTTAGGATTGACTGGTTGGATCTCCTTGCGTCCAAGGGGCTCTCAAGAGTCTTCTCCAACATCAAACTTCAGGAACCCATTTATAACCCTTAGCTTAAAGTACTGCTGCTGCTGCTGCTGCTAAGTCGCTTCAGTCATGTCCGACTCTGTGCGACCCCATAGACGGCAGCCCACCAGGCTCCCCCGTCCCTGGGATTCTCCAGGCAAGAACACTGGAGTGGGTTGCCATTTCCTTCTCCAATGCATGAAAGTGAAAGTGAAAGTGGAGTTGCTCAGTCGTGTCCGACTCCTAGCGACCCCATGGACTGCAGCCCACCAGGCTCCTCCATCCATGGGATTCTCCAGGCAAGAGTACTGGAGTGGGGTGCCATTGCCTTCTAGACACCTATTAAATTGTACCCTGAGGGGTAGAATGTATGAGCCATCATCAAGCATCACACCTTATGTAGGATGAGTTTATGTGATCACCTGCCTTGTGAATGATCAGACATCCAAAGAGGAGGATATGTTTTGGAAGCAGAAGCAAGTTAGAAAAAGGTTGAGGGCATTGGACCCAGCCTTTGGGGGAGGACCTAGTTTATGATGGCCGTGGAGCAGGGCTTGGCAAGAAGGTCCAAGTCCCAGGGATGCTGGCAACCCAGGCTGACAACCTCAAATATCCACAGTGCCGGATAGGAGCACAGTGAGTCAGGCAGGGGTTTGCATAGTAAAGATGGAAGATAGTCTTCATTTGCACACAAAAGGTATTTGCCTTTTTTGCCTTGAAATTTGTGTCCCTTTTGGTCTGTGTTGGTTTTCTTCTTGTGATGGACACTAAGTTACAGAATGTAGCTTTTACTCCAAGAGAAGAAGGGGTGCATGTGTAAGTTTAAATGACAGCTTGACTTCAGTGCTGAGTAATAGGGGGTGGTGGGGACTGTGGCAGACCAGAGAGGGGATTCCTGATTAAGGAGAGCAGCTTCTATCCAGATCAGACAGGTATTGCTGGGGTAGGGGGTGGATGTGACTACAGAGTGGTTAAATCTTCTGATTTTATTGTTTATTTTTGGCTGTGCTGGGCCTTCAGTGCTGTGCGTGGGCTTTTTCTAGTTGCAGTTCCTTCTCTCTTGTTGTGGAGCTCAGGCTCAAGGACGTGTTGGATAAGTAGTCGTGGTACACGGGCTTAGTGGCTCTGTGGATCTTCCCAGATCAGGGATTGAACCCACGTCCCCTGCATTGGCGGGCAGATTCTTTATCACTGGACCATCAGTCCCAAATTTTCTGATTTTAAAAGAGAAGCTAGAGATCTGAGTTTTTCATGTGATTTCTCCATATTAAAAAAAATTAAAGCAAACATATCTATGGGTTATATTTGATTTATTGAACTCCAGCTTGAGACTTCTGGTTTTTCTTTTTAAACCAAAGAAAGAGATGTTGTTAAATAGCTTCAGCACTGGGCTCACTGGCTTCCCTGTTCCCTGTCGCTGTCTCTGTCTTAGACTATTCACAAATTGGCTTCCAGATTTTGCTTTCAGATTTCTCTTTTTGAGGACTCTTCTTCCATTGCATTCTTTTTTCTAGCTCACTGTAACTATCCTCTTGGTTGAAGATTCACCCATAGAAGTGAGCAGTGGGCATTAAAGGGTGGATGAAGGTCAGAAAAGGATGGCCACAGGCTGTGCAGAGGTTTGCAAGGAGCAGGGAGGGCATTTCTGGGGGTGTGCTGGTGTGTGCGCCGTGTGGAGGGAAGGGCGAAGCTGGCCTGCGAGGCGCACAAGCTTCCCGTCAGTGCCCCGTGGCCTGGACTGGAATAAAGACTGTGACTGCTGTTGTGTTCAGACGACATCTGGGTGGGCTTACCTGCTCCGCTTTTCCTTCCCTCAGTCTGTCTCTGAAACAGTCACAGTTGTGTTTTGAGCAATCCATAGCGTCATCCCGAACACAGCTCTGGGCTTTGTTGCTATGTATCAGGGAGAAGTGCAGTGCTGTGGGCTGTCGTCAGCACACGCTGACGAACAGTGATGGCAACCCACCACAGGATCAGGCTGCTCCGTGTTACATTCAGGAGTGTGTGTGTGTGTGTGTTAGAAGGGGCATTCCCACTGGACTGGCGCTTTCTATCTCCTCCCATCGTGACGCACGCACATGCCCACACACGTGTGTGTGTGTGCTTACCCTCAGTCGTGTCCACCTCTTTGCAACTTTTTGTGTTGTAGCCCACCAGGCTCTTCTGTCCATGGGATTTTCCAGGCAAGAATACTGGAGTGGGTTGCCACTCCCTTCTCCAGGGGATCTTCCCAACCCAAGGATCAAACCTGCATCTCCTGTCTCCTGCACTGCAGGTGTATTGTTTACCTGCTGAGCCATAAGGGAAGCCACACACACTCTATTGGTTGACCTTCTCCCCTCATGCTAAGCTGGGTAACGAACAAAGATTTATCTTCTGGCAATTTCACTTCCAAACATGGGCACCCTGTATTTTGAAATTCTACAAGAGCCCTGTGCATTTGATATTGTATAGGCTCTTGGTGGGTTTCAAAGGTGGATTAAATTCACAGCTAGGTTGTTGGTAGAAGGTAAAACGTTAATGAGATTGCAATTTGTTGATGGGTCTTGGAGATGTAGCTCAGCTGTGGACAGCCTTCCTTTCCCCGCACGGGGGAAGGGTGGCCCCTCCTTGCGTTTGTCTGGCTGTTGTGGATTAGCAAGAAGAGAAGCAAGCGAACTGTGAATATGGTGGAAAATAAGTCAGAGACTCCAGGGCAAGGACAGTGCAGAGAGCCAGGTGGACAGGACCAGAGGCACCTCTTTGTAAGGCTGTGGGTTTGGAATTAGCGAACAAAACCGTAAGCCACGGTTTTCAGGAAGCCTCAGCTCTGGCTGTGCTGTTGGGAGGTGAGGAGCTTGGCCCTCACCGTGGGTCTGGTTGTTCCCTGAGGGGCATCTGAGAAATACTCCGGACCTCCCCCACTTCGTTTTCCTAAACAGTCCTTCACCTTGCCCTGCGGATTTTACCTCCTAGAAGCACCCTGACTCTCTCGACTTTTGTCCATCACGGTGACTCCAGACCAAGCTGCTTCCTCCCTCTGCTCCGGAGCAGCCGCCCTCCTGGGCCCCTGGGCCCTTGGGTCCACTCTGACCTGCAGCCAGACCGACCTCTCCATGAGGCCAATCAGATTGTGTCTTCACCACGCCTCCCCTCCTGCCAGCCTGCACTGTTTCATTAGCTCCCTGCTCTTTTCCAGGTGAAAATCGAAGCCCCTAATGGGCACAGTTTCATCTGAAGCAGCCGCAGCCCTCACGCTGCCCCCTCCTCCAGGCAGGCCACCACCTCATGGTCCTCACTCTCCCCGGGCCATTTCCCTCCTGTGGTCTCACCCGCCACCGCGCGGCTGTGACGCTGGTTGCACTGTCCGAGACGTCACTTCATTTTTCCTGGGCGCCACCTGGTGGTTCTTCAGAAATCAGCCCAGGTGATCCATTCATTCAGCAAATATCTATTGAGTGCCTCGTATGTGCTGAGCACTGTTCTAGGCGCTACCAGTTCAACGGAAAGAAGACAAAACCCCTGCCCTTTGTGGAGCTTGTGTTCTCTCAGCAAAGGGAGGCACGTGAGAGCATCCTGTGATTCCAGGTTGTGGCAAGAGAGCCGAGGCCACTGAGGCAGGGTGGGGCTGGCAGTTAGGAGAGGTGGGTTGAGGGGTCAGCTACTTTTGGGGTCAGGGGTGAGTTTTCAGAGGAGATGATGGTCAAGTAAGATCTGAATGAGCAGAGGAAGTCAACTGGGATTTGCAAGTCCCCAGGGAAACCTTTGAATGGGTCCCCCACAAAAGACCATATTTCTTTGCATTGTTAATCGTGGTTGGACAGTCGACACATATGTTTGCATTTTGTGATCAACACTTGTCTCTTGAATATATTTTTAGCTCCACAAGGGCATAAACTGCTATCTTTTCCTCTTCCCAGCAGTCTTTTATTCCCAGCAGTCTGTTTAGCAGACAGAATACACTCAATAAATATCTGTGGGGTCAACAATAGACATATAAGGGGAGTCCCACGTCTTGACCTTTCTCTCTCATCCCTGGAGGACCTACTCTGGGAGGCTGTGAAACACAAGGCAGCAGACCCCTCTGAGCAGCCCACACTCCTGCAGCCGAGGTCTCTGCCCCATGGCCGGAGCAGGTAGCCTGCAGCAGGAGGTGAGGCAAGGCCCAGTGCGGGGCGGGGCAGGCGGAGCTGGTGTGGGCTCTGGGATGTTCCCGGAGGCGGATGCTGGCCACGCAGCCACGCGGCCTCTTATTCCTGAATTGGTTGGGGTTGAAACAGACTCGTCACTTTCCAACAGGAGGAGTCCTCTGAGTTGCATCACCGCCCCCTCTCCCACTCTGTCTTTGTCAGAAGACCCAGCAGACAGATGAGGCTACGAAGAGCCGGTGTATCTCCGAGGCTGGGTCGGGGAGGCGGCACCCCGGACCCCTTACTTTAACTTTGGCAATGGTAAATACTGCGTAAGTTGCTTAGTGAGGTCAGACCTGAACTGTGAGGCTCTGAGTACCTTTTGCTGGAAATAAACTGAGAAAACAGGCCATCGTTAACTGTTGGGAGCCTTTTGTTTCATGAAGGGGTCCAGGAAGAAGAGAGGGAAATGGGGCATACCTCACCCTCTCATCACATGCCTCCAGACAACACCTATATTTTGAGACTCGTTGGTAACATTTCTGAGCAATTACTGTAAGTGGAACATCTACTGGGTTTTGATACATTTACCTGTGACATTACACTAAGTGAGTCTGTTGGAAGTGGGAGGACTATGCCTCATTCCAGATGCATTTTGGCACTTGGGATGAAAAGCAGGAGCGCTGCTGGGTTGAAAAATAGAATGGAAGCTGTAGACAGCCTAAGCCTAGAAGCTTCCAGGCCACCCTCCTGAGAGTCTGCTGAGCACCCCGTGTCCCTGCCTGCTGAACTAGGCAGCCAGGCACCGATCACCTGGTCGGATCCATCCCCGAGGCTTGAAGAGAAGATGGTAGCAAAAACCGGAATCGCAAATTAGTGGGGGCACAAGGATATAGTTTTCTAGTTTATTTAGAAAGTGAATTTGCCAGGGTCTGGGAAGAAGAGGGAGGTGAGGAGGTGGAGCAGTGAAACCACCCTGGGTGATACTGCAGCAGTAGGTCCCTGTCATTGTCTGTGTCAAAACCCACAGAATGTACAACACCAAGAGTGAACCCTGATACAGACTGCAGACTTGGAGTGACAATGATGTGTCAGTCAGCATAGGTTCAACTATTGTTTAATAAATGTCCCATCTGGTGTGGGATGCTGATTGTTGGGGGTATATGAGAAGTCTCTATACATTCTGCTCAATTTTGCTGTGAACCTTGAAACTGCTCTAACAAACAAAGTATATTAAAAACTAAATTTATTGAGCACCCATTGTGTGTCAACATAGAGCTCCCAGGGGAGGCAGCTGTTTAAAAATTAATTGCATAATGTAGTTGCAGTTGTAATAAGAGCTGTGAAGGAAAAGCACTGGGGGTTATGAGTGGATATAGTAAAGAAGATCTAGCCTTGTGAACGGTCAGCATCAATTTCTCTGAAGAGGGGATATTTGAGTTGAAGTTGTTTAAGTAAATCAGCAAAAAGCAAGCAAACAAAATCAAAAGAAATTATATTTTAGCTCATGGAATTGAAAACTTCAGGACCTTCAGCTTCAGGTGTGGCTTGATCCAGGTGCCTTATCACTGTCATCAGCTCTCTCTTCCCCATTTCTCAGCATTGCTCTCTTCTCTCCTGTAGTGGCAGGTTCCCTCCTATGGTGGCATCCACCAAACTGGCACCAAACCTTATGCACTGGAGAACCCTCAGAGCTAAGAGAAGGCTGGCATGAAAAGGAAATTGAATAAATGTCTGTTGAATAAATGAAGGCACATTTCTGCTTGTACCACCTTCTGTGGGTGACATTGATTGAGTGCCTACTATACTTATGCCTGCACTTTTCGATTCCATGAGCCAATAAATACGCCTTTTTTCATTTGTCTGATTGCTTGATGATTTTCTTCAGCAGCTTCCATGGAAATACCACTTTTTCAGAGAAAGATCTCTAACCACCCAGTATAAGATCTGGCCCGCTTATGTAGCCACTCATAATTCCCCATACCTTTCCTTCCTCTCTTTGCCTGTTGAAATATACTCTATTTGTTAGGGGCCGAGTTGTGTCCCTCCATATTCATATAATGAAGTTCAACTTCAGTACCTCAGAATGTGACTGGATTTGGAGAGTGCCTCTTTAAAGAGGGGTTCAAGTTAAAATGAGATCATTAGGGACTTCCTGGTGGTCCGCTGGCTAGGACTCCATGCTATCAATACAGGGGCCTGGGTTCAACCCCTGGCAGGGAGATAGATCCCACATCCCCCAACTAAAAATCCTGTGTGCCGCCACTAGGGCCTGGCACAGCCAAATAAATAAATAAATATATATATTTTAAAGGAGGTCATTAGGTTGGGCTGTAATCCAAAATGACATATGAAAAAGGGGATTAAGACACACACACACACACACACACACACACACACACACACACACACACACACACACACACACACACACACACACACACACACACACACACACACACACACACACACACACACACACACACACACATACACGGAAGGCCATGTGAAGACACAGGAGAAAGATGACCATCTATAAACAGTCAAGAAGAGAGGCCTCAGAAAGAATCAACCCTTCTCTCAGACTTTTTGACACCTTGCTCTCAGACTTCTAGTCTCCAAAAATGTGAGAAATTAATTTCTGTTATTGAGGCCTCCCCTAGTCTATGGCACTTTGTTATGGCAGCCCTAGCTGACTAATGCCCACTCCTTCTCAGATTCAGTTCAAATCTTGTCTCCTCTATGAAGGAAGAGGACAGGGGTTGTCAAATCTGGAGGTGACCTGATTTTGTAATAAAGTTTTATTGGCGCACAGCCATGCCCGTTTGTTCACTTACCTGGATGGTTCTGTGCTATTAAAGCACAGAATATGGGTAGTGCCAGTAGAAAATAGGTGACCCACAAAGCTGAAAACTTTGTCTCTCTGGCATTTTAAAGAAAATACATGCTGACATTTGGTCCAGAAAAGTGGTTGACAGCCTGGGCTGTGGATTCAAACAGGCTTGGGTTCAAGTCCCTACGATGTGACCGACAATCTGGGTAAATCACTTAATCCCTCTGAGCCTCATGTTCCTCATCTGTAAAATGGGGATAATGATAGATCCTATTTCATAGAATTATGGGAATCAAATGTATATTTTAATATTTGTACTTGGGTGTGCGGGGTCTTAGCTGTGGCGCGCAGGTCTTCAGTCTTCGCTGCAGCGTGTGGGATCTCCTGCTGTGGCCTGTGAGCTCTTAGTTGGGGCCCTTGGGACCTAGTTCCCTGTGTGTGTGTGTGTCTGTGTGAGTTGCTCTGTCGTGTCCAACTCTTTTCAACCCCATGGACTGTAGCCGCCAGGCTCCTCTGTCCATGGAGTTCTCCAGGCAAGAATACTGGAGTGCGTTGCCTTTCCCTTCTCCAGGGGATCTTCCCAACCTAGGGATCAAACACATATCTCCTGCATTTCAGGCAGATTCTTTACCATCTGAGCCACCTGGGAAGCCCCAAAGTGTGTGTAGCCCAAGACAATATTCTGGTTTCCTTTACATCTAAGTCCTTTACCTGGGGTTTGCTTCTGCCGGGAGGAGGAACACCTTTTGCTTGGGATGGGCCGGGCAGGCAGAGGAGCATGAAACGGGTGCAGGCTGGTGTCTGTTCTTTTCTCATGTGTTGGGGAGACGATTCTGCTCTTGCCAGATGGTGTCTAATCTCCCTGACCAGGGATCAAACCCAGGCCTCTTGTGTTGGGAGCGTGGAGTCTTAGGCACTGGACGACCAGAGAAGTCCTGAGAATCTAATATTATGTGGATCTAAATGGTTTTGCACAAGGCTTGGCACAGCCAATATCGTAGTTATCACGATAATTAATACTGACACCATTTTGTTAGTGGGGGTTACAGTGCTGAAACCCCAGACTCCAGAGGCCTTGTTGAATTGGTTTCTTTTCTAACTGGCAGGTTTTTTTCTTGATTTAGAAAATAATTGCTGGACGATTTAGGAACCTACGTCAACTGCAACTCTGAGGTGCTTGAATGAGCGCTAAAAAGATCACCAGCCTCCTCCCTTGTTTTGTTCATGTTTTTCATTCTTTTCTCTTCCTTTCCCTTTTTTCTTGAAGCACAAGCACCAGAAAAGTCTCTCAGCTCTCGAGGTGGGCTGTGTCAAACTCACACAGTGTGTTAGCAGAAAAATCTGAAAACCTTCCAAATAAAGGAAGGTGATGGTGCGGAGGCGGGGCTGTGGGGGGGGCGGGCGCAGGTAACTGGGCTTATGACGAGCTCTGTTTTGGCAAATCTGATTTAGAAGTGAAAGGAAAACATAAAACCTCAAAGACACTGAGATCAGGTCAGTAACTGCTCCCTGAATTCAGTCTGCTTCTCTCCGATGTGAAGCCCGCAGGCAGTGGGTGATGAAAGCCAGGACGAGGCACAGTCTGGTGAGAGTTCAAATCCTAACTCCACCGTTGTATGACCTTGAACAGTTTACTTAATCTCTCTGAGTTCCAGTTCTCTGATCATGAAAGAGAGGTGGTAATAACAGCCTCCTCACAGGTTAGGTTGAGGATAAAATTAGATGACCTATGTAAAGTGCTTGGCTTAGTATCAGTCCATTGTTGTTCAGCAGCTAAGTCATGTCCCGCTCTTTGTGACCCCATGGACTGTAACCCACCAGGCTCCTCTGTTCATCAGATTTCTCAGGCAAAAATACTGGAGTGGGTTGCCATTTCCTTCTCCAGGGGATCTTCCTGACCCAGGAATCAAACCTGTGTCTCCTGCATTGGCAGGCAGATTCTTTGCCACTAAGCCACCAGGGAAGCCCATAGGGAATGTTTGATAATGATTAGCTGTTATTATTGTGATGGGTTGACAACATTATTTGTATGTCCTCTTTGCTTACAAACTCAAGACATTTATACAGGTGAATTTGTTTGCAGTGTTAACTAGGTGAGCTGAGTAATACAGTTTAACAGATCACTCAGGTTTTATTCCTTGACAATCTCTGAGGGCAGAGATGTGTGACCCAAAAGTCCTCATTTAAGAATCCTCAAAGCAGGCAGGATCCAAGAAAGGGAGAAAAAGGAGGTTTCCTCCTGAGAATGCTGGCTCAGTTTGTGTGACGTTGTTTTCTAAAGTCAGACTTGCAAATGGTTTTTAAAAACTATTGCTCCTACAAGGCCAGGCCTGCAGGACTTCCTCTCCTCTCCTCCCCATTACCAGAACCACCGCATCCTCCCCTGCCTTTGCTTTCTAGCACTCAGCAGCCCTTGCACCTGGAGGAAAAGTTGATGCTGACGAGAGTGTGGGGCAGAGGGGTTTCTGTGACTGTCAGAGCTACGAACGCTGGGAGTCCTACTTCTCATGCTGAGAAACCTAAACGGGATGTGACACTTGTTATGGAAGTTGTTTGTTCTGACTTATGTTCTATACAGCACCTAGCAAATAAATAAGAGACTAGGGGAAATGGGCAGTGGCCAGCTAATATTTGATTTTCAGGAAGTATTAGTCGATGGAGTCAGTGACAATTTTGATCACTGGTATTTGGTCAAACTTTTGGAGCTGTATCCCTAACACCTAGTTTCTTTTAGTAATCCAAGCACATGTCCTCACGTGGCTCCCTCAGAATCTGAGACCCTGACTGGTCAGCTTTGGAAAAATTCAGCACCTTGGACAGGACTGCACCATCGTGAACAAGTATGTGGCTCAGTTGCTCGGTCATGTCTGAATCTTTGTGACCTCAAGGGCTGTAGCCCTCTGGCTCCTCTGTCCATGGAATTTTCCAGGCAAGAATACTGGAGTGGGTTGCCATTTCCAGTTCCAAAGGATGTTCCCGACACAGAGATTGAACCCATGTCTCCTGCATTGGCAGACAGATCTACTACTGTGCCCCCTGGGAAGCCCAGTGAATAAATGTGAGAATGTTATTAAGAAAATGCATCCTTTGGTCAGAATGATGTCTCTCTAATTTTAACTTAAGTTTGTTTACTCCCTTTTGTTTCTTGCCCAGATAGTTAATAGCTTTACTATCAAAAATCAGAAGGCAGTAATTTAGAAATCCCTTAGGCATCTCTTCTCTATGTTAATCCATTCCCAATTCCTTTATCTTGTTTACTTTGAATCAGTTATAAACTCTGTTCTTGATAGGTGTTGGGCTATGTGACCCTACTCAGCTGGAAAGCTCCTTAGATAAATGGGGTAATAATTCCAGAGCCACTGAAGATAATCTGCAAGGCAGAAAATCCAATTATAGGTAATTAGAAGTCACCCCAAGATTCTTTAGAAAGTAGCCTGGTATTGCCCTATGGCCATAAACAACTGAATCTGAATAAAAATCAATTTGAAAAGGCTTGACTACTAGTTTCTACCATTATTTATACATTTCCTGGGTTTTTCTTATTGCCGTGTGTTCAACTTTATTATCCTCAAATATAAGAGTTACAGATGTCAGAGCATATTCTTTAGGTGCCTTGTCTGGATGTGCTTTGAGATTGTTCCCAAGCTATCCATATGATGTTGAGACTCATTAAGGTTTTGTAGTACTAAATGGTGTGAACTCGCCTTTCAGATCTGGAGCAATCAGTTCAGTTCAGTCGCTCAGTCATGTCCGACTTTTTGCAACCCCGTGAACCACAGCACTCCAGGCCTCCCTGTCCATCACCAACTCCCAGAGTTTACCCAAATTCATGTCCACTGAGTCGGTGATGCCATCCAACTATCTCCTCTGTCGTCCCCTTTTCCTCCTGCCCTCAGTCTTTCCCATCATCAGGGTCTTTTCCAGTGAGTCAGCTCTTTGCATCAGGTAGCCAAAGTATTGGAGTTTCAGCTTCAATATCAGTCCTTTCAATGAACACCCAGGACTGATTTCCTTTAGGATGGACTGGTTGTATCTCCTTGCAGTCCAAGGGACTCTCAAGAGTCTTCTCCAACAGCACAGTTCAAAAGCATCAGTTCTTCGGTGCTCAGCTTTCTTTATGGTCCAACTCTCACATCCATATATGACTACTGGAGCAATACCTTACTGCTCACTCTCATTTCTGTCTCTTTCCACCTATTCACTATTTCAAAACAAACAAAAAAAAACCTCTTTTAAAAGTAGTGAAAATCTCACTTGCATTGAAAAACTTTAGAAAATTGCAAACAATATAAATCATTTTTAAGTCACCACCTAAGGATGATCTGGGTGAACTTTTTGGAATAAGTCTTTTGTCACTTTGTCCTTGTGTATCTTGTCTCCTACTCTATTTAGAGACATGAAGTCATCACATCTATCCTGTTTTATAATATGGTTTTTATTATTTCATTAAGTGATAAATTTTTTATCATTTCATTAAGTGAGACTTTATTAAGTATGTTTCCATCATCAATAAATATTGATCTTTATCATCATTTTAAATGACTGTGGAGTAGGATTCTGTAATATGTGTATTAAACACTTCTGTCATTATTTGAAAATAGTCTCACTACTGCCTCTCACTACAGCAACTTCTGGGAAGACCATTTATGTAGAAGCTTTGACCATCTTAGTGCAGAGGTGATTCAGTAGCCCAACATCTACCAAGAATACAGCTTGAAACTTACTCAAAAGGGACTGCCCTGGTGGTCCAGTGGTTGAGAATCTATCTGCCAATGCAGGGGGCAGGGGTTCAATCCCTGGTCAAGGAACTAAGGTCCCACATGCCATGGGGCAACTAAGTCTGTGCTCCACAACAAGAGAACCTGCACAAAGAGAAGCCCGTTCAGCTAGAGAAAGCTGTGTGCAGCATGAAGAGCCCTGCGTGGAAACAGAGGCCAGTGCAGCCAGAAAAGCAAGTGGACAAAAACAACAGTGAAAACCGACTCAAAGATAAGAAAAAGATTGCCTTTCAACAAATGGTGCTGAAACAACTGGATATTTTTATGTAAAAAAAAAAAAATGAACTTAAATCCTCACCTCATTTCATACACAAAAAATAAAGTAAAATAGACCATAGACCTCAATGGAAGATCTGACAATATAAGATTTCTAGAAAAACAGGAGAAAATTGTTTTGATCTTGGGTTAGGCAAGAAGTTGTTAGGACACAGAGAATGATAACCATGATAGAAATAATTGTTAACTTTGACTTTGTCAAAGTGAAGAACTTTTCCTCCTAAAGGATACCATTAGAAAATGAAATGTTTAGCCAGAGAGAAAATATTTGCAAAACAACTATCTGATTTATTTGGACTTGTATCCCAGTTATATAAAGGACTCTTACAACTTAATAAAATAAGACAGCCTGCTAAAAATATTGGCAAAAGATTTGAATAGATATTTCATCAAGAATTACATATGAGTGACAAGTAAGCATGTGAAAAAAAAAGTTGCTTGATTATCGGTCAGTAGAGAAGTACAATGGATATCATTTCACATCTAGAATGGCTTAAATTAAAGACCAATAGTAGTGAGTGTTGACAAGAATGGGAATGCAAAATGATAGAGCCTCTTAAGAAGACACGTGGGCTGTTCTTATAAATGTGAGCAACATTCACTGCATAGCCAAGCGATCTCCTCAGTATTTCCCCCCAAATACAAATATGTGTTCACCTAAAGACGTTTACTTGAATATTCATAGCAGTTTTATTCATATAAGCAGCAAGTTGGAAACGAGCCAAATGCCCAAGGATAAGCAAATTGTGGTATGTCCATACGAGGGAATACTACTCAGCACTCAGAGTGCTGAATAACAAATACTGCAGACAAGAGACCTCATGTGAAAATTCTAGAATAGGCAGGAATTATACCAACAGAAAGTGGATTGGTGGTTGCCAGCATCTGGAGTGGGGCTGGGAACTGACTGCAAAGGGCCATGTGGGATCCTCTGGGGTGATGACGTTTTCTATATAATGATTCTGGTAGTGATTTTGTGACTGTCCACATTTGTCCAAATTCATCAGATTGCATATTTAAAATGAGCAAATTGTGTTGTATATAAGTAATACCTCAAAAAGGGAGATTAAAAAAAAAAAAGGTCTTTTTGGGAAATCAGCTAGAGAAATGTGCCATGGCTTCTACTCTGGTAAAATGGTTTGCACCTGCCTGCAGGTTCAGGATTCTAGAATCATCCAGCAGGTGTTTCTTTTAAGCCAGGCACTTTAATAATGGCATCCATGAAAATCCAGAGTTGCGTATTGCTGTCAGGGCTGGTGATTCTCTCTGTTAACTCATCAAGGGAGAAATGTCTCGCCAGGGGCGTCCTGGGCCTCTGTCTGCATGACTAGAATTAGTGGTGAGCTATGCAGTGAGAAGGTCTAAACAACTGCCTCTGGTTTGGAATCTTGTCTTTCCTGTTCGTGAAGGAGTCTGAGGAGCTGGAAGTAGGCAGTGGGAATTTTCCATTGACATGACCCAGCCTGGCCAGTATCTTAACAGTATTGGGGTTTTTCTTTCTTTAACCCCCTCCTAGTATCCTTACCTCCACCCCGCCCCCCACCATGGATTTAATTCCACTTTTCTGTCATCATCAGTCACCAGGCTGTTCCTAGAACATTCAGATGTGTAGTTAAGGAATTCTGTGTAGTTAAGGAATTCAGATGTGCAGTTAAGGTTTGCTCTCTTGAACTGGGATCTGATATTCCCCCTTCAATTTACCTTTGCATAGTTCGATACACATCAGTGGCACTAAATAAATAAACATAATTAATATGTATTTGACTCTTGTACTGTTTATTTTCCTCTTCTGAAGCTCAGATTAGAATATGCATCCCACAACTTGAATGTTTAAACTAAACCAAAGGGACTTTGGTTTATCCCTTCCTTCTCTTGTCTTGTATTAAACTAATTGTTTTAACTGGAGGAATGTCATTGTCCCAGATCTCTTCCATTTGGACACTTAGTAATGAGATGACTTAAAAAAGAATGTATTTGGAGAAGTGAGAGTTTAGTAAACAAGCTATAATTATATGCTTAAGGAAAAAAGAGGAAGTGCCTAGGAATATTAATTTTCATTTAGAAAAACATCCCAAATAAGCAGTGATGTGTTATAGATCCACAACAGGAATCTTAGAGAGCCACACCCAGAAGAAACACTCCTCAGCATCATTCATGAAGTTTGCTCATTGTTGTTATTGTTCAATGGCTGAGTTGTGTCTGACTCTTTGCCACTCCATGAACTGTAGCACGCCAGGCTTCTCTGTCCTTCACTATCTCCTGGAGCTTGCTCAAACTCATGTCCATTAAGTCAGTGATGCCATCCAACCATCTCATCCTCTGTCATCCCCTTCTCCTGCTGCCCTCAATCTTTCCCAGCATCAAATGCAACCCTAAACCTACGGTAAATGAAGAAATGGATCTGGTGTGGAAACGTTTCTGCAATAATCTCTAGGGAAGCATCATGAAATAACACACCACAGCATCTTTTGGTGAATAGAAGGGAATTGTGTAGTTATGTTTTATCAGAACAAAATCTTTGTTTAATGCTCACTAGGCGACAAGAGCCAAGCACACATTCTGCTATCTGATCTTTGTAGTAATCTTACAACCTAGGAACCAGTATTGCCTCCATTTTACAGATGGGGAAACAGAGGCTCATAGAGGCTGATTTACTTGGCCAAAGTAAGCGCAGGGTTTGAATCTAGCTCCACCCGACTCCAAGTCTGAGTTCTTAACCATTGCTGTCCTACTCGCTCACAGTCCTGTAGGAATGTGACCATTGTCAAATAGCAGCATTGGTGCCTCACCACTGGAGCTGGCAAAGAATTTATTTTCCAGCAGCCAACAATCAGAATGGCAGTCAGATAATTAATTTTGTCTTCCCTGAAGGAGCTTTGTTCATGGGACAGTCTTCAAATGCAGCATGAAAAGGCACTTGGCAAATTGCAAAAGGAAATAACGCTTCAAAGTGAAAAATTGATGCACATTTATCAACGGTGGGTAACAAAAGAGCAGGCACCATCCTTGTGGGGCCATCGCTGAAATCAGTTACAAAGAGTTATACCGATGATGAAAATGGTTGCATTCCTTGATTCTAATCTACCAGAGCAGACACGATTTCCTAATCATTGCATTACCGAGGCCCCGCACAGGCTCCCTCTTTGTTTCATTTATTTATTTTTGGTAGCTGTTTTAATAATGGTGAAATACACCAGGGTGTCCTTGCAGCCATTTGCAGTGTGCAGTGACAGGCTTTTAAAATGATTTCTTCCAGAATGATCTGAATGTAAAGTCACTTTGAACACCGAGAGAGAGAGAGAGAAGCATCAAAAAGGAGTTTGCATTTTTTTCCAAATTAAATCTCATGATGGTGGTGGTGGGGCGTGATGAAGTACTGGATCTTGTGGCACTAGAATCATTAAATGAAGGTGACATCCCTGGGGAACAAAAGTAAAGAAAGCTCAAGAAGTCTGTGGTGACCATTGTCTTCCTGTTTGATTCTTCTGGGTGTCAGATGAACAGACAGGATAGTTCATTCTTCTTTTCTTTCTCCACCTCCTTCAAGCAGGCCTCCCCGCCTTCTGTGTTCAGGACCTCAGTGTGAGGCAAGCAGGCCCCAACCCATGAAACCTACCTGAAGATGGTGCACAAATGGGGCAGAGGCCGCTGCTCAGTCTTACTTAACAGAGCCAGAGGAAAGTGTATTTGATGCACATTTTAATTGAAGGAAGTAAGGATTGTCTTTAATAATGAAAATTGAAATTGAACCTTCCCCCTAGGGATTAAATTAACAGATCCAACTGTTGTTTTTTTAAAAAGCACCACTTTTTTAGAGACTGCAGGAATTCAGCTGTATGCTTTCCTTAGCCCTTGTGTGTGTGTGTGTGTGAGTGTGAGTGTGCATGTGCACGCTCTGTTGTGTCCAACTCTCTGTGATCCCATGGACAGTAGCCCAAACTCCTCTGTCCATGGGATTCTCTAGGCAAGAATACTGGAGTGAGTTGCCATTTCCTACTCAAAGAGAGTTTCCTGACCCAGGGTCTGAACCCATGTCTCTTGCATCTCCTGCATTGGCAAGCACGCTTTTTACTAATTGCGCCACCTGGGAAGTCCCTTAGCCCTTAGCTAGAGCTTTTGAGTTATCTACCGAGCGGCCCACTCTTTGTATTGTTTGTTTTTGCCTTTTTTTCCCTACCTGTGCTTTAAGAGGCTGATCTGAGGCTTCCCACTTGATCGCAGTAACTTCCTCCTCAACATTTTCAAACGCTAGAGTTCTCTGCTGTTATGAACTTCTGTACCAGCTCTTGACATTAAGTTGACTATAAACAGACAGCTTTGCCACCAGCTGCTGTGATCAAAAGACAGTGCGTTTTTAAGTCTGTGTACAGAAATGCATCTTGAAAATACATTTGTGAATAAATAGGATGGAAAATATCGTTTGTAAGTTTTTCAGTCGTTCCCTTGCCCTCTTGCTGTCTAAAACAATGATTTTTGCTTGGGGCAGCAGGCCCCAGGTTTCCTGGATGAAGCAGAATCTGAGTAATGGGATGAGAGAGCAAAGATCAAAGGAGTCAGGCCCAAGGAAACTGCATAAGGAGCTAAGCGAGCAAATAAACAGCATGAGGGATAAGGAGGAGGTGGGGAAGGAGTCACCGGAGGAACTGTCCAGTCTGGGTTTCTGGAAAAGATTTCAGGAGAAGGAAGAGTTCGGGGAGCAGTTCATTTTCATGTAGAAGATGGGGAGTGTCAGAACTGGGTGCAAAGTGTTTTTAAAGATGTTTGATGTATGTGAACAATATTTTTCTTTTATCACAACTCATGCGTATGTGTGTGCGTGCCAAGTCTCTTCAGTTGTGTCTGACTCTGCGGCCCTATGGACAGTAGCCCACCAGGCTCCTCTGTCTGTGGGATTCTCCAGGCAAGAATACTGGAGTAGATTGTCATTTCCAGGGACGAGCCCCGGTCTCCTGTATTGGCGGGCGGGTTCATAGCCGCTGAGCCCCCTGGAAGCCCGTTTGTGAAGCTTGGGCGTTATCCTCTGTGGCTTGTGGCTGCTCTGTGACGTGCCCCTTTGGTCGTGGGTGGGGGGCGTATGGAAGGGTGTGTGGTCAGCTTGTGCAGGGTTCTCTGATTAGCAGGTGGGGCCGCAGGGGTTCACTTCGTCAGCCCTTCGGCTCCAGGAGGCCTGGGGCTTTGTGCTCATGGTCATCAAGTAGTTAACCCCTTACATTTGGTGGAGTTTTCACACTTTCAGAACAACTCAGGAAATTTGCATCAAATACTGTTACCTGGGTACTTCAGAGAGGAGCTGAAGCAGAGGATATGGAAGAAGGCCTGTCTCCCCACTCACCCAAAGGCCCCATTTGGCCTGCAGCTACACTTTGTTTTTAAATAAGTTGCCAATACTTTAAAAAAAAAAATGTAAGGTGTATTTTACATATAAATCAGGAACTGGGGCTTTTGTTGAAAGTGAATCAGCTGCAGCTGCATAACTGTCACTGGTTTTTTTCTTTTTTCTGGGACACGGACTCTCTCATCCCCTAGGCCCCCTGCCCACTCCCCTCATGCATGCTGTCTCTGCCCTGATTCTCCTGGGTCTCCCCTGGCCTGGGGTCCCTGCTTCTGCCTTGTCCTCCAAGCGTCCCCCACCCTTACAGCTTTGCCTGGATACCCGCTGCTCTCCTGCCCATCCCAGCTCAAGTTCAAGTTGTGCATCTTCTAGGAGTCCTTGCCTGAGTGACCTGGTCAGTCTTTCTCATCTCCTGGATACCTGAGATGAACAGTGGGGAGAGAGTCTGTCCATTAAGGGAGGAGCATTTTATCACCAATGATGTTTGGGGTTTCCAGCATGTAGTGACAATAAAAAGCAGACCGAGTCACTTTTAAATCCCCCAGAAACAAAGCCCCCACTTCTTCTTGCCTGAGGAGCATCCATTCAACCCACTCGACCAGCCATGGTTCTTCCCAATAGCAGCACAGGCAGCTTCCTCTTGTTTGCATAAATGTCTGATTCGAAGCCGTCTCTCCCCTCTGCTTGCAAGGACTGGCTCACCATGTGCTGAGCCCAGCACATGGCCTGGCTCGCCAGGCCACACAGTAACATGCATTTATTGACTCCATGAAAACCTGAATAGTTAGATTAGACTCTTCAGCTGAGAAAGGAGGCTGCATCATTGGCCCAGTATCCAGATTCGTTACAACATTGATTCTGTTTTATGGTTTGGTGTTTTGGCCATGAGGCATTCGGGATCTTAGTCCCTAAGCAGGGATCAAACACACACCCCCTGCACTGGAAGGCGGAGTCCTAACTATGGACCTGCAGGGAAGTTGCTGGCCAAATGGATTTGGAAACAAAGTTTCTAAATAGCTGTGTTCCTCCAGAGAAGATGGGCTCCATCAAGGCAAATTCCTACTTTCTTCTCTAGGGGAAATTAGAAATTAGGAAGAAAATTTGCACCCCTGGATCAATATATGGCAAAATTTCAGCTCGGTAACCTTAAAACCTGAGCAATTAGCTCTGTTTGAAAAGGTCAGCAGTGGTTATGCTCCTCTCTCTGACAGGATGAGCTGTCCAACAGAATTCAGTTTAAATTAGAAATATCTCTGGCAAAGTTAATCAGAACCTTGTTTATACTGTCAGAGTAGAGGGAGGTGAAGATGTCGGAATTCCACGCTGCTCTGGGGGAGCAGCTAGGGTTTTCCTTTGCCATCTGACTGTGGTGTGGGAATTTTGCCACCACCTGTCAAATAAAAGAACTTGTCAGTGAAAGCAGCTGCTTTGTTTTTGTTGTTTTGGTGTCTTCTCTGGGCCAGATGTCGTATATCCCTTTTTATACATTTCTTCCAAACTTTGCATCACCTGTGAGGTTAATATCCCTGATACTCTTGTTTCAGGCAGATGACACTGAGGCTCAGAGAGGTTAAGCCACTTACCCAAAGTCACACAGTAAGCGGTGGTGTAAGTGGTGGTGTCTTTCCTGTCTGGTTCTTCTACCCAAAGTCTCTCCAACTGTGGGACCAGGGAAATGGACCTTGGGTGCCAGAGGGAAAGTTGGGCCATTTTATCATCTCATCATCATGTCAGCTCCTCACTTCCTTGCTTGGTTGTTGGGCAGGCAGTGACTTTTTTAATTTAAAAAGAGAGACTCCAAGTGGTCTGCAGGGAAGGTGGGGGTTGTGCAGAGGAGAATAGAAATGTGTAGATTAAAGAAACAAAGTGTATCTGAATGGCCAGCACTGTTCTCAGCTTCCTCCCATCAGACTTAAAAAAATGCACAATGTAAGAGCTGAGAGTTAAGTTTTTTTTTGAGGCAAAATGAGGACTACAGTCTGGGAGACGGCACCTCAGACAGCTCTGAGAAACTGGACCAAAGATGTAGGGGGGAAAGGTTAGTATATACATGATTTTTGGTGAAGGGGGGATACATGCAATCCAGCACATATTTTTCCAGAAGATTTCTATTAATGCTAGTATCACGAAGCCTCTGCTAGTCACGAGGCACAGTCATCACCATGAAGGATTTTAGCGCTTTTCTAGATATGGGGAGATATAAGAATTGGGCTCATAAAATCGGCTTCTGACAGTACCTATCTGAAGACCTGTCTTTCAGATTTTCCCTGAGCACAGACCCCTTATTTCTTCTCTCCCCCTGAACTCCTTTCGGGGGTGCTGAAGGTGAGCAGCAGCAGTTACAGAAATGGAGGGAGAGACGGCAAGTGCCCGTCTGTGTTGGCACTCCCGGCCCCAGTCTTCTTACTTTAGTCCTTGTCCCTTAATTTCCTGCATGTTTATGGCTCTGGGAAAAAGCAGTCCCAAGATGATAGTCATTCAGGGCCAAAGAGACACTCAAAGGAGCTTGAGAGAGTCGGGGGAGTTGAAATGGAAAACTCTTCCGTGGGATTCACCATTAAAAAAAGTATACATTAATATTAAAACTCTGTCTCTGTTACTAGACAGTGAGACAGCAGGTCGTGGTGGGGAAGAACATGGAATTTGGGACCAACTGGCACACAGATTCAGATCTCAGCTTTTTAACAAACCCGTGCAGGGCAGAGATGATGCCGACCTGTTGGGCTACAGATCCCCCGAGGACACTAGTGTGGTTTTCATTTTCAACTCTGTCCCCAAGGCCTTGGAAGGGGTCTTCTCACCAGAATGCAAGCCCTGATGGTCTCTCCCCAGAATCGCTGGAGGGCGATGGCTCTCTGACATTGTTCTACCACCAGGACCTTTCCACAACAGGAAGGGTGGAGCCCTTTCACAGAGCAGGGTGGGGATTTTCATGTGCTCTTCAACCGAGGGACCTGACAGTTGTGTGTCTTGGCATTTCCCAAAGAATGGCATCTGTTACCTGCAGAGTAGATGATGTGGTTTTAAGTGGTACTTGGAAAAGATTAGTGGTAATAATTATTTCTCTTAATGTGCATCAGCCCCACAAACCATGATTTATGGGTTTATTGCTGCAGTTCAGTTCAGTTCAGTCGCTCAGTCGTGTCCGACTCTTTGCGACCCCATGGATTGCAGCATGCCAGGCCTCCCTGTCCATCACCAACTCCCGAAGTTTACTCAAACTCATGTCCATTGAGTCGGTGATGCCATCCAAGCATCTCATCCTCTGTCATCCCCTTCTCCTGCCTTCAATCTTTCCCAGCACTAGGGTCTTTTCAAATTAGTCAGTTCTTCGCATCAGGTGGCCAAAGTATTGGAGTTTCAGCTTCAGCTTCAGTCCTTCCAATGAATATTCAGGACTGGTTTCCTTTAGGATGGACTGGTTGGATCTCCTTACAGTCCAAGGGACTCTCAAAGGCCAACTTTATTGCTTAGGGCTAGGCTTTAGGAGGGTCGAGGAACAGACTGTATTCTAGATGGGTATCTTTGATTTACATAACAAGATGACTGTGGATGCTTTACTGGGTGACTTTAGCATAAAATAAAATTGAATAGCACAGTTGGAAAGTTACTCTCTTTTCCATTCTTTTTTTTTTTAATTTATTTTTAATTGAAGGATAACTGCTTTATGATTTGCGTTGGCTTCTGCTGTACAACAGCATGCATCAGCTGTAAGCTGTATGGCATATATATATATATAAGCCACCCTCTTGAGCCTCCCCCTCAACTTCCACCCCATCCCACCCCTCTAGGTTGTCACAGAACATGGGGTTGAGCTCCCTGTGCTATACAGCAGCTTCCCATTACCTATCTGTTTTACATATGGTAATGTATATGTTTCAATGCTAATGTTTCTGATTATAGGAGAAAAAAAAATTTCACTTATTGCTGGAAAACTTGCCAATCCCCCTTTTGTATCAGGAGACACCAAGAGGCAGACTCTACAGGAAACAGTGCCTAGCTGGAGTCTAGTAATGATGCTTGTTTCATTGTGTTTATTTGTTGTTGTATATTGATGGCAAGTGATGCTGGCTTCCATGGTGGTTGTGATAATAAAATTTCAACCAAAGTAAATGTAAGTAAGACACTGAGTTGACTTAAAGAAAGTGAAGAAACTAACCCACCAGTGGGTGTAAGCCTGCAGAAACCATGGGGAAGGGTACAAAGGACAGACTTGGGGAGCCCTGGTCCAGCCTGTCCGACGGCAAGGGCGGGGCTGCCAGGCTGGCAGAGCTGCGGTCGCGGTGGGGTTGTGCTCTCCACCCGGGGACTTTCTAGTTCTTGGCGTGTTTCCTGTTTCCAGTCCCTTTCCTTGACTTTGAGTCGTGTCCACCAGCCGCTTCTCGGCCAGCGATGCAGACCTCGCAGCCTGCCCTGTGTCCTTGGCAGGCCGCGGTGACCCAGTTACTCCCATCTAAGTGGCCCTCTCGTCCGTATTCCGGGACTCATTAAACCACCAAGGAACGGCTGTAAACGCGGTGCACAGCGCTGCCCTTCCTGAGAACCGTGATCTGAAGTCCAAATATGTTTCTGGGAATGTCACCAGGTCCGGATTCCCATCTTCTTCTTCCCCTCCTTCATGCTCTTGCACACTCAGAAACCTGTCTGGGCAACGTGTGACCTCAGGAGGAGAAAACTCAAGGCGACTGGACTCCACAGCCAGCGCCAGCCTCAGCTGCGCTTGAACGAGCGGGGCTGCTCCTTTGAACCAGGAAGCGGCACGGGATGCTGGCAAGTGACGCTTGCTACAGCTCTGCAGGGCTAAGGCACGTTTAAAAATGGGTTCGGTGATATCTCTGTGGATGATTCCAGGGTCCTCCTGCCGGTCTGCCTGTTGAACTGGGGGCTACCGTACCCCTGGGGCTGTTGACAGTAGAGAACGGCATTTGGGTCAGGTTGGTTTAGCGAAATGAGATCTCTCGCAGGTGGAGTCCTAAGGGAGATCATTCCTGGCCCCTTACTGTGGGCCCTGTGATTTGCACAAGTTTGTTGTGGTTGTTCAGCTGCCAAGTCTTTGAG
Organism: Giraffa tippelskirchi; assembly: GCF_054371585.1. Lineage (NCBI taxonomy): Eukaryota > Metazoa > Chordata > Mammalia > Artiodactyla > Giraffidae > Giraffa > Giraffa tippelskirchi. The sequence continues at coordinate 124,163,241 of NC_137287.1, read as the reverse complement.
ACTTCGTGGACTCCAACATGCCAGGCTCCTCTGTCCTTCACTATTTCTTGCAGTTTGCTCAGATTCATGTCCATTGAGTCCGTGATGCCATCCAACCATCTCACCCTCTGTTTTCCCCTTCTCCTCCTGCCTACAATTTTTCCCAGCTTCAGGGTCTTTTCCAGTGAGTCAGCTCTTCGCATCAGGTGGCCAAAGTATTGGAGTTTCAGTATCAGTCCTTCCAATGAATATTCAGGGTTGATTTCCTTTAGGATTGACTGGTTTGACCTCCTGCTGTCCAAGGGACTCTCAAGAGTCTTTAGCACCACAATTCAAAAACATCAATCCTTGAGTGCTCAGGCTTCTTTCATGTAAGTGCCTGCATTTAATTCTAATGGTAGTTTTATGTAGTGACTGGGAGGTTTTGCTGGTGAAGAAACTGAGGCTCATCGATGTTGTCCCTTTCCACAGAGTATGGCCTCTGGACCTGTGCTGATTGGAAGTTGAAGGGCATCTCCAGTCTGTGCTTAGGCTACCGGGGGAGGCATAGTTACTATAGTTTTTTGGGTTTTTTTAAAAATATTTATTTATTTGGCTTTGTCGGGTCTTCCCTGCATCCTGCAGGACCTTTTGTTTTGGTGCGCGGGCTCTCTAGTTGTGGCACGCAGGCTCTGGGTCTCGTGGGCTTAGTTGCTCCTGGGCATGTGGGATCTTAGTTCCCTGATAAAACCAGTGTCCCCTGGGTTGCAAGGTGGATTCTTAACCCCTAGACCACCGGGGAAGTCCTGTTACTCTGGTTTTTTAAAGACTAACTTTAAAGTTCTGAAACTTTATGTCCCAACTTCACCGCTGTCTAGCTGAGGAGTTGTATCTGTTCCCCAGAATCAGATGGCACACTCAGAGGGGATGAATAGAGAGGGTCAGTGGAAACAGTTGCTTACAAAGGTGTGAGCAGGAGGAAGCATGGAAACCAACAGGGCTTGGTGGGGCGCCCTGGGGCCAGTGACAGCCAAGGGCCTGGAACCCAGAGAGACCTGAGGAGGGGACCTGGGGAGGGAGGGGTGAAGGACGCAGTCTGTGTCACGGGGCACCCAGCTGAGCTGAGAGGGGAGACCACTGAACTCCCCGCCTCCTACGCTCTGACGGTCTCCTGCGGTTGCCCATCAGCCCAACCTCAGCGAAAGCAGGAGTGCAAGGGAGCCTGGGTGGTTCAGCCCATAGAGTCCCTTCTAAGGCAGAAAGTAGGGAAGAGAATGGTGAGGGCTGACCCTCATTGAGTTACTGCCCTGTGTGAGTCATCTGTTGCTGTGTAACCAAACAGCACAGCTCTCAGAGGCTTAAACAGGAACCGACTGTGGAATCCCCCACTCTCAGCCATTTTGGCCTCATTTCCATTCTTTTATTTTGGTTAAGTATTTAAAAAGCTAGATATTTATTTAGTTTTGGCTGCACTGCATTGGCAGGCAGATCTTAACCACTGGATCACCAGGGAAGTCTCCATTTCTATTCTTTGTATGAGCCGTGCTTCTTTCTGCTATAGGACTTCAAAGGGGCATTTGGTAACACATACTGTTTCCTCTGCCGGGTTCCTAGCAAACTCCCTCACTGCCCCGGCCATCCCTATCCATTTTGCCATATTGATGATTCTTAATTCTCAATTCCTTTGTTATCTTTTTCTAACCTCCTTGACCACGGTGTTTGCTTTACTGTATCTTTTCCACATACTTTCCCCTTGCAGTGATTGCTGTAGTTGCAATTTTACACTTGCCTGTGGGACTGTTTGTTTAATGTGTGTCTCCTCTACTACACTGCCCCCACCATGAGGCAGGCTATGCCCATTTTTACTCCCATTATATTTCTAGACCGTAGCTTAGTGCCTGCAGTGCTTAGATGCTCAGTGAATATTTGTGGAATGAATGAACAGGAGTGGATTATTCTCTGCTATTTTCCTCCTTTTGATTATATAACTGCATGTCTAGCAACAGATGTGTTCAATTCTAGGAAGATAAGAGTGCATGATATCTGGGCTCTTGTAGTAAAGAAATCTGTTTAAGTTGCCCAACTGAGCACTTCCTTCAATTTTTTTGAGCGTAGAGGAACTTTTGGCACCATGGCACAGCTTATGGTGTTAGTGTTTGGGGAGACAAATTTAGGAATTTCTGTGTTATAATTTCCCTGAGGGCATGGATCCCATGTCATCCATTCATTCACCCATCGACCCAAATGTCCACCCATCCAACAATCATTCTGCTGAAGGACAGTGTCATGGAAACTGTGACGTGTCTGGCAGTACGGACTCTGAGATCAGTGATGATCTGAGATCTGAGCAGGGCTCTGCAAGTTTCCCAAGGGTGACACTTTTCCTCCCCAGTTCAGAGCCACCAGGATCTAACCTGAGTCTTTGCCGTGAAAAGCTGGTAGGGATTCTGGAAGTAAAGGCCATGAAATTGTGGGGTCCCCTAAGACTGCAGCCCCCGTGCGGTTCATACTCAGCCGTCAGCAGTTCATCAAAGTTGCCGTCTAAGACTTGCTGCCCGTTCCAGTGTCAGCGGCTGCTGTTCCACGTGAGCCCGTCTTGGCCATGACCCTCTGAATCTCCTGTCTCTGCAGATTCCCTGATGGCAGTTTGCCCCACAGCCTCAGTTCCGAGGGCTCCCAGACCAAACACTGAGTTCCAGTTTGTCAAGCTTTCTCTTGTTAGAAGGATGGCACGACAAACTTCTTAACTGTTTACACGGGGGCTGAAGCCAGAAGTCAGTCCACACCTAACACATGAAGCCCCAGTGGGGCTTTGTTTCTCCACCACTGAGGAGTCCTCGTCATTTCTAGGACTTCGTTAATGTCCCTAGAAATGTGGGGGACACTGACTACATTGCAAGAAGCTTGTCTTCTGCATAATTTTGCACTCTGAACCCTGAACTTAACTCTGCCGAAGTCTTTATATTTTTGTGCCATTGATTGGGAGGTGAGGAGTCTGCACTGAACTATGTTTGCCTTGATTAACATGGGCCCAGAGAAAATATCAGCTAGAAATAAAAAAAGAGTGAGTCGTTTTGCATGAAAATTAGACCTTGAATTTGCCTAGCCCTTCTTCAGCTGCAGAACGAGTGTGAATTTCTGCTCTCTAAACTAGTGGCCAGTTCATTGCTAAATGGGTCCATTTGGATGCACGAAGCAGAAAACTTTGGGTGTGGAGAATGAAGAGGGTTCTTTGTGCTAACATCTGTGCTCTGGCAAATGGTTCCCCTGTGTGGTCCATGCTGGCCTGCTCCAAGTTCCAGAAATCATTGATGGAGTTCTTCGAACAGTCTTTTAAAGACCCCGCATTAACACGTCGCAGGGTCCGAACTGTCAGACCCTCCTCCTCCGTCAGCCAGCAGCCAGATGTGGACTTTGTCCACTTGCATTGTTGTGACACATCTGGAGGGGCAGGGACCACCCAGGCGTGACTCCTTTCAGAGGGCAAGTTGGAAGAGGTCTCACCTTGAGCCCTCTCCAGAGTGATGACTACTTGGAAACCCAAATGGGGTCTTGAGCGGAATGAACTCCTCTGGCTAAATAACACGGCTCTGCAGGCTCCATTGACCTGATGAGCTCTATGATGGGAAGCTCTTTCAATTATTTGGAGAGGAGCTATTAAGAGGATGTGAAATCATCTGCATAAAATGTTGGCTTTAATTTCTCTAAAGGAGACGATTTGCTAAAGAGCCTTTGACTATTTAAAGGCTGTTACCTGAGCAAGACATTTGGGTAATTGGGCTTGTGATGTTGGTCTGGTGTGTCTGATGTTGGTCTGGTGCATATTGATGATCACGTGCTGTAAAGACCTTGTTTCTCTTTAATTGGATTCTGTGCCTGGGAGAGACCGACGGGAGTTCTGGCTGCACAAGAGAGTTCTCTTTGAAGGGCCAGCGTGGATCAAGAGAGATACCTTTGGCATTCTTTTTCCTTCTGCGTTTTAGTTAACATACTTCCGGTTGTCAGAAAGAGAAACAAAGCTATGGTGCATTTAGCAAAAAATTAAAAATGAAAAAAAAATTTTTTAAAGGAGAGGGAGGTAGTAGTATTCTTTTTTTTTTTTTAATGGGGCTATGATAATGTCTTTTTGGGGAAACTAATTTTTGTGTTTTTTAATTTTTAAATTTTTTGTTTGTATTTTTTAAAAAAATGAAGTATAGTTGCCTTAGTTAGCTTCTGGTATACAGCAAAATGATTCAGTTATGTAGTGAAAGTGTTAGCCACTCAGTCGTGTCTGACTCTTTGCAACCCCTGGACTGCAGCCCTCCAGACTCCTCTGTCCATGGGATTCTCCAGCAAGAATACTGGAGTGGGTTGCTGTTCCCTTCTCCAGAGAATCTTCCTGACGCAGGGATTGAACTCGAGTCTCCTGCATTGTAGGCAGATTCTTTACCGTCTACGCCACCAGGGGCTTCATATATACATATATATTCTTATTCTCACATATTTATGCATATGTATGAAGAAAAGGAAAATGAAGTCATTCAGTCGTGTCCAACTCTTTGGACCCCATGGATTGTAGCCTGCCAGGCTCCTCCATCCATGGAATTTTCCAGGCGAGAATACTGGAGTGGGTTCCCATTTCCTTCTCCAGGGGATCCTTCTGACCCAGGGATCTAACCTGGGTCTTCTGCATTGCAGGCAGACTCTTTACCATCTAAGCCACTGGGGAGTCTCATATATTCCACTCCAGTATTCTTGCCTGGAGGATCCCATGGACAGAGGAGCCTGGCGGGCTACAGTCCACGGGATCACAAGAGTCGGACATGACTTAGCCACTAAACCACCACCATATTATATGTATCTGTATATTCTTTTCCATTATAGTTTATTACAAGATATTGAGTATAGTTCCCAGTGCTATGCAGCAGGTCCTTGTTGTTTATCTATTTTATGTATAGTAGTGTGTATCTGTTAATCCCAAGCTCTTAATTTATCCATCTCTCCTCATCCCTTCTTAAGGAAGTTGAATGTTGGCATGCGGCCATACCTCACAGAACCCGATTTGAGAAGTGGACTGTTAGCAGGAACTCGGGAGGTTGCTCTGACCCGCTCACCTCCCTGTGATGTCTCTGTTCATCTATGTCTCACTCCTTTATGTCTGCTGACCAGCTTTCTCTGTTTTACTATGTGAGCAGGAGAAGGCTGGTCCTAAATTTGGCAAGTTTATTTCCCTCATGTGGCGTGACCAGCTATGTCTGAATCCTAATTCCAGACCCCGAGAGAGAATCTGGTTGGGAAAAGTGTCTGCCCCGGTAGAGAAGGGGACCCTGGTGGAGGAGACTTCCCAGAGAAAGGCGGTGTCATCTAGAGACACCCCTTCAGTATGAGTCCTTATTGCTAGCACTGTGGGCGTGCTCAGTCACTCAGTCGTGTCTGATTCTTTGTGACCCCACGGACTGGAGCCTGCCAGGCTCCTCTGTCCATGGGGTTTTTCCAGACGAGAATAATTTCTAGTATTATCCCCGTTTTATAGATGAGGAAATTGAGACCACGCTTTCCTTCCCAAGGTCACATAGCCACTCCTATCTTTTCTTCTAGAATGAAGATTGTTGTGAGGAAATAATTTTACTCTGAAATAGAAATTGGTGCTATTCAAGTTGCAGCTATTTTTAAGGAAGAGATTTATCTTTTAACTGGAACATATTGTTGAGAACTTTTTTTTTAACTTTGTAATTTTATCAAAAGGAGACACACTTTCTCAAAATAAAGTAAGAGTAAATGAGAATAAAATGTTCATAGCAAAGAGAATGATTCCTCAAATAATCCAGATTATACATCATCATGAAGTTCTGTGTTGTTTACATACTTAAAAAATAAATGCAAGAAATGAACATGAAGGGAATAACAGTTATTTAGAAAAATCAAAGCCACACCATTCACCAAGAGTTTGAAGTGTCCCATGACTTTTTGTACGGAACAAATTGCTTAAAAACAAACCAGAACTGGAGCCAGGCATGGAGCAGGACTGTTGGGGAGAAGCTGAAAGTGGTCAAGAGTCCCAGAAGCGGTTGTGAGTTCAAAGCAGGGTTTTCAATGGAGTGTTGGGTTGCTGGCAAGGTGACAAAGGACGGAGAGTCAAGGCCACGGCTAGAGAGCACTGCTGAGTGGGAGGGGCGAGCAGAGCTGCTGTGGAATCGCGTGTGTAAGTTTTTCCTTAAAGTTTACTCTGGAAGCTGGGAGAAGGGGAAAAACTCTCTCTCGTTTTGTCTCATTCCTCCTGATTTCTGATCTGACTTTTCTTACAGTTTTGATTTTTTTCTTCCTTAAGCCATTCCACCTGCTTCTCGCCCCTCAAGTACAGCAGTGGAGTCTTCCCAGCTTGAGGGTACTTCTCTCTTCTGGACTGAACCATGTTTTGATTTCTTTTTAAATTCAAAGGAAACCACCAATGAGATGGCAGTTTCAAAACCACGTGAGACAGAACAGGTTTAGAGAGTTTTCTCATGTCTTTCATTCCTTCCAAATGGACACCTGAAGCACAGACGCCACGCTCTCCACCCCCAGCCGTCCGTCTGGAGTCATCTCAGAAGTCCTGTGTGCTCTGCTTGGCCCAGTTCTGCCATGGAGAGGTTGCCAGTGGTCTCTGGGCCCATTCTTTGTAGGCACTGCCAGGTTCCCTTCCAGCAAATGGAAAGGGGGACTTAGGTTCCTTTCCCTGGGGCAGATGGGGCTCAGGAAGATCCATCAAAGCAGCAACTTGATTTGTCCCACCCTCTCCTCCCCCACTGCGTCCGTAAGTCTGTTCTCTGTCTGCGTCTCCACTGCTGCTCTGCAACAGGTTCATCCGCACCACCTTCATAGAGTCCACATCTGTGAGTTCACGTACAGTGTTTGTTTTTCTCTTTTTGACTTACTTCACTCTGTATAATAGGCTCTTGGTTCACCCACCTCATTAGAACTAACTCAAATTCATTCCTTTTTATGGCTGAGTAATATTCCATTGTACCTATGTTCCACAACTTCTTTATCCATTCATCTGTTGATGGACACCTAGGTGGCTTCTACTGAAACATATAGATTACTATATGTAAAATAGATAGCCAATAGGAATTTGCTGTATGACGCAGAGAGCTCAAACCCGGTGTTCTGAGACTACCTAGAGGGGTGGGATGGGGTGGGAGGTGGGGGGGGTTCAAGAGGGAGGGGACATAGGAATACTTATGGCTGATTCATGGTGATGTATGGCAGAAACCAACACAATATTGTACAGCAATTATCCTCCAATTAAAAACAAATAGTTTTTCTTAAAAAAGAATGGCTTGTTTGCTGACTCTTGAGCCCCAACAGAGACGAGGCCAGGCTGAGCGATGCCGGGGACGTGCTGCGGGGCATCTGCAGTCAGAGTCCCTGTGGCCCCGTGGGCTCGGACGCCACCCCGCAGGCTCTGCCCCCAGCTGCGCCCAGTAACCCTGCCTGGCTGGAGGAGGTCTCACAGACTAACCCCGAATGTACACGTGCCGTGGCCTCCCCCGCTGTGACGGGAGTGTCTGCTCTCCTTCGGTGTCTGAGCGGTTCTGCCAGGCACCTGTTCCTGGGCAAACGGTGCGGGATGCCGGTTATAATGAAATCAGACCTGTCCACCTGAGGGAGCAACAGCCGGTGGAGAGCTGAGACAGAGGCCTCGTTCTTGCTGGACCATCCACTTGAGAAAGTTGGCCAAAAAGCCCGATGCCAGGCATCCTGTGGACCCTCTAGGTGTCCCTTCTTTTAAAGAAATAAAGTGAACCTGCCCACCTCAAGTGAAAGTCTGCTTTCCAGCATCCAGACAGTTTGGTTTTTTCTCCCCTTTCCCTTCGGTGGTTCATGACATGCTGAACCTACACCTCTAAGAAATATGGGAAAATAAACTTGAAGTTTGTTAGCATTTGCATTTTTAAGTTGTTAGGAACTATCCAGCTTAATTTTTTTAGGTATTGATGAAAATGATGGATAGGAGAGACATCGACATCACAGGAAACTCTGCTTCACTTTTGTCTCACTTTCTTGGATGTATTCTTATTATCTAAATTATTGTTCCGTGCTCCTTGTTCATAAATTACAACTAAGGATTTTGTTTCTAATGAGTCCTTGCTGACAGCAAAGTTTTGATTACCAGACTGTCTCAGTTTGCCATACATGGCAGACCTTGCTTAAAATAACTTTTTTTTTTTTCCAAGACTGTTAGTACTTTGAAGTCAACTTAAAATGAACAGCTTATAAATACATAAAAAAGAGCAATCTAGTAACTCAATAAGAACCACAGAAAATTTTCACACCAACACTGTGGATTTCAGTTCTGAGTGTATTAGTGGACCCTAAATCTGAAGAAAATGTTTAAAAATGTTAGCATCTTCTATGAATCTGTTAAATGATGCAGTAAAGCTTATTTTTATCAAATCCAAAAAGCTCCAATGGAACTTTCATGTGACATAAACAGATAAGTTTCTCCTTCAAAAGAATTGAAGGGATCCTGGATCCCTCTGCAGTGTGACTTCACTGTTTCAACATACGAGCTTCTAGACAAGAGTGGACATGGGTTTGACACTATTGTTGCTTATTTGCTAAGTCATGTCCAACTCTTTGTGAACCCATGGATCGAAGCATGCCAGGCTCCTATGGCCTCCACTATCTCCCAGAATTTGCTCAAACTCATGTCCATTGAGTCAGTGATGCTGTCTAACCATCTCATGCTCTGTCTTCCCCTTCTCCTTTTGCCTTCAGTTTTTCCCAGCATCACAGTCTTTTCCAGTGAGTCAGCTCTTTGCATCAGGTGGCCAAAGGATTGGAGCTTCAGCTTCAGCATCAGTCCTTCCAATGAGTATTCAGGGTTGATTTCCTTTAAGATTGACTTTGATCTCCTTTGGCTCCAAGGGACTCTCAAGTCTTCTCCAGCACCACAGTTCAAAAGCTTCAGTGCTCAGCCTTTTTCATGGCCCAACTCTCACGTTTCGTACATAACGACTGGATAAGCCATAGTTTTGGCTATATTGACCTTTGTCGGCAAAGTGATATCTCGGCTTTTTATTTTAATACACTGTCTAGGTTTGTCATAGCTTTCCTTCCAAGGAGTAAGCGTCTTTTAATTTCATGGCTACAATCATGGAGCAAATGACTGACTTAAGCAGAATGGATGTGGGAAGGATTAAGGTTGGGAAAAGCAATGGAGGACATCTCATTAATATATTTCCTCAAAATGATCTCCTTTACATCTTTAAAAAAGAAAAATAAATCTTATTGCCACTGGTTGTCCTTTGCATCTCTCTGATGACTGGTATGGCTGAGTGTTTTGTTCTGTAGTTTATTCTTTATTGTAAGATTCCTTTTTGATCTTCTGTCCATTTTCTTTCCAATGGAGTATTTGCCTTTTTCTCACTGATTTGTGTTACATACATCATAAGGGATTAGTGTTTTAGAAGCTATTCTTTCACAGATAATGGTTTACCTTTCAGTCTTGTTTACTGTGTTTTCTGGCACAAGACTGTTTACCATTCTTATCTAGTCAGATTTATCATATTTCCTGTATGCTGTCATGCTTGACTGTCATATGTAGAAAGTCCTTCTCCGCTTCAGGTTGCAGTAAAACTGACCATTGCGTGGTGCCTGGGTTTGCCCTGGGGCCTGCTTTCCAGTTGCTGCTGCCCATACCCACGAGCCATACGACCTCGGCCGCCCTGCTGTCCCTGGGTCATCCTGTGTTCAGTGACTAGGGTGGCGGGGGGAACTGCTGCCACTCAGAACCATTTTATACTCATTGACTGCGTTGGCCAGGTGGAATCAGCTGGAAGCTCTGCGATGTCATTCCTTTCTCTTCCTGCCTCGGGAGAGTGTATTTGGATACATGTCAGCTAAATGAAGGCATGGAGATGTTTCCCTCCACTCTCTGGTGTTTTGTGTGCAAGGATGAGAAGAGTGATGTTAAACCCTCACTGTGTGACAGGTGGATCGGGTCAGAAAGTGATGAAGATGTTGAAAGACTCATTATTGGACATAGCTGTTTTCTTACACAATGACTAACAGGGCTTTAGAATCTTATTATAAGATCAGCTCACTTTGTGGCTTTGTTATATTGTATAAACTTACTTTCTTCCTAATTTAGACAGATTTTCCCCATAATCCATTTAATATAAATTGTTTCATTAATATTGAAACATAAATGTTATTTCCTGGAAAAGCAAAAGTAACTGTGTGTGTGTACGCACGTGTGTGTGTGTGTGTGTGTGTGTGTGTGTGTGTGGTGTGTGTGTGTGTGTGGTGGGGGTTGGGGACTGGGGGCAGGAATGGTGAGGAGGAAGCACCTCGTGGAAGTGGTGCAGTTTCCTTGCAACAATTGTGTCACTCCTGTAATTCTTTGGCTCTGGGTTTTTGTTGTTTTTGGGATTTTATTTTTTGCTTTAGCTTAACTTAAAAAAAAATAAAATGTTTTAATATCTTTTACAATTGCAAAATAATATACGCTTATTGTAATTTCAGACCCAAGTTCACTCCCTAGAAGTTACCACGTGCCACAGTTTGACATGTGTCCTTGAATTACTTTTCAATATATGGATAAACATACACGTATTGATTGAATTTCTTTTAAAAATAAGAACCATCCTACAGCAGTTTTTTCCTTATCAGTGTAGCACAGCCACCTTTCCATAGTAGAAGCGTCCATCATTCTGACTCATTCTTTTAAATGCTACATAAAATTCCAGTTTATGATGGACTCATCCCCTCTATTGATATACACTTAAATGCTGCCTTTTTTTTTTTTTAAGTAAAACAGGACTGTAACATCGGCTGTGTAATCTACATCTTTATACTGATCTTTTTGTATCTTCCCAGTCTTCTGTATGGATGAGAATTCTCACTTTCTTAAGATTATCCAGGACCCTAAAACAGTTCCCATAGTTGTTTGTTTCAGCCGTTGATACTCTTTGAATGTTTTTTCCCCCTTTGCCTGTGAATCTAGCAAAACATAGAGTTTATTTCTTAAGTGGAGTGGGCATTGCGTGAAACATTCCATTGCTTAATTACCTTCGAATCACTTGTCATTGTCCTAATAAAAATGTACACCCATCGCTGTGAATGCTTAATCACATCAGTTGTGAGAAAAGTAAACTGTTGAGAGAAAAACACGCAGTGTTGAATGCCGGGCTTTGTTCTGAATTCAGGATGCGTTCCCCAACCTGGAAGCGGGCCCCTCACCGGGAGCTGAGGGTGCGAGTTAGGAGTTACAGAGCTCTTGCTGGCGCTTGCTAGCTGCTCCCCAGGCCCTCGTCTGAACATCCCGGGGGGAGGGGGAGGCTGGAAGGGAAGGAAGGAGTGTTTAATTTTACAGAAGTATCATGATGGTTATAAACCTTTGTCTGTGGCCTCTTTAGGTAACGTGGTTGTATTAAATTAAGTGCACACTTACTGAAATCCTACAACATGCCAGCCACCTTCTTGATACTGAGACCAAGCACTTATTCGAACAGAAAAAAAAAAAATTGCCCTCATGAAGCCTCCCTTCTAGGGGTGGGAGACAGCGTGTCCCCAAAGCAGCAGATAGAGACGTAAAGTCAGGGTGCAGGCTGTTAACTCTCCTGGTAGCGGGGCCGTCTCCATCTCCACAGGCTTGATCCGTGGGAATGTCGTCCCTTTGTAGGGTTGCAAAATGTTTATGAGATTTCCCAGTTGTTACTGAAATTTGAGTCTGGCTACTCACCATTCGGAAGTCAATACTCCAGAGATAAGGTTGGTAGAAAGGGAAGTTTCCAGCAACCAGGGCAGAGAGGGGTGGTGGTGGTGGTTGTTCACTTTCCTAGCTGTGTCCAACTCTTTGTGACCCCATGGACTGCAGCCTACCAGGCTTCCCTGTCCCTCACCATCTTCCAGAGTTTGCCCAAGGTTGCCAAGTTCATGTCCATAAAATTTGACTCTCCCCACTGACAGTCAGTGGATAAAGAGCAAAGGCTTTTTAAAGCATAGTTTGGGGCGGGGGGCGGGAGGTTGGGGTGGGGTGTATAGGTAAAGGGAGGGGGCTCCATGCAGAAACAGCACAGTCAGCTCAGAGAGTTACCTTGAAATTGGTCATCAGTCATCTGATCAATGACATATCGATCGTTTTGAGTACCGTTAATCTTCAGTTACAGGGTTGGTTTGTTCCTGTTTCTTTGAGGCTGGTCCTTGGAATTGTGGCAGTTTATGTCACGGCTACAGTCTGATCGTTGTGTAGTTAGCTGCTTCCGCCTGGTGGGAGTTTTAGTATCTACAGCACAGCTTGAAGGACATGGCTCAGAATATTATTTATAGTCCTCCAGGAGGAACTAAAAGTCCTTGACTTTACTTAATGATTATACTGTGATCATTTGATCTTGTTTGACTGTTTCCCTTTGCTTCTGAATTTTCTCACTTCTCTGATTAAATTTATTCTTTGGCTGAAGTTTTTTTTACAGGCAAATGGCAGGCAGAGGACATGAGAGAGAAGGACCACAGGGTCCTGCTGTTTTCCAATCAGTGATTCCCATCACTGGTGCTACAGAGTGAATGTTTGTGTCTCACCACCCCACCCCACCAATTCGTGGTGAAAAGTGAAAGTTGCTCAGTCATGTCCGACTCTTTGTGACCCCATGGACTGTACAGTCCTTGGAATTCTCCAGGCCAGAACACTGGAGTGGGTAGCCTTTCCCTTCTCCAGGGGATCTTCCCAACCCAGGGAGGAAACCCAGGTCTCCCACATTGCAGGCAGATTCTTTACCAGCTGAGCCACCAGGGAAGCCCAAGAATACTGGAATGGGTAGCCTATCCCTTCTCCAGCAGATCTCCCTGACCAAGGAATCAAACCGGTGTCTCTTGCATTGCAGGTGGATTCTTTACCAGCTGAGCTACATTCATAGGTTGAAGCCAAATTTCAAATGTGATAGTGTTTGGAGGAGGAGCCTTAGGAAGTGCTAATTAAACTCCACCCTCATGAATGGAACTAGGACCCTTATAAGAGAGGCCCCAGAGAGCTCCCTAACCCCCTTTGTTATGGGAGGACACGGTGAGAAGATAGCTGTCTATGAACCAGGCAGTTCTCAGCAGACAGTCTCCTGGTGCCTTGATCTTGGACTTCATAGCTTCCAAATCCATGAGAGAGAATTTGTTGTTTCTAAGTCACTCAACTTATGGCATTCTGTTATACCAACTGGAACAGGCTAAGGCGGTTGTATTACCTAGGGCTTTGCTATCCAATGCAAGTGCTCAGTATCCATGTATGTCTTGTGCTATCATATTGGATAACAAGGAGGCAGAACTTTCCTGTCATCATGGAAGATTTTCTGGACAGTGTCGTCCTGTTTAGATGCACTACTGTTGTAGCAACAACACTGATGATGATGTTGATAGTGATGATAATAGTAACAATATAATTCACCAGTTACTGGGCATGTAGTACATGCAGGGCACTCTACATATATTATCTCATGACAACCTTGCATACACTCTTACCTAACCCAGATGCATTTACTCTCATTTTTCATACCTTGAGTCTGGGGCCTTAGACCACTTGGCCTTCCTGACATGCTTACTCTCATTTTACAAATCCATGGAAGGGTCAAACAAGTCACCTAAGATAGTGCTGCTGATGCTAAGTCACTTCAGTCGTGTCCGACTCTGTGCTACCCCATAGATGGCAGCCCACCAGGCTCCCCTGTCCCTGCTACTGGTAGATAAACAGTGGAACTGGGATTGGAACACAGTCTTGGCTGATAGGATGCCCATGTTCTTAGCCAGTAAATTATACTGCTCCTCCATCCATCAGACTATTTTCTAGGCCTGAAACAAATTTCTAGAAGGGGTAGCCAAGCTAGCTTCCAGCAGGGAGTTGAATCTTTATTCCATTATGAAACTAGTAGGGTACTCTTTGAATGATTTCAACCACTGTTAACTTCTCTGTAAAACATCTACTTATGAAAAGGAGCAAAAGGTGTCTCTCCTCAACGTGCTTTTCTGCTATCAGTCAGGTGCATGTCACACTCGATAAGTGTCCAGTGTTTGTAGGGTGATAGGTGCCCCATGGAGCTGTAGAGAGAGCCGTCGGAACAGTCACAGACGGTGGCCCAGGTGTATTCGGTCTTTTGTCAAGTGTAGGGAGACTATTTTAAATCTTAAAAGTGAATGACTGAGGATTGTCTAAGAAAAGTAAAATATTTAACAGGTGTTCGTCAGCAATTCCTGCAGAAACCACCCACACACCCTGATATTTCAGGGCTGGGACTGAATCCCACTCTACAGACGACTCTTGATGGCGTGACTCAGCTGTCATGGGGCTCGAGACTTAAAGTGTGATTTGTCACTGCAGCCCACAGTCATCAAATATTGGGGTTGAAAGGATCCGGAGATAGGGAAGTGGAGGCAGAGAGGAAGAGGGGGAGAGAGAATAAACTGGAACAAAAAGCCTAGTAACAGTGATGACACCCATCAGTTACCGAGTCTCTGTGATTTACCAGTCACTGCAGATGTTACTTAACTGGCAATGGCATCTAATCTTCCCAACAATCCAGTAAACTCGATTACTTCAGTTTATAGACGGTCAAACTAACCGCTGTGTGTCCTTAGTGCCACAGGCACACTCTCACTGAGACATCTCTGGCCCCAGGACGGTGGTTTTCTCTCTGGAGAACCAGGAGGTGATAGAAAGCTACTCTCAGGGCATAGAGGTCAGTTGGTGGGAACACAGGAGTGATCCTCATTAGAAGCCAGAGTAAATGGGTAGGTTGAGACAGAGACTTCCACTTCTAAGATGGGAGATTTAACCTTCTTACTGAAACAATCTGAAAAGAGATCAAGTACAATAAAAATGGCTTTCTAGACACTGGACTTCAGGCAGTGAAAGACAGCCATCCCTGAGAGATGAGGAATAGAAAGGGTGAGCCCACATTTACCTCAGTTTACTACCTAGAGTGGGTTTCCAGATGGTGCCACAGAGAGAAGGAACTCAGGGGCCCCGTCGATTCCCTGAGAGTTCGGGGGAGCAAACATGGGTAGACGCTGCAGCGTGGAATGCCAGAGGGGAGAGAGAATCACAAAGATCTGCCAAAGGTCCCCATGAACATTCAGCTGAATGTTTTAACAGATCAAGTTCAGAATAGAAGGGACTTCCTCAGTGATACGGGCCATTGACAGAAAACCTACAGCTAACCTCATGCTTAATGGTGAAAGAATGATGTTCTTAAGATCAGCGACAAGACTAAGATGTGTATTCTTACCTCTTTCATTCAACATTGTACTAAAGCTTCTAACTGGTGGAATAAGGCAAGAAAAAGAAACAAAAAGAATCTGGATTTGAAAGGAAGATGTAAAAATGCCTTTCTTTGCAGTTGACATGTCTTCTATGTGAACTCTTAACAGAATCTTCAAAAAACCAACTGGAACAAACACATTATATTTAGTATGTTTGCAGGTTTCAAATCAACATATAAGAATCAATTTTGTTTCTATATCCTTGTTACATATAATTGGGAATTGCAATTAAAAAACCAATATAATGTATAATAATATATTTCACAAATGTGAAAGCCTTAGGGATAAATCTGATAAGATGTGAAATTCCTATAATCAAAACTACATGCATGAAAACTACACAACATTACTGATTAAATTAAGGATCCAAATAAATGGAGAGATATACCATGTTCATCGTTTGGAAGATTCAATTTTGTTAGGATGTCAATCCTCTCAGAATTTATCTGTTTTCAATCTAATTCCAACCATAATTCAGTTGAAATTTTTGTCAACATCAATAAGCTCATTCTAAAATTCATATGAAAGTGCAAAGGACCTATAATCACCAAAACAAGTTTTAAAAAGAAAAACTTGACTGACTAATATTACTTGATTTCAAGGTTTATTACTGATCTGTAGTAATCAAGACAATGTGAACAGATAAGCATGACTGGCAGAAACATAAATGTATCAATGGAATAGAGAATCTGGAAATAGACCCCCACCTATACGACAACTGACTTTTGACAAAGGTGCAAAGCCAACTGAGTGAGGAAAGGATAGTCTTGTCAACAGTGGGGTGGAAACAATTGGATAGAATAAGTAAATAAACCTTGGTCCTTACCACTATATATAAAAATGAACTTAACTGGATCAGAAATCTAAATGAAAAACCTGAACTGTAAAAGTTCTGGGGTGGGGGGATGAAACCAGGAGAAACTCCTTGAGAACTAGGTTAGACAAGGATTTCTTAGATACTGGACCAAAAATATAATCCATAGAAAACCCATGGATACACTGAATTTCGTCAAAATGAAAAATGACCCTTTTCAAAACACACTGGTAAGAGAATGAAGCCAATGTTTGCAGTCATATATCTAATAAAGAACTTATACTCAGACTATGTAGTTAGTTAGTTAAAGGCACTCAGTCGTGTCTGACTCTTTGCAACCATATGGGCTATGTGGTCCATGGAATTCTCCAGGCCAGAATACTGGAGTGGGTACCCTTTCCCTTTTCCAGGGTCTCTTCCCAAAACGGGTATTGAACTCAGATCTCCTGCACTGCAGGCAGATTCTTTACCAGCTGAGCCACTAGGGAAGCCCTCAGATTATGAAGAGCTCTCAAAACTCACTGATGAGAAATCAAATAACTCAATTTTAAAAATGGGCAGAAGATTTGAAAAGAATATTTACCAAAGAAGGATACTTACTTATATGGCAAGGAAGCACATGAAAAGATGCTTAGCATCATCATTCAATATGAAAATGCAAATCAGAACCAAATTTTTATACCATTGTGTGTCTATGGCTAAAATTAAACAGACTAATCAAGCTTCTTGGAAGAAAAGCTATGGTCAACCTGAAAGTGAAAGTGAAAGTCACTCAATCATGTCTGACTCTTTATGACCCCATGGATTGGTATAGTCCATGGAATTCTCCAGGCCAGAATACTGGAGTGGGTAGCCTTTCCCTTCTCCAGGGGATCTTCCCAACCCAGGAGTTGAACCCAGGTCTCCTGCATTGCAGGCAGATTCTTTTACCAGCTGAGCCACAAAGGAAGCCCAAGAACACTGGAGTGGGTAGCATATCCCTTCTCCAGCAGATCTTCCGACCCAGGAATTGAACTGGGATCTCCTGCATTGCAGGCA
Organism: Giraffa tippelskirchi; assembly: GCF_054371585.1. NCBI lineage: Eukaryota > Metazoa > Chordata > Mammalia > Artiodactyla > Giraffidae > Giraffa > Giraffa tippelskirchi. The sequence goes on along the minus strand of NC_137287.1, from coordinate 124,146,164 downwards.
GATTCTTTACCAACTGAGCTATGAGAGAAGATCAACCTAGACAGTATATTAAAAAGCAGAGATGTTACTTTGCCAACAAAGGTCCATCTAGTCAAAGCTATGGTGTTTCCAGTAGCCATGTATGTATGTGAGATTTGGACTATAAAGAAAGCTGAGCACTGAATAATTGATGCTTTTGAACTGTGGTGTTGGAGAAGACTCTCAAGAGTCCAAGGGAGATCCAACCTGGAAGATCTCTGCAAGGAGATCCAACCAGTCCATCCTAAAGGAAATCGGTCCTGAATATTCATTGGAAGGACTGATGCTGAAGCTGAAGCTCCAATACTTTGGCCACCTGATGCGAAGTGCTGACTCATTTGAAAAGACCCTGATGCTGGGAAAGATTGAAGGCGGGAGGACAAGGGGACAACAGAGGATGAGATGGTTGGAGGGCATCACTGACTTGATGGAAATGAGTTTGAGCAAACTCCGGGAGTTAATGATGGACAGGGAAGTCTGGTGTGCTGCAGTTCATGAGGTCTCAAAGAATTGAGCGACTGAACTGACTGAACCAAGCAAAGAGTTGATGGGCATGTGGAGAAGCTGAAACTCTCATACACTATTGGAGGGAGTGTCAAATGGCACAGTCACTTTGGGAAAGAATTTGAGTTTTTTAAAATTGAAAAATATGCATACTCTATGATTGAACTATTTTTAGCTATTTACCCAAGAGAAAGGAATGCACATTCATAAAAAGACTTGCACATGAATGTTTATAGCAGCTTTAGCTACAATAGCCCCAAGTAGAAACATCACAAAAGTCCCAAGTATCTACAGGTGCATGAATAAACAACCATGAAATATTGCTCATTAATAAACAAGAATGAACCACAGATACATACTGTAACATGAATCAAGCTCAGTATAGTTATGCTGAGTGAAAGAAGCCAGACCAAAATCCAGTACATGCTGGATGGCTTCACTTTTATAAAATTCTATAAAATGCAAATTAATCTATAGTGACAACAAAGATTAGTGATTGCAAAGGGATGGGAGAGGGAAGGGAGTGACCTGGGGAGAGATTACAAAGGGTATTTAATTGTGATGGATTTAAGGGTATACATATGTCTAAGCTTTCAGATATTGTTCTTCAAATACATGCAATTTATTGTTATGTGTTGACTTAGCAGCAGTCTTGTAACTACTAAAACAGTTTTTAAAAAAAGAATTGGGATGGTCAATAGGTCTTTTCTTTTGATTTATTTTTCTTTAAATGAGAAGAGATTTTTTTCTCTTGCTGCGCTGCACATGACACGTAGGATCTTAGCTCCCCAACCAGAAATTGAGCCTGTGGAAGCGCAGAGTCTTAACCATTGGACCATGAGGGTCCAGTTGTGGTGAGTGGTGCGTGGTGCGTGGGCTTATTTGCTCCTTGGCATGTGGGATCTTCCCGGAGCCGGGACTGAACCCGTGTCTCCTGCATTGGCTGGCAGATTCTTTACCACTGAGCCCCCAGGGAAGCCCACATTATATCCTTGGATGAAGTTGGAGCAGGAAGGATCAACTTACCCTCAGTCAATAAATTTTAGACCAGACTGCCACTTCTGACCCTGAGGATGCTGTCATTTTAAAAGAACAGTCACTACCATCTCTATTTATACAGGCCTCATACTATGCTTCCCTGGTGGCTCAGACAGTCAAGAATCTGCCTGTGATGCAGGAGACCTGGGTTCGATCCTTGGGTCGGGAAGATCCTCTGGAGAAGGGAATGGCTACTCATTCCAGTATTCTTGCCTGGAGAATTCTTTGGACAGAGGATCTTGGCGGAGTCACAGAGAGGTCCACAGGGGTCGCGAGGAGTCGTAGATGACTGAGTGACTAACATTTCACTTTCGTACTATGCCAGGCACTGTCTTAATGCTTTACATGCATTTATTTATTTAATTCTCATAACCACCATATAGGTGGGGACTGTTTTGGTCCCTGTTTTATCCATAAGGAAACTGAGTCACTACAAGCTTAAGTAACTTATCCAAGGTTTCCAAACTGTAAGTGGAAAAGCTGGAATTTAACCCCTAGCTGTCCTGCATCCATTTCCTTACTCTTAACCTGGGGCCAGAACTAGGGTGGAGGCCTGAAGATATATCCTTTTTAAGAATTTCTTTTATTTTTAAAATTGTATTTATTTATTATTGGCTGTGCTAGCTCTTGGTTGCTGCGTAGGCTTTCTCTAGTTACAGTGAGTGGAGGCTGCTGTGGTTGCTGTGTGGGCTTTTCACCGTAGTGGCTTCTCTCTTTGCAGAGCACAGGCTCCGGGGTGTGCGAGCTTCAGAAGCTGCAGCCCGTGGGCTCACTAGTTGTGGCTTCCAGGCTTGAGAGTGTGGGCTCAGCAGTTGTGGTGCGTGGGCTTATTTGCTCCTTGGCATGTGGGATCTTCCCGGAGCCGGGAATGAACCCGTGTCTCCTGCATTGGCAGGCAGATTCTTTACCACTGAGCCCCCAGGGAAGCCCACATTATATCCTTGGATGAAGTTGGAGCAGGAAGGATCAACTTACCTCATGAATACTGTTCTCAGCTTTAGTCTCCACCTCCTTCCCTGACTTTATTGAGGTATAACTGGAAATAAAAATTATGTATATTGAGACTGTGCAATGTGATTTCTGACAGATGCGCAATGTGATATTTAATATCTATCGACACTGTGAATATTATACTATCTATAGATGTGGATGTTTATACTATCTACACACACTATAGACACATCACAATCAAGTTGATGGACACCTCCTTCCCCTCCTATAATGACCATCTTTTTTGTGTGTGATCAGAACACTTAAGGTCTACTCTTTTAGTCAACTTCAAATGTTTAGTCTTGAGGAAAGGATTGAACAGTTGAGAAAACCTTCGTTCTTAAGGAAGAAGTGGACATTTGTAAAGAGGTGTGGCTACAAGTTGGGTTTTCTTTGTTTTTAGAAAATTTCCATTCCGTTTCATCTCTTACTGAAAATCTTTCCTTACTCCAGCCTGTCTTACCTCCCTCTCGCTCAGGGCTCAGCACTCTCACTCCTGTGCTGATCAGTATCACAGCATTTAGTCCTCAAGGTTGGGATGCGTGTTCTTGCTTCTTTCTGTAGTCTGAGACCTCTTAGAAAAATGATAGTTAAGCTTGCATGACCTCATAGTCAGTCACTATTCTAAGTATTTTTGCATGGTGATTGGGTGGCATCACTGATTCAATAGACATGAACTTGGGCAAACTCTGGGAGACAGTGAGGGGCAGGGAGGCCTGGCGTGCTGCAGTACACGGGGTTGCAAAGCGTAGATCACGACTTAGCAACTGAACAACAGCAATGACGCTTACAATGTTTGCCCAACTCTGTGATAGGTAGATGCGTGCCATCTGTCTAGTTTGCAGATGAGAAAAGTTAGCTGACATCATCAGTAGGAAGGTGAGCAAGAGCTTGCCTTCTGGCTCCAGAGTTGGATTCCTAATCATCGCTGAAACATGTGTCTTCCTTCGCATCGTATTCTCAGAGCCCTGGGTGTAGTAGTCTCACAGTGAGTGCTTACTGAACTGATCACATCACAGGTCACTGTGAGAGTGAGCCCAGCAGTGTCTGTTGGTGTCTGAAATATGACAGGGCTTCCCAGGTGGCCAGTGGTAAAGGATCCGCCTGCCAGTGCAGGAAGCACGGGTTCGATCCCTGGGCCGGGAAGATGCCCTGGAGAAGGAAATGGCAACCCACTCCAGGATTCCTGCCTGGAGAATCCTATGGACCGAAGAGCGTGGTGGCTACAGTCCACGGGGTCGCAAAAGAGTTGGACACGACTTAATGACTAAAGAACAACAACAAAATATGACATCAGAGCCTTTCAGTTGAAGAGAGCCCAGGACTGCAGGAATGGAGAGATGAGCAAGACACGGAAATTAGACACTGAGGAGCACTGGACGCGGGGCCTCTGGGCAGAGGTTTTCGTTTTAGGTTTTGTTCCGTCCCTCTGGCTTTCCCCTCCTCCGACTGGGTCTCAACCACTGGGAATAATTCACGCTTCATTAAAAACCCATCCTGTACACGCTGGCCCTGGCAGCGATGCTCTCATTATATCCTGGCTCCTTTTTAATCATACTCTGGGTAGATGAGTAAAATCCCTCCCTCGGGCCAAAGGTCGGCCCTCCTCTAATGATGGGAAGGCTTCTGGGATGTGTGAAGGGTCAGCAGCTTGTGAGCAGCGGCTCACTTCCTCTTTGTTCTTTTGTGGTTGGAATCCATCAATTAGATACTATTAAGGAGCCCCCTGCAAACTAAAAATTCTCTATAGAAAATGAGCCTTTCGCTGGGGGAAAAAAGCAGTTTACAACTTCAGTGTTGCTTCTTCGTGTTGTAACGACCCAGCTCTGGCTTCAAGATGCCATTAGCTGCATTATTCAGAGGCAGTTTACAAAAGGGTTTTGATCTCTGGCTTCCAGATCTTAAAACCAAGGGAACCCTGAGTAGCATGAAGTTGACTTGGAGATGGGCTGATTTGAGACTGTCCCTCTCTCTGCTCCGGATACGCGGGTTTGCCCCAGATAGAGCTGCTCATTCTTATCACATGGGACCTCAGAGGGGCCTCTGCATGTGTTGTCACCTGTTCACTGCCTCCTGCCTCCACTGCGCTGAAGCCTCTGGTACCCCAACCTGCCTTGGAGCTCTTTGTAACGCAGATTCATTGTAAATGTCTCAGCTACAGCAAAGAGGCAGAAAAACCAACAACAGACATGGCAACCAACCAACCAAATGCCAATCAAACAGGGAAAACAGAAGAAATATTTGAGGGTCTGGGTCTGACCCAAACAGGTTTTACTATATGTTCCCATCATTCAGTTTGATGCCTCAGACCTCATGATTTTAGACCAGTGTCATGTTGAAATGATCAATGATGCAGGTGTTCTAATGCAGGGATTCTTTATTTTTGTGCTTTACTTCCATTCACTAGAGCTGAGGCTCTCTAAGCCCCAAAGACAAGGATCGTTTTGAAAGTGAAAACGAACTCTCTCAGTCATATCCAACTCCTACCAGGCTCCTGTGTCCATGGCATTTTCCAGGCAAGAGTACTGGAGTGGGTTGCCATTTCCTTCTCCAGGGGATCTTCCCGACCCAGGGATCGAACCTGGGTCTCCTGCATTGCAGGCAGACACTTTACTGTCTGAGCCATTTATCATTTCTATAAACATCTCCTTTGAGATTATCGTGAAACCCTACATGTATAGAACAGTTTAAAACCTGCTTGTTTACTTCAGCTGGGGAATTCTCTTCCTGATTAAAGGATTCATTTTATTCAAGGCTTATGCCTGAACTTAACTAAGATGTCTGTGTTCCAGCTATTAAAGCAGAAAATGCAATTGTGCAAACATCTAAAACCCAACCAGGCATTTGTGATGGTATTAGACTCTCTCAGTGAGCCACCAGTAACTGCTGAAATGAGAAGCTGGGAAAAAGGCACCGAAGGACCGTGATTACAGTCCCTTTGCAGTTCAGTTCAGCTCAAGTGCTCAGTCATGTCCGACTCTCTGTGACCTCGTGGACCGCAGCACGCCAGGCCTCCCTGTCCATCACCAGCTCCTGCAGAGTGAGGTGCCATTTCCTTCCTCTGCACTGGGGAGCCATGGGATCTCTCGGAACCCACCATCCTATCAGACATGAGCTTGGGCCTCTGCTTTTGACAGAGCCCTGTCAGAGGGAAGGGTCTACTCTCAGGATCCGGGAAATGGCATCCTGTTACAGACAGAGGAGGCAGACTTGAGCCCTCCCCAGGACCCTGCACCTGCTCAGCTGCGGTTCCCCCACCCCCCTTTCCCTCCTCCTCCGCCATTCCCTCCTCCTATCTCTTCTGGCTCCTGGTTCCCTTCTTTCTCATCCTCTTTCCATCTCCTTCCTCCTCCTTCCTCTCCTCCAGATTCCATTCATTCCATACACATTCATTAAGCACCTGCTATGTGCCTGGACCTCTTTAAGCACTGAAGATGCAATTAGCAAATAAAAAGTTTGCCGTTGTGGAGGTGACAGTGGAATCAGGGGTTCAGATAATACGCAAGCAAACAAGTCAGTATATGGTTGCATGTTGGGTACCATGAAGAATGAAGAGGTTATTGAAAGAGCGTGATGCAGGGATGGAGGGATGGGTTGCTCTCTTCTGTTGGTGCTTGGACGAGGCATCTCGGAGGAAGTGGGATTTGTGTACCGTAGGAGGTACAGCGGCAGCCCTTGTCTATCTCTGGGAAAGCAGTTGTGACAATCAAGACTGTCTCCGTGCATTGCCTCATGTCCCCTGGAGAGCAGACTCACTCTTGGTTGAGAATCACTCTTCCGAGGCTGAGTTGCAGGTGGCAGGGCAACCCCTCCATCATTCCTGCCCGCCTCCCACACCCACCATTCAGCCACGTGGGGTGTCAGACCGTTGTGATCGTGAAGAGCCCCGCTTTTGTGAGGGAGGCTAAAGCAGTGTGCATTGAACTCAGTCATGCGCCTTTTCTTTATGGCTGTGGCCGGTAAACTTTTTAATATTTTTATTAATTTATTTTTTAATTGGAGCTTAATTATTTTACAGTGTGTTAGTTTCTGCTGTACAACAGAGTAAATCAGTGCTGAGTATATATCTGTCCCCTCCCTCGTGAGCCTCCCTCTCAGCCCAGCCCACCCTCTGGTCATCACGGAGCTCTGGGCTGGGCTCCCTGTGTCATCAGCAGCTGCCCACTGGTTGGCTGTTTTGCACGTGGTCATATAAAGGACTGATGCTGAAGCTGAAGCTCCAATACTCTGGCCACCTGATGGGAAGAGCTGACTCATTGGAAAAGACCCTGATGCTGGGAAAGATTGAAGGCAGGAGGAGAAGGGGACGACAGAGGATGAGATGGCTGGATGGCATGGACGACTCAGTGGACACGAGTTTGAGTAAACTCCGGGAATTGGTGATGGACAGGGAGGCCTGGGGTGCTGCAGTCCATGGGGTCGCAAAGAGTCAGACATAACTGAGTGACTGAACTGAACTGAACTGAACTGTGTGTATATGTCAGTGCTTTTGACTGAGAAAAGGATAAGTATAATGACATCCCGGGTCTTTGCTCCTCTGTGCCATGGTTATACGGCTTTCCAGGTTGCTCAGTGGTAAAGAATCCATCTGCCAATGCAGGAAACACAGGTTTGGCCTCTGGGTTGGGAAGATCCCCTGGAGAAGGAAATGGCAATCCACTCCAGTATTCTTGGGACGTCCCATGGACAGAGGAGCCTGGCAGACTACAGTCCAGAGGGTTGCAAGCGTTGGACTAAACGACTAGATAGCAGCGATAGCCATAGTATGGTGTTAAAAATGTCCAGTATCCAGTATAGTTTAGAGAGAGAGCATCCTTAAACTTGAAACACCCCAGATGAGGACCTTCTCTGCCCAGCTGGCAGCACAGCACATAAGGCGGTGCTGCAGGTGCCTGTAAGGCAGAGAGACCACCCCGCGCACAGACTTCTGCGTGGATCAAGTAAAGCACATCAGTGGCCCAGAGCTGCTTCTCACATATGTAATTGATTAATTCTGCATTAATTCCATTAGCAGCTGATCTTGCTCACGGCGGCGCGTTTCTCTGGCCCGCATCTCCGAGCAGCACAGGCTCTCCCTTTCACGTCAGGATTTGCAGCAGAAGGTGGCAGCTCACTGCTCACTGCATAGCCTGTGCCTTCCCCGCTCAGCAGTCGTGGAATGTGATCTCCTGATCCCAGTGGAAGGACTGAGTACAGATCCTCTAAGCTGCCCTGAACCTTTAAGAATAATACCAAATTATACCTAATCTGTCAATAGGAAATGAGAGTTTTCTTCCCCCTTCTTTTCTTCAGTGGCTTTCTGCAGATTTTAATATACAAGTGAGTGATTTATAACACTGGTGACAAAGCTGCAACACAGCTTGAAGTTTTTTACAGTGGCTGTAATACCACATCTATCATAATGAAAAATGTCTACGAAATCATTTTCTGCCAAAGAACATCTTCCCAGATTCTATTAACAACTTGCTATCTACACGAACACAACATATTCCTGAAACATACTGCTTTAGAATGGCCCCTGGGGGTGGGGTGCCCCTGGGGTGGGGCCCACGGGTAGCCCTTGGAGTGACTGAAACCCCAGTCAGTCACTGTCAATTAAGATGTCATTGGTGGGCAGAGGAGATGGTGAGAGAGCGTCTCCTTTTGTGAAAAACTAATTTCGTCAGCATATTACCGAGTTTGGCGGTTGGATGGATTTAGAACCTATTGTGCTTTCTGTTCTTGTCACATTCACCTAGGAGCTATCAACTTCCTGCTGTTCCCAATTTTTAAAAGAATATAATAGCCCCACCTGCCTATTATCACTGTTTTCTATTTGTAGTTATCTCTGCTTCCAGGAAAGCGAAGAAGTTTCACCTTGGTTTGCACCCTCGTTCAACAAAATCTTTTGCACCAGCCAGAGTTGGTTATTTTTTCTTAAATAGAAGCTGCTCTTCAAGTGGTGGTGGTGTTTAGTTGCTAAGTCAGGTCTGACTCTTTGAGACCCCATGGCCTGTAGCCCAGCAGGCTTCTCTGTCCATGGGATTTCTCAGGCAAGAAGTGGAACAGGTTGCTATTTCCTTCTCCAGGTGATCTTCCTGATCCAGGGATCAAACTCGAATCTCCTGCTTGGCAGGTGGATTCTTTACCACTGAGCCACCAGGAAAGCCCTCTTTAAGTGTTAGACACTAGTAAGTCACAAACTTTTTTCCCTGGAGAAAGTTACTATGGGTTTTTTTAAAAATTTATTATTATGACTTAGTTTTGATTTGGAGCAAATAGGATCATGACGTTTTTCACAATTGTGTGCATCTTAACTATGAAATGTTAGAAGTTCCTTCTGTCTAAGAGACTCAGATTTTTTCTTTTTTTGCCTGGATATTTGGAAGAATGTATCTCTTTCTCTCTGTCTATCTCCAATCCTGTGCCTGTGTGTTAAGAGTTGTCACTGAGTGTCATTAATTAGAGAAGTTTATAGAACTTATGGGCTTCCCCAGTGGCTCAGTGGTAAGAGTCCACCTGCCAAGCAGGGAACTCGGGTTCGATCCCTGGGTCAGAAAGATCCCCAGGAGAAGGAAATGGCAACCCACTCCAGTATTCTTGCCTGGAGAATCCCATGGACAGAGGAGCCTGGAGGGCTACAGCCCATGGTGTTGCAAAGAGTTGGACAAGACTGAGCAACTAAACGACAATAAATAGTGGAATTCAAAGTCAGTATCAAGATGGAGAGTGAGCATGTGTTAGTCCCTAATAAGTGTTGTGTCTGCCTGCTCAGTTACTTTAGTCATGTCCAACTCTTGGTGACCCTGTAGACTGTAGCCCATCAGGCTCCTCTCTCTGTCCATGGGATTCTCCAGGCAAGAATACTAGAGAGGGCCGCCATGCCCTCCTCCAGGGGATTCTTCCCAACCCAGAGAGAGAACACTCATCTTCTGCATCTCAGGTGGATTCTTTATCACTGAACCACCAGGGAATCCCAGTAAGTGTTGGGATGCACCACATTGGATCTTATTTCTGCCACATCACAACCGCAGGGAGGAGGGCTCATCACCCTCATTCAACAGTGGATAAAGGGACTTCCCTGGCAGTTCAGTAAGACTCTTAACTTCCAATGCAGGGGACTCAGGTTCGATCCCTCGTTGGGGAACTAAGATCCCACATGCTATATGGTATGGCCAAAAAAAAAAGGATAAAGATAAAGCTGCGGTTCATTGAAATTAAATATTGTGTCATTTGACACTTGGCTGGAAATTAAGCTTGAGTTGGTCTGGCTTCACAGTCCATGGTCTTATTTACCATCCCTGTTAGTGTCAGGTTTTAGGATGGGGTCCCTGAAATCACTCTGTTCACCCCTGTGGTTGTGGTCGCAGTTCTCTTGAGCACCAAAGATCCTCTGTTTCCTTCCCATAGAAGCACTTAAATGCATTTATATGTAAAATTATATCAGAGATATAGTCAAGCAGGTGCTTGTTGTGAATGGTCCCAAAGTCACAGAAATAAAACTACCTCATCTTGGACTTGTGGTCTGTAAATTAAAAATTAATGTCATTTATTTGACTCGTTGGATTTTTGCTATGATCTTCCCTGAGAGGCAGGCTTAGTGGGTAGTATTGTTCCTGGTTCTCTAGAAAGGAAGGCGAACTCGCTTCTGTGACTTGCTCCGGAGGCTGTAAATCACACTGGCTCCTCCCAGTGAAATGACACTGCCCTTCGCAGGAGGGCTGTTAGGGCTCTTGAGGCCCCAGGTCCCGGAAACACACCTTGAAGTTCATTTGGAAACATTTGCCTTTTGTCCAGTTCCAGCCTGGGGTGTACTCTGTAGGGTTGCTTTTGAGTCCAGTGCAAGTGGTGCTGAGGGCATGGCTCGTCCTGCAACTATAACTAGATTGTCGGGCAAGCAACACTGCCCACTCCCTGGACAAGCTGGGCAATCAAGATTGCTCTGCACAGCCTGGGTTCAGATGACAATTTCAGGTACCAGTTCTGGGAAGTTCTCTGTCGGTTTTACATTGTTTGGACAGTGTGCCCTAGTTCAGAACAAAGAAATCACACAGCTCTATGCATGTATTCATACATATATTGTATATATAAACAGAGGTAGGATTTTATGAATATAAAGTACTCCCTACTGCTTTTGTGTTTTACATTGTGTCATGAATATTTTCACATGTCATTAAATATTGTATGAAAATGTGATTTTTAATGGCTGCACTCATAATATTCCCTTAAACAGATGTACCATCTTTTGTTTTTTCCTGCATCGTTAGATATTTTGATTGTTTCCAATTTTTTTAAGTTCTTTAACATGTTGGGTACATTTAAAAATTACTTCTTAAGGACAAATTTCAGGAAATTTAGAAAAAAGAAGAAAGACGAAAAGGACATACATTAAATACAGAAGATTAACCAGACTGCAAACATGTAGAGCTATGAGGCCCTTCCCAGTCAGGACTCAAAATATTCCTCCCACTCCACAGAATTTCCTTTTGAAAATAATCTCCCTCACCCCCCAGCCCCAGGCAATCACAGATCTGCTTTCTAGGTTTCACTCTAGTTTTGCCTTTTCTAGAATTGTTTTGTAGGTAATTTTAATTAATTAATTAATCTCTTGGCCACATTGTGTGGCATGAGGGATCTTAGTTCCCTGACCAGGTGTCGAACCCGAGTCCCCTGTGTTGGAAGCATGGAGTTCTAACCACCCAACCACCAGAGAAGTCGCTCTAGAATTTTTGATGAGTGGAATCCTGCGGTCTGTAGTCTTTTACACGAGGCTGTTTTCACTTGGTACCATGGTTCTGAAACTCAGCCATGTGGGTGTGTGAATGAGTGGTTAGTGCTGTGTTTCGGTGGGTAGTGCTCTGTGGAGTGACTCCGTCTTTCAATTCGTTTATCCGTTTCCCTGTTGGTGGATATTTGGGTTGTCTTTCACTTATAGTGATTATGAATAAGGCTGCCATGAACATTAGAGTGTGTGTCTCTTCGTGAATGTGTGGTTTATTTATCTTGGGTAAATGCCTAGAGATTACTGGATGTTGTGGATAGTTTCTCTGTGAGAAACTGCCAAGCTGTTTCCCAACGTGACTGTAATATTATTGTTGCTATTGTTTAGTTGCTAAGTCTTGTCCAACTCTTTTGCTAATCCGTGGACGTAGCCCACCAGGCTGCTCTGTCTATAGGATTCCCCAGGCAAAGAATAATGGAGTGGGTTGCCATTTCCTTCCCCAGGGAATCTTCCCGACCCAGAGATCCAACCCGAGCCTCTTGCCTCTCCTTCTTCACAGGCAGATTCTTTACCACTGAGCCACCTGGGAAACCTATTTAGTCCTCTATTATTGCTCTTCTTTTAAAAAATTATTTTGGCTATTCTAGGTTCTTTGCATTTCCATATGAATTTTAAAATTGGCTTATTCATTTATATAAAAGCACCTGCAAGAAGTGTGATTGGAAATATAATGAATGTGTATATCAGTTGGATGATAACTGACATCTTAACAGTAGTAAGTCTTTCAATCCAAGAGCATGATATATACTTCTGGTTATTTGGTCATGTTTGTGTTCGGTCACTGAGTCGTGTCTCACTCTTTGTGACCCCATGGACTGTAGCCCGCCAGCCTCCTCTGTCCATGGGATTTCCCAGGCCAGAATAGTGAAGTGGGTTGCCATTTCCTCCTTTTTTAGGGGACCTTCCAGAGGCAGGGATCAAACCCATGTCTCCTGTGTTACCTGCATTGGCAGTTGGATTATTTACCACTGCGCCAACTGGTAAACCCTATTTAGGCCTTCTTTAATTTATCTTAGCAATGTTTTATTCTTAAATTTATTCCAAAGTATTTAATAATTTGGATTATATTTTAAGTAGTATTTTTAAGATTTCAATTTCCATTTGTTCAGTGCCAGTATCTAGAAATCTAAATGACTTTTGTACATTAATTTTGAATCTTTATAAACTCAATTATTACTTCTGGTGGTTATTTTTTGTAGACTCCCTAGGATTTTCTGCCATGTTGTCTAACAATAAATAGAGTTTTACTTCTTCCTTTCCAATTCATACACATTTTGTTTTTGTTATATTAGAGAGGCAAGAACCTCCAGTGTGATGTTGGCTAGGAGCAGCGAGAGCAGACATCCTTGCCTTGTTTTTAATGTTGAGAATTAAGGTCTAATCTTTCAATATTCCAGCATGTTGTTGGCTAAGATTAAGGGCAGGAGGAGAAGGAGGCGACAGAGGATGAGATGGCTGGATGGCATCATTGACTCAATGGACATGAGTTTGAGCAAGTTCCTGGAGAGAGTGAAGGACAGAGAAATGCAGAGTCAGACATGAGTGAGTGACTGAACAACAGCAAGCAGGTTTACCACAAGTGCCTTTTTATCAGGTCGAAAGGATTTTCTTGCAAGTTTGCTGACAGTTTTTATCATGAATATCAGATGTGGAATTTTATTAAATGTTTCACTGCATCTTTTTGAAAGGTTAGTTTTTTTCATCTTTAGTCTGCTAAGTAATTGACTTGCATCAATTACTTTTCAAAAATTAAATCAACCTTGCATTATTGGGATGAACCCCACTTGATTTACCCATTATTGGATTCAGTTTTCAAAGATTTTAAAGGATTTTGGCACTCATGTACATGAGATACCTATGTACCTGGTCCATTTTCTTTTTAAAAAGTGTCTTTTTTAGTTCTGCTAACTGAATAATGCTGCTTTTCTAAAATGTCTTGGAGTGTATCATGTATCATCTTGTTTTACATTTTTTTTAAAGAATGTATAGAATTCACCAGTGAAGCCATCTGACGTGGAGTTTTCCTTGTGGAAAGATTTTTAAACTATGGATTCAACTCTTTAACAGATATAGAACTATTCAGGTTGCCACTTTCTTCTGGGGTAATGCCTCTTTGTGTCCTTCAAGGAACCTGTCCGTTTCGTTGGACTTGTCCAATTTAACAGCATAATATTATTTGGAACACTTCCTTATTATACATTTATCTGGTTAGGAACTGTAGCAATGCCACCTGTTTATTCCTGAAGATATTGTGAATTTTATTTTGCTGGTTTCTGGAGTTGATTTTATTATGTTCCTTTAAATAGTGTTGGATTTTTGTTCTGCAAGTGAAAGGCGCTCACTCGTGTCTGACTCTTTGTGACCTGATGGACTATACAGTCCATTGAATTCTCCAGGTCAGAATACTGGCATGGGTAGCCATTCCTTTCCCTAGGGGATCTTCCCAAGCCAAGGATTGAACCCAGGTCTCTCACATTGCCGGCGGATTCTTTACCAGCTGAGCCACCAGGAAAGCCCATTTTTGTTCCAAAACACTATTAAGTTACTTGGAATCACTTGAATCCTTTTGAGACTTACAGTATTGTTTAGTCAGAACCAGAGCATCACTTTCCCCTTGGAAGGAAAGCTATGACAAAGCTAAATAGTGTATTGAAAAGCAGAGGCATCACTTTGCCAACAAAGGTCCATCTAGTCAAAGCTATGGTTTTTCCAGTAGCCATGTACGGATGTGAGAGTTGGATCATAAAGAAGGCTGAGCACCAAAGAACTGATGCTTTCAAACTGTGGTGCTGGAGAAAACTCTTGAGAGTCCTTTGGACAGCAAGGAGATCAAACCAGTCCATCCTAAAGGAGATCAATCCTGAATATTCATTGGAAGGATCATTGCTGAAGCTGAAGCTCCAATACCTTGGCCACCTGATTCGAAGAGCCGACTCATTGGAAAAGACCCTGATGCTGGGAAAGATGAAGGTGGGAGGAGAAGGGGATGACAGAGGATGAGATGGTTGGATGGCATCACTGACTTAATGGACACGAATTTGAGCAAACCAATTTTTTCCCATATATTTTGCCTGGAGGGTAAATCTGATCCTGTTAACTCTCCTTAGCTGGGGCAGAGGTTCTTGCTATTGACTTTCTCTTTATTAAATGGAAGAAATACATGCTCTTTTGACCTGTAGGCTTATGGGTGATTATTTATTTATTTTTAATATTTATTTGTTTACTCAGCTGTGCTGGGTCTTAGTTGCAGCACGCAGGATCTTTGGTCTTCATCGCAGCATGCAGGAACTTCAGCTGCGGCATGTGGGATCCAGTTCCCTGTCCAGGGTCAAACCTGGACCTCTGCATCGGGAGCATGGAGTCTTAGCCATTCGACCACCAGGTAAGTCCCAGTGATCGTTTCCTCTTATCACTAGTGAATAAGCAGAGAAAACCACTCTTGGAACCCTGGACTGGAAACTAAAATTTCTCCAGCTTTCAAACTGGTGGCCATATCCTGCCATGTTTGAAGATGGGCCTTCTTTAGAAAGGGCTTCCCAGGTGGCACTAGTGGTTAAGAACCCGCCTGCCAGTGCAGTTAGACGTAAGAGACGTGGGTTCGATCCCTGGGTCGGGAAGATCCCCTGGAGGGCATGACAACCCATGTCAGTATTATTGCCTGGAAAGTCCCATGGACAGAGGAGCCTGGCAGGCTGAAGTCCTTAGGGTCGCACAGAGTTGGACATGACTGAAGCACCTTAGCATGCACACACTGCTTTAGAAACTAGGGGAAAAAAATAAGAAATTAGGATCTTTTGCTTTCTGGACTTTTAAAATGGTTATTTTACTAAAATCTCCACTATTTTCTACTCAGCTCATTCTCCTTTTTAAAATCACCCGTCTGAGCTTGGTAGATATTTGACTGTTCTTCATATACTGGCCCGTAATGTAGCACACAGTCCCTTCACTACCTGCCTCTGCCTTCCCTGGAGAGCTGCAGTTCCACCCATGCCTTACTTCTAGCTTGTTTTCTCTTTTCACATTAATCTTCTTAAAGGGTTTCCTTATAGGCACTGCTACATTAGTAACTGGGCTTCCCAGATGGCTCAGCGGTAAAGAATCTGCCTGCCAACGCAGGAGGCGCAGGGGATGTGTATTCGATCCCTGGGTCAGGTTAGCCCCTTGAGGAGGAAATTACAACCTACTCCAGTATTCTTGCCTGGGAAATCCATGGACAGAGGAGCCTGGTGCACTAAAGTCTAGAGGGTCCCAAAGAGTCGAGCACGGCTGAGTGACTGAGCACGTTGCACACACGCATTGTCACAGCACCCACATGAGCACCTGCTGTGCTCTGAGTCATGTGGTGAGTACTGAGGATAAAAATGAATAGCGTAAACATTAAAGAGTACATAGAAAGGGGTAAATACAACGACTGAGATATGCTCGGGGCGCTTTGAGATGACGCAGAAGGGATGTCTGTGCCCGTTCCACTTTGGGCTAAGGGAAATCAAGGAAGGCTTCTTAGAAGAAGGACACCCGGAGTTCCTAGAAAGACGAATAGAAGTTTGTCAGCCGATGAAGCGAGAATTTCGCATACATGGTTCATTATCCACCTGCGGGAAATGCTTACTGAATTGTGTTTGACTCTGGTATAATTTTTATTACTTGAACCCCTTGCCTCAATAATGGCAACCCTCAAAGCTCCTGGGGCTATTTTGCAGTTTTTTGTTTTTGTGGTCCTGAAGTTGAAAAATATATTAGCAGAAGGAGCCCAAGATTTATTTTGGCGAGTCAGAATTCAGCTCAGTGATGTCAGAAAGAGTGGTGAAGAGCAGAGATGCGCCTGTCAGAGCTTGCTGGGGTGAAATATCACCCCAAACACTTGGATGCTCGGGGGCTCCTTCTGTTACCCGGTATTCAGCTTTTTTCAAATCTTTGCACTTTATTGGAACACATGCGCAAGCTCACTGTCTATTAATATTACTGCTTAATTATAAGCTTACTGCTGGGAGTTTTGGTCATATAATCAACCTGTCTCAAGACTGTGCATTTATTAAAGGATCTAATTTAGAAGGATGAAAGAGACCTTTCTTAGCTGTCAAAAACATGTGATGAAATGAAGAAATGCTATAGTGACATTCTAGTAAATGTTGTATTTAAAAAATAATTCAAATCAATCTTTAAGAAAATCTATAAAATCTTTCAACTTAAGAATTTCTGACATTGTTTCAATATGTTAGATTCACATTAAAGATGTGAATAGCATAGGAGAATTTTAATGTAGAGGAAGAATTCCAGATCTCATTTTATTTAATATGTAGGGAATGAAACGCTTTCAATTAGCACTTGGATCCTTCTTAGAAAGTATTATTTAGAACAAATGGAGTTCAGAGACCTTTTAAAAGAAGAAAGACCAAATCTTTTTCACAGATTCAGAAGCATAGAAATGGTGAGCTCTGAGGGCCTCTGTCTTTCTGTGATGCAATTGAATTGACTGAGAATTTGATGAGGTTGGGATGACCCCAGGTGACCTCTGTCAGAACGAAACCAGAAGATTAAAGGGGTCTGCAATCAGAGATATTTAATAATGTTTGACTAAAAGGATTCAAGAGATAAAGCAAGGAGTAAAGGTCTTCCAATGTCTCTAAATGATTAGAGAACAAATTTTAAGTCCAACACCAAATGAGCAACAACAGCAATAATAGCAGTGGTTTTGTGAGGGGCTTGCTCTGGTGCCAGGCAGTGCGCTGCACGTTTTGCACGCCTTGTCCCTTTTCTTCGCCATGCTATTTTGCAGATGAAGACATCTGGAGAGGTTGAGGTGCTGGCTCCACGTGAGCTCTGCTCTCAGTGGAGGACCTGGGACCAGTCTCAGATTTGCTTTCCTGTACTTGGCTGTTCTTTGCACCCAGCTCACATTTCACTAACCTATTGCTTTGTGTATATCAACACTGTAGTTCTCACCCCAACTGTGAGGTTGCTGCTCTTATCATTCCTACCTTTTAGATAAGAAAACCAAGCACAGAGAGGCTGAGTAACTTGCTTACGTCACACAGCTAATGAGCGGTGGGATCGGGATCAGAACCGAGCAGTGTGTTTCCAGAGTTAGTCCATGGGCTGTCTTCTACCTGACCTGACCAGAGCCAGGAGAGAGTCACGTGACCCGCGCTCCAGTCTGTCTGAAGGAAAATGACACGGCGATGCAGCCACTGGAGGAACTGGCAGGGAGGGTGTCCCCGGCGGCTCAGTGGTGGAGAATCTGCCTGCAAGTGTAAGGGACATGGGTTCGATCCCTGGTCTGGGAAGATTCCATGTGCCTTGGCGCAACGAAGCCCGTGTGCCACAGCTACTGGGCTGCTTGCTCGGGAGCCCGTGGTCCATGACGAGAGAAAAGCCCAGGCAGCAACGAAGACCCAGCACAGCCAAAAATAAAAAAAATACAATTGTATACACATACAAAAAAGAGCTAGAGGAGAATTTCACTCAGTGGCAGGTAACAAACTGCAGATAGCAGTGGCTTAAACAAAACAGATGGTTACTGTTAGGTGGTAGTTTTGCATAGGTCTTCCTCGTTTCAGCATAGTTTGTGAGCAGTTTTTGTTCCGGAGGATCTCCTGCAGGATATTTGTTGCAAACAGCTTTGGAAGCTAGAGATAGTGTTTCCCCCTGGGGCAGAGGGAAGATGTGTTTGCTGTGCGATTAATAAAGATAACATCTCTTTATAGGGTGATGTTCCGACAGGTTTGCTCACAGCCAGTTATAAAAAAGTCGGGTATCCTAAGTTCAGGGTTCCTCAGCTGTGATGCCAAGCTACTGCATGCACAGAATCCATTCGGGCCGCCCCTTGGTACCTCTAGGGCACCAGGCGCCGGGGGCCGGGGGGACAGAGGAGACTGACGGTCTGTGAGGCTTGGGCTGCGGACTCTGCTGGGAGTAGGAGAGTCTTCGTCCTTCTCTCAGAATCCTTGAAGCTGTGGCCGGCTAACTTGCTGTCTTGTGAGGAGGGTGAAACACGGTCCCTTCCCAGTTCTTGGCAGCTTTCCCCGCTCACGTGCAGAAGAGGGCTGGAGGTAGGCACCCAAGGCTGGTGTCGCAGCTGCAGAAAGCTGGCAAGCACCGTGCACCTTTAGCGTTTGGCTCCAGCATCTTCCACAAGCTCCTCAGGCCGCAAGGTGCCTTCTGCTGCAAAGGTAGGTAGCTGGGAGAGGGCACCGGAGCTTTCTCAGAATCTCTACAAAGCGACTTCTGCTTATATATCAGTAGCTACCCTGCTACAAGGAGAGCTGCGAGATGTGACCACTTGGCTGAGCTCGGTTGTGCTCAGAATATAATTGGTGTTCTGCTCCAAAGAAGAAAAGGGAACGGACGTGTGCCAGGCAGCAAGCCCTCCCAACTGTGGCAATGCAGGCATTGTCCTGGGTTTCAGCAGAGCAGGGTTGTTTTGTGTGAAGATTGCCAGCATAAATAAATATTTGATTCCAGCGCTAAGTCCCTCTCTCCTCACTTTGAAAAATGCAAAGTGGGGCGTCTGAAGGCAAAGCTTGTTATTGCATGCACATACCAACTGCTAACGGAGACCCTTGTGTGCCCCTCACACTTGGCAGTTGAAACTGTGGGCTAACAACTAGTCAAAGGGAATCAGTAGCCCCTGGAAGCGCCTTCACACCAGTAATGACCCTTGTGAGCCATTAATCTGCCAGAGATTCCCCCTCTCTAGGTCACCACTTTATAAACCGAATATCAATAAAGGCTGCCAGGGGCATGTTAATTATTTCTGTGGATGGAGCCATGGCAGTTGGTCCATGCAGGAAACAGTTCAATGAGAACATGCTTTGGTTTGGTGAGGCTGTGACAGGCAACTCCCTTTAAACCGGAAGAGCTGAGCCACCAGGCGGCTCCGGACAGGTGGTCAGCACCTGTCTGCCTGAGGGGATCGTGTGGCTCCTTTCCAGGGATCAGGCCGGAGAGTTTTTATCTTTATTTGTTTTCTCTGCTATCTGTTAGAGGCTCAGGAGATTTTTGTTGTTCTTGTTAAGAAAGTGCTTTCGTTTTATTTATTTATGTTTTTTTAAACAAGTTTTAATTGGAGGATAATTGCTTTACAGTGTTGTGTTGGTTTCTGATGTACAACGACACGCATCAGCCGTAGGGCTTCTCGGGGCGTGCATGCCTGCTAAGCTGCTTCCACCCTGGCCGACTCTCTGCGGCCCTACGGGACTACAGTAAGTTGCCTCGTCCTCCTCCAGGGAATCTTCCCACCCAGGGATCTAGCCGGTGTCATCTCTTATGCCTCCTGCATAGGCAGGCAGGTTCTTTCAGTGATGCTAGTGGTGAAGAACCCGCCTGCTAATGCAGGAGATGTGAGACGCGGGTTTGATCCCTGGTTTGGGAAGATCTCCTGGAGGAGGAAATGGCAACCTGCTCCAGTATTCTTGCCAGGAAAATCCCGTGAACAGAGGAGCCTGGTGGGCTACAGTCCTTGGGGCTGCAGAGAGTCGGACACGACTGAGCGACTGAGCACATACCCATATCCCCTCCCCCTCCCACCCCTCTAGGTTGCTCTGTGATCTCAGCGTCGTCGCTCAGCATTATTTCATGGGGGCTTTCAGGTTTACAAACACAAGAGCCTTGAGTCCGACCCTCCCTCCCTTCTTTCTCCTTCTCCTCTCTTTGCTTCCTCCCTGCCTTTCTTCTTTACTCCTTCCTTTCTAACTGCAGAAACAATGGAAAACCAAACTTTTAATACCATCAGTATTTAAGAAAATTGTTTGCCCCCAACTTTCCAGGTCTGAGTCCTGTGGTTTTAGAGTCTGTTCAGTACATACTCACCTGGTGCGCACTCTCTACTAGGTGTCAGCTGGATCACGGTGAATGAAGCCAGTCTAACCCCAGTTATTATGGAGCAAGCATGACATTTTGTACTGTTTCTCTTGCATAATATTATACAAAAAACCATTTCCATGTAACTGTGCTGTTTTCATCATTATCATTTTTAATGTCCTCAAAATAGTCTATCATATTGATGTACCATCATTACCTTCAATATTACATTGCTGTTGAACAATTAGGTTGTCTCCAGTTACAGATAACAAGCATCTTTAATTCTATTACAGATAACAAGCATCTTTAATTCATTTATTTAAAAAAATAACACAAATGCAGATGATCCTGGAAGGATTATCTTTGTGCCTAGAGTTTTATTCTTTTGTTAATTTTTCTTAGAAAAAATTCTCTAGAGTTTAATTACTGGGCAGGATGGAAAGGTCATTTCTGTGACTTTGCAGAAGTATTAACAGTCAAGCATGACTATGTGCAGATCTCAGAGGTACAGTATGGGTCACATGCCAGGGAAGCCAGCTCTGCTTTTACATTAAGGAGTTTCATTCACTGGATCATCCCCTTGACAGATGTTTGCTGAACACCTTCATAATCAGTGTAGAGACCCCCAAACAACTAATTAAAACCTTTGAAATGCCTGGGTTTCTGCTTTCATTTTAGGAGATCTCTTCTGAAAAATAATACTTTGTTTTTATCTGTGGTGATGAAATGGTTGGAGGGGGGGAAATCACAATGTTATGAATTCCTGTGCTTGCTTTTAAATTAAAAAAAATCTTTTGAAGTATAGTTGATTTACAATGTCATGTTAGTTTCTGCTTTACAGCAAAGTGAATCTGTTGTACATGTACATGTATCAATACTTCTTTTAGATTCTTTTCCCATGTAGATCATTACCCAGTATTGAGCAGAGTTTCATGTGCTGTGCAGTTTCGTGTGCAGGGCCTTGTCAGTCATCTGTTTTTAATTAACTAACTTTTGGCTCTGCTGGGTCTTCGTGGCTGCGTGCGGGCTTTCTCTGGTTGCAAAGTCCACTCTTCCTTGTGGACCGCGGACTCGAGGGACACAGGCTTCAGTAGCTGCTGCAGGCAGACTCAGCCGTTGTGGCACATGGACTTAGTTGCTCCACAGCACATGAGATCTTCCCCGACCCGGTATCAAACGTGTGTGCCCTGCCTTGGCAGGTGGATTCTGTACCACTGTGCCACCGGGGAGGCCCCCCACTTTACATACAGCAGTGTGTGTGCGTGTCGGTCCCCGTCTCCCAGTCTCTCTCCCTTGCCTTTCCCCCAGTGACCATTAGATGGTTTTCTACATCTGTGTCTCTGTTTCTGTTTTGTAGATAATTTTTTTTTGAGTTGTGTTTTATTGCCATTGATCTTTTATTTATTTAGTTGGAGGATAATGCTTAACAGATTGCGTTGGTTTCTGCCATACAACAATGTGAATCAGTCATAACTATATATATATATATATATATATATATATATATATATAGGTAAATATATCTATATACCCCCTCCCTCTTGCTTGAGCCTCCCTCCTACTCTAGTAGATGAGTTTATTTGTACCATTATTTTTATTTATTCATTTATTTTAGTTGGGGGCTAATTACTTTACAATATTGTAGTCGTTTTTGCCATACATTGACATGAATCAGCCATGGGTTTACATGTATTCCCCTTCCTGGACCCCCCTCCCACCTCCCTCCCCATCCCATCCCTCTGGGTCATCTCATTGCCCCAGCCCTGAGCATTTGTCTCATGCATCAAACCTGGAATGGTGTTCTGTTTCACATATGATAATATACATGTTTCAATGCTATTCTCCCAGAACGTCCCACCCTCACCTTCTCCCTCAGAGTCCATAAGACTGTTCTATGCATCTGTGTCTCTTATTCTGTCTCACATATAGGGTTATTGTTACCATCTTTCAAATTCCATATATATGCATTAGTATACTGTATTGGTGTTTTTCTTTCTGGCTTACTTCACTCTGTATAATGGGCTCCAGTTTCATCCATCTCAATAGAACTGATTCAAATGTATTCTTTTTAATGGCTGAGTAATATTCCATTGTGTATATTTACCAAAGTTTCCTTATCCATTTATCTGATGATGGACATCTAGGTTGCTTCCATGTCCTGGCTATTATAAACAGTGCTGCAATGAACATTGGGGTACACGTGTCTCTTTCAATTCTGGTTTCCTCAGTGTGTATGCCCAGCGGTGGGATTGCTGGGTCATATGGCAGTTCTATTCCCAGTTTTTTAAGGAATCTCCACACTGTTCTCCATAGTGGCTGTACTAGTTTGCATTCCCACCAACAGTGTAAGAGGGTTCCCTTTTCTCCACACCCTCTCCAGCATTTATTGCTTGTAGACTTTTGGATTGCAGCCATTCTGACTGGCATGAAATTATTTATACCATTATTTCTAGATTCCACATGTAAGTGATATCAACCTGTGCTTTCCTGTCATTTTCCCATATTACAAAGTTTGGAAATGATTCCCGGTTTTTCTCACTAAATAGTATGTTGTCAGCCTTGTAAAGGAGATAACATTTGCCAGTGTATATTCAAGGGGATGCATGATCACTGTAAATTTCATTAATCCCCAAGCCCTAAAGAGGGGAGTTAAGGAAATCTAGTGAAAAGAGGTTAAACTGGGACACATACTCACTCTTCCTTCTCCTAATGATCATTTTCCCAGTGTGAGCTGCTACCATTTTCAAAGAACAAAGGCCTTATTTTTTTCTGCTTTTCCAGCAGCCTGACCTGTAGCATGACATCTCAGCTACAAGGTTCAGGCTGGTGCTAATGAGGCCAAGGTCATGAGCTTGATCCCTATCTAGGGCAGTTAGTTAATCTCAAAAGAAAACTGAGGCCACACCTTCCGCCCCAGGCAGTGAGGTCACAATTCCTGACACAGGGGATGCAAGGGGACATGTGGCTGAAATAACAAATTGGTCAACTTGCAGAAATAGCAGATGTGTAGCTTACGTGCTGTGACCTTTTGTTCCCCAGCCTTTGGCAAACCTCTCTAATTGACTGGACTGTCTTTTTTTTTACTGAGCTCAGAGCGAACCTCAGAATTCTTCTCAACACAGTGATCTAGACTGGGGATCAGCAAGTTAGGGCCTGTGGGGCTGAATCTGGCCCACTGCATGTTTTTATAAATAAAGTTTTGTTAAAACGCAGCCCCATTCATTTATTTATTTATTTATTTATTTTTTAATTTATTTTTTTATTTTTTAAACTTTTTGGCTGTACTGCGCAGTATGTGGGACTCTTAGTTCCCTGACCAGGGATTGAACCTTTTCCCTCTGCACTGGAAGTGTGGAGTCTTAACCACTGGGCCACCAGAGAAGTTTCCCATTCATTAGTTTACATATTGTCTGTGGCTGCTTTTGTACTGCAAAGGCAGAGTTGAATAGTTGTGACAGAGACTGTTGCTTACTTACAAAGCTGAAAATATTTATTATCTAGCCTTTCACAGGACAAATTTGCTGGCCCTTACTCTAGGTGGTCACTGAATCAAGAAGAGTTGGCATGTATCTACTCTTTATCCCTGAATTTGGGAATGGTTATTCACATTAAAAGGGCCTCCTTAATGGCTCAGCAGGGAAAGAATCTGCCTGCAAATGCAGGAGACACAGGAGACAGGAGAGGAGGGTTTGATTCCTGGGTGGAGGAGATCCCCTGGAGGAGGAAATGGCAACCCATTCCAGTGTTCCTGCCTGAGAAACCCCATGGACAGAGGAGCCTGGCAGGCTGCAGTCCGTGGGGCCGCAAAGAGTTGGACATGCCTCAGGGACTAAGCATGCAGGTATTCACAGTACGAAATGACCCTTTTTTAGAGAAGGATGTATCTCTCAGACAGGAACTTCCTCAATATACTTCTTATTCATTTAGAAATATATTCTACTGTATATTCTTTATGTAATTTATTTTTAGCAGCAAGAGTGATAGGAGAAGCTGGAAAACTTTAGATCAGTACTTTAAGGGCAACGATTTCTAAAAGAAATGAAAGCTCTTTGAAGTTTTACTGTGAGTTTGACTAACGGTAAATTTACTCACTAATATTTAATTAAGAAAAGGGAATGTCTGTTGACAAAAATATAAAAGCGTGTGTCCTACTGAAGAAAAACAAGCTTCTTATTCTGGGCATCAAAAGGACAGCAACTGTTGTTTCTCGGGATTTTACCGTATCTGTTCAACGCCCCTTTCCTACTCCCCATGAACCTGAAGCTCTGTGTGACTGGAGATTCTCCATTCATATTTTCTTCACTAGGCCCTGTAGAAGGCTTATTTGACATGACATTGAATACCCACATAATTTCTAGTTAATGGATATAGTCTCAAAGGGACTGGTTTAGTTGCCTAGGACAGAGAGTAAAAATCATTTACAATAAAAAATTCAGAATCTTTTTTTTTCTTCTGAAGAAACGAAGTGTGTCTGGCAGTGTGCTCTGGATTGCAGAGTCTGTGGTTTGATTTTCAGATGAGCTGGAAGTGAATTAGGTTACAAGCAGAAAAATGGCACCAAAAGGGGGGGAGTCAGGAAAACTAAGAAAGTTGCTTTGTCCACCTGTGAACAGCCATTAGCTCTTGGCCTTGATGGAAGCTTCAGTTGCCCCCAAACCCTTTTTTGTTTGGTTTGTTTTTAATATTTAGTATTTATTTATTTATAATATTGTATATTTTTGAATGCATGATTTTTTTTCCTATAAAACATTTTAAAATAATAGAATATAAGCATATGTGTTTTTAAAAATTTTTATTGGAGTCTAGTTGCTTTACGGTGTTGTGTTACTTTCTGCTGCAGAGCAGAACGTGTCAGCGGTGCACACACATCCCCCTGTTCTTGATTTCCTTCCCCCTCAGGGCAGCACAGAGCACTGAGTGTGTCCCCTGTGCTGAAGGCAGGTTCCCATCAGTTCCTTGCTTTATGCAGAGCAGTGTGTCTGTGTCAACCCCAACCTCCCAATTCATCGCACCCCTTGTTCTCCCACTTGGTCTCCATACATTTTTTCTCTACGTCTGTGTCTCTCTGTCTGCTGCGCAAATAGGTTCATCTGTACTATTTTCCTAGATTCCACACATATGTGTTAATATACAATATTTGCTTTTCCCTTGCCCCCAGATCCTTTCTAATAAATATTTTCTCTGTCTATGAAGAAGGCTTTTTTTTCTCTCCTGTAACAGTCTCCTGCGTTTCCTCTGAGGAAGCAGCCCCCCCTCCGCTAAGAGGAGCTCTGTTCCTTGTTCCCTGGGCGGAGGCAGTGGGCCAGGACCGGACAGGTAGGGGTGAGAACACTCCTCCCGCGCGGGACGGGCCACCAGGGGAGGCGCGGGACCCGCGTCGGCCTGTTCAGGGAGTGTCGCAGGGCTTGGGATGGAGACGCACAGGAGAGTCTGTTTCCTGTCATCTTTAACTTGGGATGGTTGAAGTTCTGGGGCAACTGGGAGCCACAGAATGAACTTGAGGCTGAAACCAGTGCCGTGGAAGGCAGAGCTGGAAGGGAGAGAGGAGCTGAATCCTGGTGACGCCCCTGGGGTCCTTGACACGGCCGGACCTGCAGCCTCCGTGGGCTTCTTCAGGTCCCTAATAAGTTGTGTTTCCTGATTAATACAGTTGGGGCTGGGATTTCTGTCACTTACAATGAATAGCAATGCTAAATTCTCTAAGTAAAGATGGACAGCTCTGTAAAAGTCATAATCCTAGAAAATAAGTCCTCTTCACCTTAGACCTGCACTCTCTACTGAGTTTCC
Source organism: Giraffa tippelskirchi (assembly GCF_054371585.1). Taxonomy (NCBI): domain Eukaryota; kingdom Metazoa; phylum Chordata; class Mammalia; order Artiodactyla; family Giraffidae; genus Giraffa; species Giraffa tippelskirchi. Next base: position 124,120,267 of record NC_137287.1, on the reverse strand, counting down.
CGGCTATTTGTGTTAAGGTCATCGGTCCTGTGGTGTCCCTTGTCAAGGGATCAAACTGAAAAGGATGTGGAAATCCAATACAGTAATCAGCACAATATAGTTTTTTAACTTTCTGGCAGTTTTCTCTGGATCATTAAATTCCCCCAATATGAAACTTCTTCATTGATATGTGGATCATGTAAAATAGCCTTGAATACAATCGCTATTTCCATGGTATCCAGATCCCTGAGACCTCGAACAGAATTTGTGCCCCAGTAATTTTTCTGCTTCTCCTTTTGGGTTCACCCTGTGGCACCGGGTGGTCTCCTGCACTGAGCTGAGTGATTTCTGTAAACCCATGTGTGCCTGCGCATGCTGATGCGCAAATACCTCGTTTCCCCCTTTTCCTTCTCAGGCTGGCTTGGTGGCAATCAGAAAGTGTTTCGCTACAGTTGTCAGCACCAGAGTCAGCACTGCTATTCCACTAGGTTGCCCAGGAGGGTGCCTCATTTAGAGAAGTCATTGCTGTTTGAGGTCTTGGAAAAGCCCAAGAGATAGATGATAAAGATGAATTGCTTTTGTACTCACTTGGGAAATTGTACCGTGTTCCTGTACCTATAGAGCCACAGGGATGGTGGGGAGGACTATGCCTTATGCCTGCCTCCAAAGCAGTACCATTTTAGGCCAGGAGTTACAGTGATCATAAGAAATACCTTGTCCCAGCTTTGTTATTGTTGTTCAGTGGCTACATCTTGGGATTCTGCAGGCAAGAACACTGGAGTGGATTGCCATTTCCTTCTCCAGGGGATCTTCCCAACCCAGGGATGGAAGCTGTGTCTCCTGTACTGGCAGGCGGGTTCTTTAGCACTGTGCCACCTGGGAAGTCCACCAGGTCCCAACAGAAGCTGTGCTCCTCCTCCGTGTTAAGTCTTTGTATTAGGTAGTTGGAGATGGTGGTAAGGAAAGATAGGATGAACTCTCTTACAGTGCCTCTCAAGCTCCTAACTCCACAGCTCTCTGCAGTCCTCTTGTCATCTCTTGGTATCTTGTGAGACCTTGTCCATCTGCACTGTCTAATGTTTTCATCAGCCTGATACTCGTTTGGGCAGCATTTTAGTAGACAACTCTTCCCACATGCCTTCCACATGGTCCCTGGAGGACACCCTAGGGGTGGTCACATGATCAGCTCCTGACCAATCAGCACATTTTATCCCCTTGGTCATGGTGATTGTTTTAAGCATAGATACAAGTCCCAAATCAGTCCATTGTAATAAATCCGGCACATCTCTCAAAATCATTGGGAAGGAAATTTACATTTCGACAGCAATATCAGTGGGCTTCCCTGATGGCTTAGCAAGTAAAGAATCTGCCTGCAATGCAGGAGACACAGGAGGCACTGTTTTGACCCCTGGGTGGCAAAGATCCCCTGGAGAAGAAAATGGCAACCCATTCCAGTGTTCTTGCCTGAAAAATCTCATGGACAGAGAAACTTGGCAAGCTACAGTCCAAAGGGTCGTGACGAGTCGGACATAACTGAGCACACACATGGACAGAGCAGTATATACGCAGAGCCCCTGGGGGCTGGCTTGCCGCCAGCAGGAGACACAGGAGAACTGAGCCAATGCAAAGGGAAGCCAAACCGAGAGACAGAGAGCTTAGGTCCTGCGGGAGTTTTTCGGACCCCTGGGTCTAGCTGTTCCTGAAGTCAGATCATCACCCTAGATTTCTCAGGTCGGTGAGTCAATAAATAACATTGTTTTTCCCTTTAAACTGGTCTGAATTGGATTTCTGTCACTTGTGGCAAAAAGAGCCCTGAGTTATATAAACAATCAGAGAACCGAGCTTTATTTGCTAGGGTCTCTCACCTGTGTCCGGCATCAAGAAGTCAGCAAATGAAATACTCAGGATTACATAGCAGGAACCAGAGGAAATGTGAAAAGCAATTTAACACAACATGAGTGGAATCATTCCATGAAGGTGGCTCCATTTAATAGCTAAGGGGATTCAGGCAAAGTGCTTTGAATCACTTGCTTCTAGAGCAACTGGGATTCTAAGAATAACTGTGGACCTTAGCGCGCACAGAGTCCTCCCAAAGACACCCTACACTCAGATCTCCATTGCAAACCTATGGAAGTGAATGCCTCATTGATGGGGCTTTTCAGTTCTTTCATAAGTAGTTAGAGTGATTTTTTTTCTATTGGAGTTACCTCTCTAATTGTCCTCAAACAGACTCCCCCAAGGGGCTGGGAGCTCCTCTAAGGTAGGGACAACACCTCACTCAACTTTGCCTGCCAGCTGTGTACTCAAGGCTGTTTACTAATGATGAGGAGTGAAAGCTTGAGAGCTAGTAATGTTCATGTAAGAGCTGAGTTCAGTTCCCTCCTTGGTCACATGTGGGCCATGCAGTCTTGGATACGTTAATAAATTGGAGCTTCAGTTTCCTTCTCAGTGACATGCAGGTGGTATTAGTACCATCTTCATTTCTGCTGCTGTTCAGTCTCTCAGTCGTGTCTGACCCTTTGCAACCCCATGAACTGCAGCACATCAGGCCTCCCTGTCCTCCACTATCTCCCAGAGTTTGCTCAAACTCATGTCCAAAAAGTCAGTGATGCCATCCAATCATCTCATCCTCTGTCGGCCCCTTCTCCTCCCACCTTCAGTCTTTCCCAGCATCAGGGTCTTTTCAAATGAGTCAATTCTTCGCATCAGGTGACCAAAGTATTGGAGCTTCAGCTTCAGCATCAGTCCTTCCAATGAATATTCAGGACTGATTTCCTTTAGGATTGACTGGCTGGATCTCCTTGCAGTCCAAGGGACTCTCAAGAGTCTTCTCCAACACCACAGCTCAAAAGCATCAATTCTTTGGTGCCCAGCCTTCTCTATGGTCCAATTCTCATATCTGCACATGACTACTGGAAAAACCATAGCTTTGACTATATGGATCTTTGATGGCAAAGTGATGCCTCTGCTTCTTATATACTGTCTAAGTTTGTCATAGCTTTCCTTCCAAGGAGCAAGAATCTTTTCTTTTCATGGTGGCAGTCATCGTCTGCAGTGATTTTGGAGCCCAAGAAAATATAAAGTCTATCACCGCTTCCTCTTTGCCCCCTTCTATTTGCCATGAAGTCATGGTTGATGATAAGGATTAAATAAGATGATTTACTCCTTTTTTTAAGATCTTTTTTTTTTTTGATGTGTACCATTTTTAAAGTCTTTATTGAATTTGTTGCAATATTGTTTCTATTTTATGTTTTTGTTCTTTGGCCATGATGCATGTGTAATCTTAGCTCCCTGACCAGGGATCAAACGCTGACCCCACACTGGGACCGCTGGACTGCCAGGAAAGTCCCAAGACGATTTACTCTCTCAGTCACAGGAGGGACGCACATCAAGTTCTCCAGCTGAGTCTTGCACGGAGGATGCTTAATAAACGAACAGGAAAACCCCCTTTGATGGCTTTTGGGATCCCATCCACATCTTTGACTTCACGTCTGGCATCTTTTGCATTTTGTCTCCACCTTTTGAGACAATAATAACAATAATATGCATTTTTATCGGGATAGCTTCTCTTAATTGAATTCCTCCTCTTTCCCAGACACTGCAGGGCAGTCATACGGGTTCTGTCTTACCAGGCAGACTTGACAAATGAGGAAACAGAGTCTCAGAGAAGCTAAAGATTCCTTGAGGTCATGCAGCCATGCAGCGGCGGAGGTGGGCGTCAGTCCTGCGTCTCTCTGATTTGAAAGCCAGTGACTTTTCCATGATGTAAGCTTTATACTCAAAATATAACCCATTACCTGGGAGAGTGTTAGGAATGTAAAATTTTAGGCTCCAACCCAGACCTCTTGAATTTGTTGTTGTTTAGTCACTGTGAGGTCTGACTCTTCGTGACCTCAGAGATTGTAGCACACCAGGCTCCTCTGTCCTCCAGGACCACCCAGAGTTTGCTCAGATTCGTGTCCATCGAGTCCGTGACGCCATCCAACCATCTCATCCTCTGTCGTCCCCTTCTGCTCCTGCCTTCAATCTTTCCTAGCATCAGGATCTTTTCATATGAGTCAGTTCTTAGCATCAGTGAGTCAGTTCTTTGCATCAGGTGGCCAACGTATTGTAGCTTCTGCTTCAGCGTCAGTTCTTCCAATGAATATTCAGGATTGATTTCCCTTAGGATGGACTGGCTTGACCCCCTTGCAGTCCAAAAGACTCTCAAGAGTCTTCTCCTGCACTCAACTAGAGTTTGCATTTAAACAAATCTCCCCTTTCCTCCACAGGGGATTCCTGTGCACAGCACTGTGAAGCACTTTGCTGCCTGACCTTTCAACTCTGTGCCAAAGTACCAACAAAACGTAGGGATTGTCAGCATTGCTTTTCACCATGACTCGGGAGTTTCTTGACTGTTTCCCAGTATTTTCAAATGGCAGCAGGACTGTGCTTAAAAATGTGTTTAGAGACATAGATTTAATGGTTCGTTCCCTGTGGCGACACTTCTTGATCCCCCAGAAGCTTCTCTTCTAATTGTTTTCTTAAATGTTACTCTGGGGGTGCTTGTCAGTTACCGTCTGGTTGATGAAGTGGGTTGAAAAATATTGAAAAATGAGATTTTTGACCCATTCTGTGGCTGATCTGGTTCCAACACAGAAACGTGGTCTATGGGTCAGAATTCTTGACAGGTTCAGAGTTACTTTAATAATGTGAAATTTGACGCTATTGATTGACTCTAAATCCCCCACAAATATAAAAATTTGTTCTCTGGAAAACTCCATGCCAATTGGAAATGCTCAGATGAAGGTGGAGGGAAACCCTTGATTTATGGGAACCGTTTCTCTTTCCTACTCTCCTATTATTTTTTACTGTTGAAGGTTTTAAAGAGTATTTGTGGCTTCGAGGCTCCTTACACTGCATAGTCTGTCCCTCGAGGTTTTTAGATGAAATAAGTAAAAAAGATAAATAAAGAGTCATTGTGAAGTGTTGCATCTTAACAAGAAGCTTCCGTCTGTTGAGGACAAAGCCATATTGGTAAGGGGGTGAGTTTTGTATCAAGGGTAAGACTCCTAGGTCTCCTGCTTCTTACCAGCTGGGCAAAATTGGATGGATGACGTCTCCTGGTCTTGCCTCTGTCTCCCTAAACGTAAAATGAGTCTGATAATACCACCTGCCTCTTAGAGTTGTGAGATCAAAAGTGTTGTGAAATGTGTGAGCCCTTAGAGAGGCACTAAGTACTCAGCCTCAGGCACATCTCGCTGACTCACTGCAGGAGCCTCTGGCGTCAGTCCGCGGAACTCGACCTGCAGAGATGCCTTCCTGTGCTGTGTCTGTACTGAATCTCAGGGGTAGAAAACTGGCAGTAGCTCCCAAACATACCAGCAACATTATAGGGCAGTTAAGAGCAATTTGAGTCAAGACTGCCTGGGTTCAAACCTGTTTCCACCGCTTATCAACAAGCTTTCCAGTTGCTGTGCTTGCACTCTTCCCAGGGTTACTGCAAGGACTACCCAGAAACACAGGTAAAGCGCATGGAGCATTGTGCTGCAAGCAGCGTCTATTCATTAAACGCTGGCTATCATCCTTATTGCTGTTTTTGTTATTATTATATCCCTTTGTGAAATTTTGATCATAGCCAGACTCCTGCTCCCACACTCCATCAATTCACATTGAATACAAAGTTAAAAGAAATGCCAAAAAAATTTACTGACAAGGATGTAAAGATGATAAATGAAAAGCAAGGCTTAGGGAACATATCACATTTTAATATTTTTGTGGATTAATTTTTAGTTAACTTTGGGGTGGAACATGGTGCTGATAGCAATAAAAGAAGAAACAGAAAATAATAAAGGTCCACCAATCAAGAGGAATGCAAGAGAAAATAAAGGACGCGATGGAACGTTCCACAGGGGTGGTAATGCTGCTTACAACGCCTTCAAATTGGCATCTTCTATTATCTGCCTAAACCGTATCAACTGGTAAATGGAAAAATGTCACATACAAACACGAAACAAATGAGGGAAAGAAGCCCAGTAGCTACAAAATTAAGTCATCTGAAGCCAGTCAACAGATGTCTTGAATTCTAAAATTTTAGGAAATAGTTGAACTCAAGATGCATTGCATAACGTAACATACTGACAGGCAGCAGTACATGCTGTGACAGAACATAAAAGGTGGCCAGGAAAGAAGGAGTTTGGGATCGAGTGCTCACGAATAGCCTCTCTGAAGAAATGATATTGAAAGGTAGAAGACAAGAAGTGAGGAGGGACTTCCCACGTGGTCCAGTGGTTAAGAATCATCTTGTGATGCAGGACACAGGTTCAATCCTTGGGCAGGAACTAAGACCCCACATGCTGCAGCGCTAAGATCCCACGTGCTGCGGAGCAACTAAGCCCAAGTGCTGCAACCCCGGGCCTGTGAACCAACTGCTCTGGAGCCCTCGTGCCACTGCTAGAGAGCCCGTGTGCCGCAACAGGAAATCCCGCACGACGCAAGGAAGATCCTGTGCGCTTCAGCGAAGACCCAGTACAGCCAAATAAACAAATTTTTTTAGAAAGACGTGAGTATATAAATAGCTGGGAAGACAGCGTTCTAGGACCAAGGGAAAGCAAGTGCAAAGGTCCTGTGGTAGACTAATGCTTCAGCGTCTGGTGAACATCCCACAGGCCAGGTTCTCAGCAGCAGAGTGAGTGATGGAGCGGGAAAAGCATGAGCCGTCCAGCAGGTTTTCTTGGAAGCTGGACAAGTGACTGAATTCCTCAAAGCTTCTGCTTTTTCATCAGTAAAATGGGGACAATATCACCAGCATGATTCTCTGAGCGATCAAAGAGACTGTAGAGCATGCCTGATACAGTTCCTGCAAGACAGTGGGCAGCCCCAAAATTATAACAGGAAAACAAAACAAACTGCAAAAGCCTCAGGTTCAGCAAGTCAAGTAGGCAAACCAGTCTCACCATTCAGTTCCTTTGTGCGTATTTCGTATTTACTCTGTGCAAAGTATACAGTCACACAGGTAGGTTCACGGCAATCTTTGTCCTCAGGAAGCTCTCTCTCTAGTGGAGGTGACAGGTGGATGGTGGCTTGCCGAGCACGGTCAAGTTTGGGGTCCACGTGAGGACTGCAGACTCACAGAGGCTCCTCTTTTTTTCATGGCATCCCTTTAATTTCTGGACAATCTTGCCGAAGTTACTGTTGTCATAGGAACTGAATTCAGGTCTTCATACAATTTGCATTGATGGTTTGATGATTTGATAAGCAACCTTTTTATTTTCCTATAAGCAGTGTGGGTCAGGAGTATCTCCCAATACTGCCTTTTCCTAGGTTTGTGATGAAATTAGGCAGAAAAGTCAGAGACATTGTAACATGAAGCAGTGAATAAACCAAAGGACATATGAGAGACAACAGAGAAGCGAGCAGGCAAAAGGCAGTCTGTGCAGCAATGTTTAGTATTCAAGAATTTCTCCAGCGATCGGCCGATGCTCTTAAAAAAAAAAAAAAAAGCACATATTATTGAGGCTAAGAAATACATTTAGTTCTTTCAAATAGTATTGCCTGGGAACACACAAAGCCTGAAAATGTGCTTTGAAAATAAACATTCTCAGAAGATGTCAGCATAGAAGCCATAGAACATGACATGGTTCTCCAACGTATCGCCATTGTGGGGATAAGTTGAGACTACAGAGCGACATGGCTGATTTTATTTTTTTAAATAGCTTATTTATTAACTTATTTATTTATTTCTGGCTGTGCTGGGTCTTTGTAGATGCTCAGGCTTTTCTCTAGTTGCGGTGAGTGGGGTTCTCTCTCTAGCTGCCATGTGTGGGCTTCTGAGTGCAGTGGCTTCTCTTGCCAAGCACGGGCTCTCAGGTGAGAAACTTCAGGAGATGCTGCATGTGGCTCAACAGTTGTGGCTTCTGGGCACAGGTTCAAGAGTCATGGTGCACAGGCTTAGTTGCTCGTAGGATCTTCCCAGACCAGGGATTGAATCCATATCTCCTGCATTGGCTGGGGGATTCCTCACCACTGAGCCCCCAGGGAGGCCCAATATAGCTCATTTTAAACAAACATCTTGACATTCATGCGTGAAAGCAAGCTGCTGTGCCTGCCAGGATAATCTTTGGGAAGATGGAACACTTATCCTTGGCCTCTCGCGTAGTGTGGTGACGGCATTTGGAGAAGAGATGGGCTCTCCGCTCAGGGTGAAGTCAACTGTCACTCTGAAGTGCATTTTCTGAGAGGAAAAGGGTGTAAGTTTTCTCAGTTATCAAGGATAATTTTTAAATTTCAAGAACCACTAGCTAAGTATTGTCAATGGTGTAATTTTTTTCTTTGAACATGGATTTGGTGTTGGGAAAGATACAGAAGCCATTTAAGATCTTGTATGAAGAGCTAAATGCCAGGCAGGCATCCCAAACTCCCACGTCCAATGGCACCCTGACCCTCCCAGCTTCACGTGTTCCCCATCTCCATAAAGGGGGAGCCTCATCCACCTGGTGGTTAAGGCTCAAAGTTGGAAGCAGGTATACAGAGTTTTGGGGGGTTGAGGTGTGTGTAATCTGAAGATACTCCATTTTAAAAAGTATGCACACATGCCTTACTTTTGGAAACTGTTGCAACAAAATGATCACATGGACTTATTGCTAAAACCCTCTCCTCCCCCCTCCCCACACTCTTGCATGTCTCTCTGTAAGGACAGGGCTGAGACTTCATCTCCATGGCTTCACGACAGTTCGATTTCATCTCTGCTTGGCTATGACTCTGAATACTCTCTCTTCCACTCCCCACCTTGAACATCCAATTCTGCCATTTCTGTTTCACAAATATCCCCCAAAGCATGCATTTCTCTCTGCAGTTACTAGTAGGGTTCTTTTCGCCCAAACGATGATCCAGGCTCCTCACTGGTCTCTTCATGCATGGCTGTGCTTTATTTCTCTGCAGAGCAGCCTAGTGCCAGCTGGAAAACATGGATCCGGCTTGGTCCCTCTCTAGCGTAAACCTGTAGTCATCTCCCTGTGTGTTAAGAGGTCACCCTTCCCTGCAGTCTAAGTAGGTGCGTTCCCAGAACTTACTCTCAACAATACTGTGTCAGGTTCATTTTTTTTTTTTGTAGCATTTGTCACAATGTATAATTATATACTTATCTATTTTTTTTGCTTGATTACTTGTTTATTGTTTGTCTCTCTATTATTTTGTAAGTGTCAAAATGTCAGGGGCCATACTGTTCTATTTGAACACATACTCAGTTGAGCATAGCTCTTCATAGGTAAAAGTGAAAAAGTGAAAGTGCTAGTCACTCAGTCGTGTCTGACTCTTTGCAACCCCATAGATACACCAGGCTCCTCTGTCCATGAAAATCTCCAGGCAAGAATCCTGGAGTGGGTTGCCATTCCCTTCTCCAGGAGATCTTCCTGATCCAGAAATGGAACCTGGGCCTCCTGCATTGCAGGCAGGTTCTTGCCCATATGAGCCACCAGGGAAGCCCCTCACACATAGTAATCGTTCAGTTGGATATGAGCTGACTAAAGAAGGGATTTAATAAGCTGAGTGTGGCCATATTGGTAAAAACAAAGGGATGCCGACAAAAAATGAGAGGTTTTCCTGGGTGAAGAGTTGAAATGAACTGGGAGAGATGTCAAGAATGATTTGACTGATGATCCCACTGGAGAAACTCAAGGGTCAGACATGACTTAGCAACTATACCACCTTCACCACCCTCAATTCAGAGGAAGTGTGCAGCCTTCATGTGCGACTGCATGGAAGAAAAAAGTAATCCAGCACACGTGCTGGCAGGTAGGCAGGTTTTGATGTGTGTTGAAAAGTCAGTTCCACATCTCATTACCTGAAGAGTTCTGAAAGGGATGTAAAACAGGAAACCTGAGACAGGGCATGTGTGATGGAATAGCAAAGTGTTTGTGGGGCAGGATGAATGGATCTTGCAATAAGAATAATATGCCGTGTTTTTGAATGCTAGTATGGTGGCCCTGTGTTAGGTGCTTTATCTAATCGTTCCATTGACCCTGGGGAATGAGCAGTATCATCTTCACCATTTTATAGAGGAGGCTGGTGGGACTTATGTCATTTGAAGACCTGGTCACAGAGCTAGGAGGAGATGGAGCCAGAATTTGACCTGCAGTTCCCCATAAACACTTCACTAAATAAAGAAATTTACATCCATTCAGTTAGAAAATCTGAAGAAATAATAAGCTTGGTTTATGTTGGCTCCTTTAAATTTTGAAAAGTTCAGACAAATCTTTCTCCCTAGGGAGGAGAGAACATGTGGCCAATGAACCTAATTTCTAAAGTCTGCAATTTCCCAGTTATCTTTTTGGCAACTTATTACTAACGCAAAAATATCATGCTCCCCAAAATACTGCTGCTCTCTTACCTCCAATGCTGTTAACAAGAAAAATGGCTGCTATTTTAAGAATGTCTTATAGTATTGTCAAGAATTGCCTCCTTCCTCTTCAACATACAATTTTCTCATTACATTCCGTGATTCTTCTGTTTCTTTCAGACTTTCTTTTTTCCTGCTCTTGGAGTGACGCGCACACCATTGATGCTGATGGTGATGGAGGCATAAGCAGGTTGTGTCACTGCTTCCCAAAAAAGTACAAAAGGTTAAAACTATTAATAAATCAGGTATATCCAGTTATACTTCGTAAACTTTGTCAGAGAACAAGGGTCATCTTGACTTAAGGTTCTCCAAGTGGCCACATCTCTGTTCATGCCATTGGTCCAAGGAATTCATGGGTTCTGAAGCATTTTGAGATTAGATTCTTAGTGATGGCATCATGATTTGAATTCAGCTTGATTTCTCATTTGGCTATCTGAATGAAGAAACTCAAAAGGCAACGAGAAAAAAAGACAACAAAAGATCCCTTTTTATTGTGGAACGACCGTTGCTAGAGTTCCCTTATCAAAAGAGAATGAATTTATTATTTTTGTTCAACTGCAGCAGGTCTCATAGTCAAGGAAGCCTCAACCTAATAGTCTGGCTTGTAAGGAATGTCAGTTCAATTAGCACCTAAAGAGCTTCTCTCGAGAGTCTTGTCTTTGTTTTTGTGTTGCTGAGGGTCATGGCTGAAGATTGCGTTTAAGGCTCTGGGCTGCGCTAAGTATACACCATGACTTCTGTACTAAGGCTGACAATCCAACCTACCTTTCACTGGTACATTCTTAGTCTTTTGAGGGTTGCCTTTGTTTCTTCATCGAACATCGGCTGATTGTGTGAGTCTGTTTCTGGGCACTCTGTTCTGTTTCACTGTGTTTCACTCCATGTGTCTGTTCTTTCACCAATGAGACACCATCTTGATTACCCTTGATTACCGTAGCTTTGTAGTAAGTCTTGAAATCGGGTAGAATGATTCTTCCAAGTTTGTTTTTCACTTACAGTATTGTGTTGGTTAAACTTCTGTCTTTCTGTATAAACTTTATAATCAGTTTTTTCGTTATTTATAAAATAACTGGCTGGGATTTTGATTGAAATGACATTGAGTCTATAGATCAGGTTGTAGCAAAACATTTTAGCAATATTGACTCTTCCAGTCCCTGAGCTTGGCATGCGCCTTCATTTGTTTAGTTTCTCTTTGATTTCTTTCATCAGAATTTTGTAATGCTTTACATATACATCCTATTTATATTTGGTTACATGTATCCCTAGTATTTCATTTATTTTGTGTGCCATTATAAATGGTATTGTTTTTATAATTGTAAATTTCAGTTGTTTATTGTGGATATATGAAAAAGAAATGGACCTTTGTGTATTAACCTTGTAACATGAAGCCTTCTGATTCCACACTTATCCATTAGTTCCAGGAAATTTATTTTGTGTGTGTGCATCAATCCTTACAGATTTTCTACATAGACAGACATGTAATTTATGAATAAAGATAATTTTATTTACTTATTTTCAGCATGTATAACTTTTATTTCTCTTCCTTGTCTTATTGTACTAGCTAGGACTTGTTGTATGACATTGAATAAAAGTGACAAGAGAGGCCAATTTTGCTGTGTTCTCAATTTTAGGCGGATAGGCCCAACTTTTCACCAAAAGTATGATCTTTGCAACAGATGCTTTGTAACTGTTCTTTAATTTGAATTGGGAAATTGAGATATCTCTTCACCATCCCTAATTTGCTGAGGACTTTTATCATGAGTGGATGTTGGATTTTCTCAAGTGCTTTGACTACATCAATATACTATATATGACTGTGTGAGTTTTCTTTTTCAGCCTGGTGGTGTGGCACATTATACTGACTGATTTTCAGATGTGAAGCCAGCCTTATGTATCTGTAATAAATCTTACTTAGTTGTGTGATTCCCCTTAAACATTATTGAACATGATTTGCTAATACTTGAGGATTTTGCATCTGTGTGCATGAGAGATACTGGTCTATAGTTTTCCTTTCTCAAAATTTATTCATCTAGCTTTTATATTAGGAAATTCTGTTCTCATAGAATGAGGTAGAAAATGTTCAATCTGCTTATATTTTCTAGGATAGTTTGTAGGGACTTAGTGTCATTCCTTCCTCTAATGTTTGGTAGAATTTGCCGGTGAAACCATCTGAGTCTGGTGCTTCCTTTTTTAGAATGTTGCTTCTGCTGCTGCTGCTGCTGCTGAATCTCTTCAATCGTGTCCGACTCTGTGCGACCCCATAGATGGCAGCCCACCAGGTTCCTCTGTCCCTAGGATTCTCCGGGCAAGAATACTGGAGTGGGTTGCCATTTCCTTCTTCATCTTAGAATGTTACTGGTCTTTTATTCAACTAGTAAATGTAGGCTTATTCAGTTTATTCATTTCTTCTTGTGTGAGTTTTGGTCACTTGTACATTTCAAGGATTTGGTCTGTTTTATCTAAATTATCAAATTTGTGGGCAACTAGTTGTTCATAATAGGAAATCATATTTTGATTACACTTAATTTTAGGCTCATGTTCAGTGTTCTTTCTAGTCTATATGCATGCCTTTTTGGTTTTTTTGAATTTTTACTTTACTTCAACTAGTCATCTTGAAAAAGAATATGATGCTGATACAGTAATAGAGGATGAAGGAATTACTCAGCAAAGATATTGAGAATCCAAAGAGGTGTGAGTTTGACAAATGAAAATACTATTAATATAAAACATCATATTTGAAAATTAGTCAGCTTTTGCCCATAATCTTCTCTGAATTTGTTCGTCTCAGTTAAGATGGAGGAATTCCTCTTCATTTAGAATATTTTTGAAAGAAAAGGCCACAGAGAAAGCGTCCTGTTAATAACTTAGTTGCTCTACGAACTGTCAGTTTAGAGTAGATTAGCTCCTGTTCTGTACTGACACAGAACACTGATGAAAATTGCAAATAAGCCAAAGTAAAAGGAGGGCTTTTACTTTCAAATCTTCTGGTTTTTGCTTTTGACATCTTTGCAGTTGCACTTTGAACTCTTTTCCTTCTTGGGTAACCACTTATGAAGTTCTCATTTTGACATAAAATAACTTATGAAAGTATCTACTCGTCAAGAGATGGCTTAGGCCAGAGAGAATTGGATTTGGTGAAATGTAATGTAAAGGTGTTCATTTCTCACATCTGAATACACTGTCATCTCCCATTTCTCCAAGTCCACCCCCACTCACATATCTATAGAAGAAGTTCCATATACACATGAGAAGGTTATAAACAATATCAGTAAGAAATAATTGTATTTGTTGAGTATGTTTTAGGCATTGTGACATACGCCGTATGTTACCTCGTTTAATACTTAGAACAGTATTGGTGTAGGTTTTTACATTACTGTCTATTTCATAAATTGAGAAAATGAAGACCAGACAGGGTGATTAAATTACTCATGGTCACGCAGCTGGTCAGTTGTTTAACAGAATGATTATCAGTCTTCATAGCTGTGATCAGTTACAAAAATGACTCTAGGCAGTCCCCTTCTGGCATTGTGACTCTGAAGCTCCATCCGTCATGGAAGCATCTCCCTAACCTCTGCATCAGGGTTCGCTCTGTGACTTGCCTTGGCTAATAGAATGTGATGGATCTGACTAAATGCCAGTTTAAGCTTTGGCTGCAAGAGAAATTAATAATTCCAATCCAGGCTCTTGAACCCCTGCCTCTGCCCTGAGAACAAGCCCATGGCTGGAAGATAAATATCCATATGGAGAAGAATGCAGTGGTGCCAGTTAAGGTCATCCCATACCAGATACACAGGATGCAGCCCAGCCAGGCAGTGCCGCCCCCCTAAAGTCCAGCTGATTTCAGATGTATGAGTGAGCAGGGAAGACAGAGACCAAGTAAACTTCTCAGTTGATCTTTAGGTTCATGTTCAATAATAAATGCTTATTTTAAGGCACTGAGATTTGGGGTGGTTTGTTACACAGCAGCAGCTAACTGATTTGACAAGTTTCTTAAGATAATGTTATTAATTAATGGGGAATAAAGGCAAAACAGATCTTATTTCTCAAGATAATTTGACAGATCATCACAAGTAGATGACCCTATAATGACCGTATCCTTGATTGTACTTAGAATGTTTCCCACCCCAAAATCTTGCATGATTTTTAGGCAATAAATTGTGTGAATGCTATTAGAGCCATGTTTTTGGTAAAATAAAGCCCTTAAATTGCTTGGCTTAATTTTAAGAGTTGTCCTCATTTTAATCAGACCATTACATTTGATACACATTTTTTAGTTTCTACTTCTTGTTAAGCTGAAGTAAAGCTAAAAGGACTGTTTAAATGAACAGTGAATGTACTTTTCACCTTTGAACTACATTCCCAAACCGTGGAAGTTTGAATTCCTACTACTTTTTTCCAAATTACTTACAACCAATAGGTAGAAAATCCTACAGACTCTCAGAGAATGTTCAGTTGTGCGGAACAGAAGCCCAATCAGATAAGTTTATGGAGACAGAAGTTATTCTAAAGACACAGAGGGTGCTTACAGAAACCAGTTTTAGGAAAGGTCTGGCAAAACAGGCTCATGTCTGTCTCTGCCTTGGCTTCTCTCTCTCCCGAGATACATGCCTTTGCTGTGATCTGTTTAATTCTTCCATCTCTGCAAGCTTCCCTCAGGCATTTTAAACAGACCCTGCTGTGAGTGGGGTGGTGCATCGCCCAGACCCCCGCCTTCAGGACTGAGGCATTCCTTCTCCAGCAACTGGAAGTGTCAGTGGTTGATGGATCTCAGATGAGTTGTTGTCTGTGCTTCCTTCAGCTAAAGAGAGCCTCTTCACCTGGTTTTTGTATTGTGGTTGTTTTGTTTGTCCTGTTGTCAAGGAGATGTGAAGACTTGGCTCCCTTTTCTCAAGGAGGGAAACCGAATGGGGATCATAACTTCAGAGCTCCCAGCAGTGAGTAGGGCCTCGAGCAGAAAAGACTGTGGGTCCAGGCTGCATGCAGTCGTCCTGCTGCTTGGACCACTTGACCTGACAGTCCACATGACTTTAGAAGCATCTGTGGTGAGCAAAGATGCCAAGTGGAGTTTGTAGCAACCTCAGTAGCAAAATAATAATGCAGAGCCCTAGGTTTCTGGAGCACAGCCATGCTACCTATAGCAGAGAATTACACACAATTTTAAAGTCAATCCTGCCATGCTGCTGAGCCTGGTAGAGATGGAGTCCCTGACTGTGGGACAGCAGGTGGTCCTGTGGCCAGGGCTGTTCATGGAGATCTAGGGTCTGTCAGGCCAGTAGTGATGCTTAGGAAGGGGCAAGGCCAAAGGGCACAGGTAAACTAGGTGGCTCAGTGGTAAAGAATCCTCCTGCCAGTGCAGGAGATGTGGGTTCCATCCCTGGGTCAGGAAGATCCCCTGGAGGAGGAAATGGCAACTCACTCCAGTATTCTTGCCCCATGGACAGAGGAGGTTGCAAAGAGTCGAACACGACTGAGCAACTGAGGATGCACAGACTCCGTGAGCAGGAGGCACAGTGCCCACATCATTCACAGGGTTTGCACCACTGCTCTCTGTCAGCTCACACCTGAGCCACAAGAGGTTCTCCTGTGACCAGCTGATAAAAAGCAAAAGAAATCGGATTTGTTGCATGGATGAGTTGGCTCCTACTTACTGGGGGAATTCATCTTTCATTGTCCTATTTTTGCCTTTTCATACTGTCCATGGGGTTCTCAAGGCAAGAATACTGAAGTGGTTTGACATTCCCTTCTCCAGTGGACCACGTTTTGTCAGAACTCTCCACCGTGACCCGTCCATCTTGGGTGGCCCTACACGGCATGGCTTATAGTTTCATTAAGACAAGGTCGTGGCCCATGTGATCAGATTGGTTAGTTTTCTGTGATTGTGGTTTTCAGTCTCTGGCTGCCGTCTGTGGGGTCACACAGAGTCAAACACGACTGAAGTGACTTAGCATCAGCAGCCCTCTGATGGAGAAGGATAAGAGGCTTATGGAAGCTTCTTGATGGGAGAGACAGACTGAGGGGGAAACTGGATCTTCTTCTGATGGGTGGGGCCATGCTCGCCCAGTAAATCTTTAATCCAGTTTTCTGTTGATGGCTGGGCTGTGTTCCCTCCCTGTTATTTGACCTGAGGCCAAACTATGGTGGAGGTAATAAAGATAAATCCTTCAAAAGGTCCCAAGCACACACTGCTACACGCAGTGCCCTCAACCCTGTAGCAGGTCACCACCGGCCCCCACCTCCACCAGAACAACACCCACCTGTGGATGTGACTGGTGATGGAAATAAAGTCTGATGCTGTAGAGAATAATATTGCATAAGAACCTGGAATGTTAGGTCCATGAATCAAGGTAAATTGGAAGTGGTCAAACAGGGGATGGCAAGAGTGAACATCGACATTCTAGGAATCAGCGATCTAAAATGGACTGGAATGGGTGAATTTAACTTAGGTGACCATTATATCTACTACTGTGGGCAAGAATCCCTTAGAAGAAATGGAGTAGCCATCATAGTCAACAAAGGAGTCCGAAATGCAGTACTTGCATGCAATCTCAAAAATGACAGAATGATCTCTGTTCATTTCCAAGGCAAACCATTCAATATCACAGTAATCCAAATCTATGCCCTGACCAGTAATGCTGAAGAAGCTGAAAATGAACGGTTCTATGAAGACCTAAAAGACCTTCTAGAACTAACACCCCCAAAAGATGTCCTTATCATTATAGGAGACTGGAATGCAAAAGTAGGCAGTCAAGAGATACCTGGAGTAACAGGCAAAGTTGGCCTTGGAGTACAGAATGAAGCAGGGCAATGGCTAACACAGTTCAGCCAAGAGAACGCACTGGTCATAGCAAACACCCTCTTCCAACAACACAAGAGAAGACTCTATACATGGACATCACCAGATGGTCAACACCGAAATCAGATGGATTATATTCTTTGCAGCCAAAGGTGGAGAAGCTCTATACAGTCAGCAAAAACAAGACCAGGAGCTGACTGTGGCTCAGATCATGAACTCCTTATTGCCAAATTCAGACTTAAATTGAAAAAGGAGGGAAAACCGCTAGATCATTCAGGTATGACCTAAATCAAATCCCTTACGATTATATGGTGGAAGTGACAAATAGATTCAAGGGATTAGATCTGATAGACAGAGTGCCTGAAGAACTATGGACAGAAGTTCATTACATTGTATAGGAGGCAGTGATCAAGACCATCCCCATGAAAAAGAAATGCAAAAAGGCAAAATGATTGTCGGAGGAGGTCTTACAAATAGCTATGAAAAGAAGAGAAGCTTAAGGCAAAGGAGAAAAGGAAAGATATACCCATCTGAATGCAGAGTTCCAAAGAATAGCAAGGAGAGATAAGAAAGCCATCCTCAGTGATCAATGCAAAGAAATAGAGGAAAACAGTGGAATGGGAAAGACTAGAGATCTCTTCAAGAAAATTAGAGATACCAAGGGAAAATTTCATGCAAAGATGGGCTCAATAAAGGACAGGAATGGTATGGACCTAAAAGAAGCAGAAGATATTAAGAAGAGGAAGCAAGAATACACAGAAGAACTATACAAAAAAGATCTTCACAACCCAGATAATCACGATGGTGTGATCACTCACCTAGAGCCAGACATCCTGGAATGTGAAGTCAAGTGGGCCTTAGGAAGCTAGTGGCGTTAGGAACAAAGCTAGTGGAGGTGATGAAATTCCAGTTGAGCTACTTCAAATCCTAGAAGATGATGCTGTGAAAGTGCTGCACTCAATATGCCAGCAAATTTGGACAACTCAGCAGTTGCCACAGAACTGGAAAAGGTCAGTTTTCATTCCAACCCCAAAGAAAGGCAATGCCAAAGAATGCTCAAATTACCACACAATTGCATTCATCTCACACACTAGCAAAGTAATGCTCAAAATTCTCCAAGTCAGGCTTCAACAGTACGTGAACCGTGAACTTCCAGATGTTCAAGCTGGATTTAGAAAAGGCAGAGGAAGCAGAGATCAAATTGCCAACATCTGTTGGATCATAAAAAAAGCAAGAGAGTTCCAAAAAAGCCATCTACTTCTGCTTTATTGACTATGCCAAAGCCTTTGCCTGTGTGGATCACAACAAACTGTGGAAAATTCTGAAAGAGATGGGAATACCAGACCACCTAACCTGCCTCCTGAAAAATCTGTATGCAGGTCAGGAAACAACAGTTAGAAGTGGACATAAAACAAGAGACTGGTTCCAAATCTGGAAAGGAGTATGCCAAGGCTGTATATTGTCACCCTGCTTATTTAACTTCTATGCAGAGTACATCATGTGAAATGCCAGGCTGGATGAAGCACAAGCTGGAATCAAGATTGCCAGGTGAAATATCAATTACCTCAGATATGTGGATGACACTACCCTTATGGCAGAAAGTGAAGAAGAATTAAAGAGCCTCTTGATGAAAGTGAAAGAGGACAGTGAAAAAGTTGGCTTAAAACTCAACATTCAGAAAACCAAAATCATGGCATTCGATCCCATCACTTCATGGCAAATAGATGGGGAAACAATGGAAGCAGTGACAGACTTTATTTTGGAGGGCTCCAAAATCACTGCAGATGGTGACTGCAGTCATGAAATTAAAAGACACTTGCTCCTTGGAAGAAAAGTTATGACCAACCTAGACAGCGTATTAAAAAGCAGAGACATTACTTGTCAACAAAGGTCTGTCTAGTCAAAGCTGTGGTTTTTCCAGTAGTCATGTATGGAAGTGAGTTGGACTATAAAGAAAGCTGAGTGCCAAAGAATTGATGCTTTTGAACTGCAGTTTTGGAGAAGACCCTTGAGAGTCCCTTGGACAGCAAGGAGATCCAACCAGTCTATCCTAAAGGAAATCAGTCCTGAATATTCATTGGAAGGACTGATGCTGAAGCTGAAACTCCAATACTTTGGCCACCTGATTTGAAGAACTGACTCATTTGAAAAGACCCTGATGGTGGGAAAGATTGAAGGCAGGAAGAGAAAGGGACAACCGAGGATGAGATGATTGGATGGCATCACCAACTCAGTGGGCTTGAGTTTGAGTAAACTCCAGGAGTTGGTGATGGGACAACAGAGGATTAGATGGTTGGGTGGCATCACTGACTCAATTAGAGTCTGAGTAAACTCCAGGAGTTGGTGATGGACAGGGAAGTCTGGCGTGCTGCAGTCCATGGGGTTGCAGAGTCAGACACGACTGAGTGACTGAACTGAACTGAACTGAGTTGGCTCAGCCTGTGGGAGTAAGCTGTTGCACACTTGGAATACCCCAGAGAATGGAGGTGAAGAGAAATCCTCTGATGACAGAGCTTTGGACGGTGAACCCACATATACACTGTGCGGAACGAGATGGGCCCTAAGGACAGAGCATGGACTCCTGGATCGTGAGTAACGGCTTGGATGATTGGGTAGGAGACTGGAAGGAGAAACCTAAGAAGAACAGGATCAACATGGTTTGGAGAATGGAATGTGGATGAACCATGGGAGTAGATGCAAAGCGTGAAGTTCCTTCATTACATGTTACCACCCACTAGACAGAAACTGCCAGAGAAGAAGCACCAAACAATCAGGGAAATGGAATAACTCTGCTGGTTGGTGCCAGGCTGTATCTGTCATCAACACACCCAGTACTGCCACAAGTGAGTGATAGAGATGCGGTGGCAGGGATGAAAAATATATATGGGCCCCGCAGCGGGCTTGGGTCACCAGGGGTGACCCAGCAGCCACCACTGCTGGGTGTCCAACCTGCCAGCAGCAGAGTGTATGCTGAATGAGCCCCTGATGAAAGGCCAGTCGTGAGGGGTCCATCCAGCCACTCGGTGGTCAGTCGATTACATCAGTCCGCTTCCTACGCAGAAGGCACAGCATTTGTTTGTCGCTGGTGTCAATACTTACTCCAGGTACAGCCTTTCCTGTCCTGCTCACAGAGCCTCTGCCTACACCATGTCCCAAGATTTTACAGTATTTGAATACTATGTACAAATACAGAATCTCATATAACACGGTGCCTGCATGCTCAGTCATGTCTGACTCTCTGTGACCCCATGGACTATAGCCCACCAGCTCCTCTGTCCTTGGGATTCTCCAGGTAAGAATACCAGAATGGGTTGCCATTTCCTCCTCCAGGGGATCTGCCCAACCCAGGGATTAAACTTGTGTCTCTTGCAGCTCCTGCATTGGCAGGCAGATTCTTTACCGCTCGCCACGTGGGAAGCCCGTAAGGTGGTGCTGGAGCCCTTTGCAGTAGAGGAGGGCGTGGTCAGGGCCACTGGCCCCATTGTTCCCTGCAGCCCCCAAGGCTGCCTGATAGGAGATGCCATGGAGATTGGAGACCCACTGAGGGGCTGGGTTGCCATCATCCAGGTTTCAACAGACACCCTAAGTCAAGTTCATTATATGATGCTGTGTTCCTAGCAGGTCAAAGACACGGGTTTTGGAGCCAAGAGGTAGAGAATGAGAGGCCCCTTACCACCGTTCCCCGCGACCCACACAGCAAGTTTCTAGTCCTTTCCCAGCCACTGTGGGTTCTTCCTTAGAGTTCATTCCTCCTTGACTTTGGCACCCTGGCACTTCATTTGCCTCATCCTAGCCCGAGCCCTCCTCCACATTATTACTCAGCTCATATTTTTACTGGCAGCTGATTTATACTGTTTTCCAATTCTAAATTCCCAAGACAGCAGGCTTGAGGGAGTATGACATAGCAGCTGTTAGGAGTCAGACACCCTGGGTTCCAGTTTGAGTCTTTCCTTGTACAGATGGTCAGATCTTGAACTTGTTACTTAGCTCTCTAGACCATAGTTCATTTTCTCTAAAACAACAGCAATTACCATTCTACTAGCATAGGTTTGTGTTGTTGTTGTTGTTTAGTCACTAGGTCATGTCCAACTCTTTTGTGACCCCATGGACTGTAGCCCACCAGGCTCCTCTGTCCATGGGATTTCCTAGGCAAGGATACTGGAGTGGGTTGGCATTTTCTTCTCCAGGGCATCTTCCCACACCAGGGATTAAACCCACATCTCCTGCGTTGGCAGGCAGATTCTTTACCACTGAGTCACCTGGGAAGCCCCAAACCTTACTCTCTCATTATTGCGGGAAGGGATGGGATGAAAAAGGAGATTAAATGTGGTAATAAACATAACACACTTACCGCAAAGTGCCCAGCACAACAAGTACTCAGACGTGATTAGGTATTATTTTTATTGTTGTTGTTGTTGTTTTATTGTTATTGTTAAACCGTTGCAACAATTACGTCCTCTTCCAGGAGGATGTCTCAAGATTGTGTGTCCTTGGTGCTCAGTGGGTGCTTGATAAGTGGTAATTATTAAGCATAAAAACCACTAAAGAGGGTGGCGCATTAAACTTATTGGCAATATTGTGTACTTTAACAGAGTTGCTGAGTAAAGGGGCTTCGCACACAGATCTGTTTGTCTGCTTCTGTCCCTCTGTCATACCAGGATAGCTGTTTTTCTAGGACACATATACAGTGCGGCAAGCACTTCTCACATAATTATCTTGTTTAATCCTCACTCCAGCTCTGAAGGTACAATGATTACTTCCATTTTACATATGAGGAAACTGAGGACACATCTAAAGCATAGGCAGTCTTCCTCCAGCGCCCGCGCATGCACCCACGTGCTGTGCTGTGTGTTGTCACCATTGTGAGCTCATCACTGAGGACCATTTATTCAGCCTTTGCCCCAGACAAAGGGGGGGTTGGCCTTTGCCCGGCCAGGGCAATACAGAAAGAAGGGTCGATTTTGAGCTAGGTCCAGAAGATGACTATGCTGTATCTATATTCTGCATCTTGAGTCTATACATAAGACCTTGGCCAAGTTTAAATTCATGACAAGCTTTCAACCTCCATGTAAACCCTCCATCATTCCACTTTTTACGCAATTTATTTTACAGCTTGGCCAAATGAAACCTTCTCTATGTTTGGCATGGTTTACTTTGTTCTGAAAGAAGCATGTGTGATGAGAAAGCTACCAAAGTTATTACCAAAAGTAATAAGAAGTAAAAGATAATTATAAATTGGTATTAAATCTCTCTGATCCGTATTTTATTAGTTGCAAAGATGCATGAATCAGAGGTGGAGTGATTACCAGGAGTGTTTCTCATATTTTGAAGTCCCCGATTTTAACTTTCAGTCTGAAAAGTGTTGTAGTCTCAGCAAAATATAAAATGGTCACCCCGATGAATTGTTTCAATAGTCAAACGTGGATTGTATCCATTTTGTGTGCCTTAATGAAGTGGCAGAAATGGGCTTTGATAATATTTCAGAATGTACTTGGTCTTTGAACTATAAATTACTGTCATTTTCTGAAATGCTCTAGGAAAAGTCATTGTGCAGACAAAATCGCCTCAAGTAACAAGTAGAACTTTTCATCTAGTGTGCATTTCTGTAATTTCCTGTTTAGACATGACCTACAAAGTGCTTAAGCTTGAAGGAACCCATAGACTATGTAGATGACAAAATCAAAGGTTAGAAGTATGCAGCCAATTTTTGTAGTCAGATAGTCACAGAATTGTATTAATTTATTGATTCACAAATATTACTGTCTATTCTGTGCCAGGCACTTGTACTAGGTCTTAGGGATCAATGTGGAAGAAGTCAGACCCACCTTTGACTTCATGGAAATTGATAACAACTGGAGGAAATTGAAGATAAAGACATAAGCACACTAATGTGGTTAGTGGTTTAGTCACTAAGTTGCATCTCTGACTCTTTTGCAGCCCCATTGATGGTAGCCCGCCAAGCTTCTCTGTCCATGGGATTCTCCAGGCAAGAATACTGGAGTGGGTTGCCATTTCCTTCTCCAGGGGATCTTCCTAACCCAGAGATCGAATCCGTGTCTCCTGCACTGCCGATGGTCTCCTGCATTGCATTAGATTCTATACCACTGAGCCACCACAGAAACCCTAACACGTGGCATCTCTGTGGTAAATTTCATGATGAAAAAGCACAGGGTGAACTTCTCTGTCTGCCTAGATTTAGATGGTAATAAAAGACATTTTCACTTGCATTTCCCTTAGCTGAATACTAGAGCTGCACTATCCAGTATGGTAGTCAATAGCCACATGTGGCTATTTAAATTTAAATTTTAATCAAAGTGAAGTGAAATTTAAAATTCAGTTCCTCAGTCGCATTAGTCACATTTCAGGTGCTCAACAGCCACTGCTGCCTACATTTTAAGTACAATAAAGGATGTGGTCAAAACATTTCAGTCTCAGTTCTTAAGTCCTTCTCCAAAGGTATCTTTCCCTCCTCATTTAGTCCCTGTACCTGCTTTCCCCTGCCCCCATCTTGAGGGCAGAGGGCTGGATAATATTAATCCAGGGCCTAACAGACACTTACATTTCGGATAAGCAGAGATCTGTTTTTGTCATGAAGATTTATACTGTACACCGAACAACACAGCAGGCTGAAGCACCAAGGAGCTTTCCTTTAAGGGGTTTACAGCTAGACCGTCAATTTCCAGAACCTATTTGTTAATTCACTCATTTACTCAACACAAAATTATTGAATTCCTACTGCATGCTAGGCATTGTGCAGGGTATAGGAGTTATCATTCTGAACAAGACAGATGTGATCCTAGGTCTTACAGGGTTGGTAAACTATCAGGAAGTAAAATACACTGATGAGTGATAATGGTGACAGTCAACAAGAAAACCAAACCGAGTATGTCTGGAAGGTGAGGGCATTCCGGGGGTGGTGAGTGGACTGGTGAGGACTTTGGGTTTTATCTCAGAGGTAAGGGGCTTGCCTGGTGGCTCAGTGGTAAAGAATCCACCTGCCAATGCAGGAGTCACAGGTATGATCCCTGCCTCAGGAAAGTACCCTGGAGAAGGAAATGGCAATATTCTTGCCTGGGAAATCCCATGGAAAGAGGGGCCTGGTGGGCTACACTCCATGAGGTCACAAAGAGTCGGACATGACATGGCAACTAAAGACCAACAGTGGGAAGCAAAGTGACTAAAGGACAACAGTGCGAAGCAAAGTGACTAAACAGTAACAGTGGGAAGCAAGTGAGACAGTTTCATCAGGGGAATGAAAAGGTCAGACTTTGGTTTTGGCATCGGTGGGAGAATGGCAGAGGGGGACCACCCTGGATTCAGGGGGACCAGTTAGAAAGCCTCTCAGTACCCAGGTGGGAGATGTTGGCGGCTTAAACAGAATGATGGGGATGAAGACAAAACATAGGTGAGGACCTGTCTTCAAGAAGAAGGTCTGGGGGACCCTTAGAAATGAAGTGCCCGCTCCTACTTCTTTCTAGAAAAGGCGAATGTTCCAGTTCTGCCCACGTTTCATCAGAGCATTAGACATGCTCTTGTGGAACTATAATGCAGACACCTTATTTAGTCCCAAGAAAGTTACAATTTCAGAACTTTCTGATAAAGAAAAGAAAAAAAGGGGACTTCAGGTGCTTGAGAAGGAGGGGGTGTTCAAGGGAAGGGAGAGAGTACTGAAACTCCCGAAGGGGGCTGGGAGGGGTTCCTTCCTGAAAGACCATAGGATACTTCCTGGTGCTTTTTCTCCTCCGAGTCTCATCGATCAAATGAGAAATGACTTATGTAGATCCGCTTCATGGAGATGTGGTCAGCCATTGCCTTTTGGAAAAGGCTATTTCACGTCAATCTGCAGCCCAGAGGATGAGTGTCTGCACGCTTCTCCCAGGATGTATGTGGCATGTGTCTGTGTGTGTGCATGTGTGTGCGCCTGCACGCATGTTCACACATGGTCACGCAGGTACAGATTTAACAGTTTGCATAGAACTTGAGAGTCACTCCTGTGGGTTTTTTTCTGTTTGATGGGAGAGTGTTTCCATAGCAATGTGAACAATGTGAACTTGAGTTTTCGAGAGGCTATTCGATGGGGCGCTGGCACGCCATGTAAAATCACTAACTGCACATGAGTCTGGCTTCTTCAGCACCCACTTGTTGGGGGAAGTTCGTGGGAGGCTGGGTTCGTGTCTGTGTCCCACGTGCACCTGGAAACGCGCTCTTCCTCCTTCAGTGTCTGAGGCTCAGCTTCTCTGTCCCCGCTGCCCTTGCCAGCCTCAGAGCCACTGGGGTTTGTGCAGAAGGATTGGCTTCTTCTGTCAAACATTTGGTAAATAAGGGTTCTTTCGGGGCTTCTTGTTGATTCAGTCTCATCATTTTAGTTTCCTTTGTTAAGAGCAGTTTTCTCACAGCTCATTTGGACTGAAGTCCTCACCGAGTCGTCCTCCAAAGGCCTTGGACACACACAGCTCCTTCTCATCACTCATCGCGTTGGTTCCCTGTTAGTACTTTCCTTGTGCTTAACTTAAAAAAAATAATTTTATCTATTTATTTTATTTTTGGCTGCGCTAGGTCTTCACTGCTGCTCAAGCTTTTCTCTAGGAGCGGTGAGGGGGCTACTCCCCCATTGCAGGGCTTGTCATTGCAGTGGCTTCTCTTGTTGCTGAGCACAGGCTCCAGGGTGCTTGGGCTTAGTAGTTGTGGCACATGGGACCCTAGAGCACAGGCTCAGTATTTGTGGTACACGGGCTTGGTTGCTCCACAGCATGTGGGATCTTCCTGGACCAGGGATCAGACTCAAATCTCCTGCACTGGCAGGTGGATTCTTTACCACTGAGCCACCAGGGAAGCCCTTTGTGCTTAATCCTTAATTGAAGCATCTTCTTGGGTAGAGCTGAGAGTCGTGAAATGTTAGTAGGCAAATGTGCACTTCACATTGGTTACCAAAGTACAGAAATTCATTTGCCCTTGTCACCTTTTACTGTTTTCTATTGAAAGCAAAAGACAGCCCTGTTACTTGGGAGGTCTTGGTTGGCAGAGGCAGACATTCAGCCTGATCTGCTCTGAGTATCAGAAGGACATACAAGCTCCACTGAACAAGTGGCCTCAGTTGCCTGTCCCCAGGAGCAGAAGTCCAAGAGGAAGGATTACCTTCCATTTTAAAGGCTAAAGATGCTGGGGACGCATAGTCCAGCCTCTCTTGCATTTTAGATGTAGGTCCCACCGAGGAGGTGCCCCATCCTGAGACTTCCTCTGTGAGGCTGGGACAGTAAAGGGCAAGGCCTGTGGCTAGGTGAAAGCCAGGCATCCTAGCTGGAGCAGGCACATAGGAGGTGGTTCGGATGCTTCCCTGAGTCAGAGGTAATGTCTGAGCTGGAGAGGTCGTGCAATTCAAACATTTGACCAGCTGGGTGGGTGTGATCAGGGCCACCTGGGCAGTTGTGATGGTTTGGAATCAGCATTTGTTATTTCACATTCAGAGCAACCTACTCTCCAACAATTTTCTGTCTATGAGGTAGGGCTTCTCTGTTGGCCACGAATGCACCTGCCAATGCAGAAGACAGGGGTTGGATCCCTGGTCCAGGAAGATCCCACATGAAACTAAGCCTGTGCACCACAACTACTGATCCTGTGCTCTAGACTCCCTGAGGCACACCTACTGAAGCCTGCATGCCTAGAGCCCGTCCGCACCACGAGAAGCTGCGCAGTGAGGGGCCTGGGCACTGCCATCAGACAGCAGCCCTGCTCGCGCAGCCAGAGAAAAGCCCATCAGCAAGGAAGACCCAGCACAGGCAATACATAAATCTGTGAGCTAGCTGAGCTCCTGTAAAGTGTAGAGTCTGAGTGGAAATAAGAACGTCACAGAACTTCCCTGGCAGACTGGTGGTTAGGATTCAGCACTTTCACTGCTGGGGGTGCAAGTCTGATCCTTGGTTGGGGAACTAAGATCCTGCAAGCCTCTTGGTGAGGCCAAAAATCAGGGGTTTAGAAAAAGCACTGCACTTCAAAAAAAGAAATGTTACTTCAAAGAAGCCTCTTTGTCACAGATATTCTGAAATGTTTCTTAAAAATAAAAAACAGAACAAAACTAAAAGCAAAAACAAAAACACCACACACAAACGACAAAAATAAAAAGTAAAGAGAATGTGGACTGGCAGTTCTGGAGCTATTTGTGGCATACGGTCATGTTAGCATGCCTCCCAAACATTTTTGGATGAGTTGCTAACATCTAAAAGTGAAAGTTTCACCAAAAAATCAGAACTTATCTTTTTTTTTTGAAAAATCAAACATCTGGAGTTGAACCAGGTTTACTAGCAGCTGCCTGTTCGAGATGAGGTGGAAATGATCTACCTTTCCATGATTCCCTCCTTCTGACGTCACCCATTTACGGCCCTGATTAGCCCCAGTGTCCATCTGGACTCACACTTGCAAGCAACAAGAGCTGACTGACTGATTCAGTAGAAAAGGAACCTATTAGAGTATATTCAGTGGTTTGAGACTTCCCAGGTGGCTCGATGGTAAAGAATCCTCCTTCCAATATAGGAGACACAGGAGACAGGAGACATGAATTCGATTTCTGGGTCAGGAAGATCCCCTGGAGGAGGAAATAGCAACCCAGTCCAGTATTCCTGTCTGGGAAATGCCATGAACAGAGGAGCCTGGTGGGCTGCAGTCCATGGGGTCGCAGAGTCAGACAGGACCGAGTGCTGAGCATGCACATTCAGTGGCCCACAGGCTCTTAGAGGACGGAAGCCCTGGGCTGGGGCTGATGCAGTCAGGAGGGCACATGGCTTGTCCTGCTGAGACGGGACCCCAGCCGTGGCTGCCACATGCAGGCCCCGCACACGGCCTCCTGAGCACCTGTCACGTGCTCCAGGCCCACAGTGCTGGTTCTGCCCCAGAACGGGGGCAGCAGCTTCCTCTCTCCCCAGAAGGGGTTCCGTGAGCCCCCTGCTGCCCTGTGCAGACTTCTAATTCAATGACGGGAGGGGGGGTCTGACTGGTAGAGTTTAGGTCACGTGCTTGTACCCTAGCTGCAAGGGAGGCTGGGCACGACTATCTGGTGCTTTCAGCTCTGCTCCATGAGGAGAAGGGTCCCAGATGTGAGAAGGGGTTTCTACCCTTGAGTAACCAGAAAGAGCCCCAGATGCTGGCCACAGCCCTGACGGCACTGGAGTTTGCCACCCTCGCCCTAATTATACACCCTATCTAAGCCCTAACTACATATTGGCTGAGTGGAGTGTAAGACTGGGAACTTGCGAAAAAAATATATATATAGGAAGAGAATTAGAAAAGCAGAAAAGTGGAGGATGCGTGGATGGTAAAAGGTAGAGAAATGAGACACAGCCACCAGGGGAGTGTGGTGACTCACGCTTCACAAAGCCGTGCTCTAAAGCACAGCCCATCTATTTCCTCATTCACTTTGCTTTTCTTATCTCTTTTGCTTTATAAAGACTCCACAAAGCTTATTCAAAGCCCTGTGAAATTCTTTTTTTTTTTTTTGTAGTCAGGAAATATTGGACCCAAACCAGAAGCTGTTCAGCTCAGTCAATCTCTCAAACACCAGCTGCCTCAGTGATGAGTTGGTCTATCCAAGAGGTAGTTTATTTAGCCAACAGACAGATGGCCAAGAGTGTCAAGTTAGTTGGTATATTGTTTGTCGTTCAGGATGCCCACAGCCAGCCCAGATAGCCAGAAGCCAGAAGCCAACGGATTCAGAAGCCGTAGCCTCTCACCTTGGAATTGTTCCTAGAATCCTGCAGGTACCCAATTAGCAGGCAAAGGGCAGGTTTTGCTTCATTGAGCCCACAATCTAACAAAGAGGAGGCATTATCAGAACCCCAGGAGCAGAAAAGAAAGCGGCTGAGCCGGTAGCTTGGCCGAAACTGAGACACTCACTACCCAGCATAAGGAAGGGGAAGCACGGCACAGCCGTGAAGACGGGCGTCCAAGCGGAGGGAGGGCTCCTGGGCAGCCCGTCCTTCCAAGTGCCGAGAGGGGGCTGTTACAGGTCCCGAAGAATGCGTGAGGATTAGAGAAAATGTAAGTGAATTTTTGAAACTAGTGTTGGAAATACACTCAGAGAAGGTAGCCAAAGTTAGAATCTATGCCACATTGCTTTGTTCTTTAACTTCAACAAATATCTAACATATGTGTACTATGCGCCAGGAACTGTTCTGGGAAATCAGCTATATTACAGTGAGCAAAAAGCAGTTCCCTTCTGCCCTCATGGAACTTACAGCACGATGGGGAGGACAGTATGAGACACATGAAAAGACAGCGAATGTAAAATTGCAGATCACTGTAAACGAAAAGCACACAAAGCTGTGAGGTCATCAGATGATCTAACCATGCATCTAATGATGTGTATCAAATCTTTGTTATTTAATTTATTATATATGTTTATACACACTTATACCTCTACCTCCCCACCTTGGGCTTATGGTCAGTAGCTTTTATTAGAATTCTGTGGTTTGAGCTCTGTCTTCTTAGTCCTTAAGTTTCATTCTCGTTTGTTCTCTACTGATATTAATACTCCTATGGATACAGTTTCTCTTCTGAATTTGGTTCAGCATAGACGAAAAATTAGTTCTGAACGTACCAAAAGCTCCGCTGCATTTTCTTTTCAAAGTTTTTTGTATGGTCTTATGGGAAAGACATGAAGACAAGTGTCCTGCAATCGAGTCCACCCCTTCTGCAGCAGCATCTCAGACCCTCTCTTTCTTCATCGGTGAAATCGGGGTGGTAAGATATCTCAGATAAAGATATAGATGAAGATCTATATCTCAGTTAAATGGGAGAATTTATCAGCAATTGAGGCTTCTCCAGACATGGAGGGGAACCAATGGAGCTGCAGTGTATTCCAGGGTTAGACTCTAAACTTAGCACACAAGCAGGACATTGTACGTGCGTGCGTGCTAAGTTGCTTCAGTCGTGTACTCTTTGTGACCCCCTGGACTGTTGCCCACCAGGCTCCTCCGCCCATGGGATTCTCCAGGCAAGAATACTGGAGTGGGTTGCCGTTTCCTCCTTCAGGGGATCCTCCCGACCCAGGGATCAAACCCAGGTCTCCTGCACTGGCAGGCGAGTTCTTCACCACTAGTGCCACCTGGGAAGCCCCGAGGGGAGCCCTGCTCAGGTCAAGTGCTCCTGGAATTCTGACAGTGGCGGCTGACACAGCAGCTCCCAGGGAGACCACCATCAGTACAGTTTCTGTCAGAGTCAAAACAGATTGCCGTTTTTTCAGCTGGGAGCCAGACAAAAGGGTTGGCTTGCTTTTAGCGGCCATGTTGTAGGAAGATACTCTTCTTTAAACACGAGGCTCACGCGCAGCCACCAGAGATGCTCATCTGAGAAAGGCATTGGGGACGTGGACAGTCAGCTCCATCTGAGAAAGGCAATGGGGACGCGGACAGTCAGCTTCTCCGCCAGTTCAGGCCTCCTACCCCACACCCCCTCCAGGCGAGTGCTCTGAAGGGCGGTAGAGACAAGGGCGACCTTGGGGACTGAAGCTCTTTCTCCCTCTTCTCCTTCTAAATGACAGAGCAGCTCAGGGGAATGAAAAGCATCTAGGACCTGCAGCTGCCAAATAAATAGCTGGATGACTGGCTCCTCAGGCCACCTCCGCCTGGCTCCCGTCCCCACGTGGTCTTCCAGTTCCTCTGACTGTGACGGCCGTTTCCGACCACACGTGCTTGACTTTCACTTTCACTAAATGCATTTCTCAGATACTCTGAGTGATGAGACCCCATGATTAAGAGAATGGGGAAGGAAGAAATAAAAAAGAAAACAAAACTCTTTGACCGTTCTTGCAGGAAGCTCACAAATTGCCTGGTGCCTTAGTTCTACCTAAGAGCCGTGTGGTGGTTGTTCAGTCACTAAGTCGTGTCCGACTCTCTGTGACCCTATGGATGACGGTGTGCCAGCCTCCTCTGTCCTTCACTATCTCCTGGAGTTTGCTCAAATTCATGTCCATTGAATCGGTGATACTATCTGACCATCTCATCCCCTGTCATCATCCCCTTCTCCTCCTGCCCCCAATCCTTCCCAGCATCAGGGTCTTTCCTAGTGAGTCAGTTCTTCGCATCAGGTGGCCAAAGTATTGGAGTTTCAGCTTCAACGTCAGTCCTTCCAATGAATATTCAAGGTTGATTTCCTCTAGGATGGACTGCTTGGATCTCCTTTCAGTCCAAGGGACTCTCAAGAGTCTTCTCCAACACCACAGTTCAAAAGCATCAGTTCTTCAGCACTCAGCCTTCTTAAGGGCTTTAGCCAGGTAGAATTATTGCAGCTTAACTGTTGTCAGCCTCATGGCTCTAAAACTCAGGCATTCGTCTGATGGCGAAAGCTTGCCCATAGATTGACTTTGGTTATTGTGTCTGCACTGGGCATCTGGAACTTGAGTCTCTCCCCCACTCGGGGAAGCTGTGTTCTCTCCTGTTATAACGTCTATGAGGTTCGATTGTGGGCGCTTCTCGCCAACAGTCAATGAGCCTTGGTCCAGGGCGCTGTGGTGCACCCGTGCCTTCAGTCATGAATAGATTCCAGAAATTAACGATAATAGTCACTCCCCCTAATTAAGCACCTCCTGTGTTCCCGATACTGAGCTAAGCACCCTGCTTATGTTTCCTTATTCAATCCCCACCATGAACTGTGGACTGAGTATTATGTTTATAATTGCAGTTTTCCTGACTGAAAGAAGGTCTGTAACTTCCCCTGTGGTCATAAAGCCGGTAGAAGACGAAGCTGGTCTGAGTGCCCTGTTTTCAACCGAAGGGAACAATAACCTGGCTGCCTCAGGACCCTTGGGGGATGTACCCACCAGTGGCATCTACAAAGCACAGTGCCATCTGCTTCAGGTTCACCCAGGTGTTGGTCAAGAAACAAATTTCCAATTTGTGAGGAGAACCACCATCTCAGACTGGGCCAGAGGATCTGCACTGAAGATAAGCCTCCCAGCAGATTCTTATGAGCAGAAGCTACTGATTTGGACGCTACACTCAGATCCTCCTTGTGTCTGCGACAGAAACGAACATGCAGCATAGGCTATGGTTGTTCTCAGGTGCTAATACATTCTACGAGGAGCTGGGCTGAATCTAAAATGTAATCAGCTATTTTGATACTACTCATGAGCTTTACCAGTTGCAATGTAATTTTTTTTCTTAAATGTGGACTGGGAGGCTTTATATGTCTGGGCGTCTTCCTAGACTTTGAGTGAATTATTTTTTAGAGTTGGATCAATATGACAAAAGAAAGGAAATTGTAGTTCAACCAACTCAGCTTATGAAAAAGAATGTTAGTTCCTTTTCTCTCCAAACTTTAATTAAGTTTAAATTATAAAAATAGTCAATGTAGTAGATTTCTATTGGGCAGTCTTTCCAGCACCTTTTTTCTTTTAAAAAAACCATATTAAATGTGCAACACGAGGTAATATATGATTGCTGTGACCATTCAAATCATAAGCTGATGAAGTAAAATTAATAGTTTATTTTCCTTTTATTTTGTTTCTCTGTTAACAATTTGCCATCTAGCTTTTCATATTTTTCCTTTGAATAACAAAAATATCCATCTCTATATACACTTACAGTCTGTTAACATGGAATCACACATTACAGATTAATCTGTCCCTGGCTCCTTGTCACTTCATTACATATTACTTGCAGCAGTTTTTTAGGAATTGTACTCTCCTCTGGACCCTGCTCCAGTTTTCCATGTACCGAGTTATGGGGATCATTGTGTGTGCACTACAAGGGGTGGACATGTGATCCCAGGGGGGCAGGGAGTCCGTTCCCTGAGATTTGGGAGTACCCTCTGGGTGGATGGATCTGTTATGTGTAAAATTTGGGAGTGTCAGTTGCCACTGTCTATCATGTAAGCTTCAGAGAAAGCTGGATTGCAGTGAGCAAAAAATCGTGAAGTTGTGCCAAAGAGAGAGAGACGGACATATAGATAGATAATAGATAGATGATAGATCTAGATATTTAATAGTAGACTATAGATAAATTGATAGACAGATGATAGATAGATGATAGAAAGACAGAGGAAAGGCAATATTCTGGGTTATCCACAAGGCTTCACTACATTCCCAAGGTTCAGTTTTGCCTTTAGACTTGTGACATAGAGTCCTTCCAATAAATCCCCTTTGCCTCCCTTTCTTGGACATAAGCATGGATGAAAATTTTCAAGATCCTTCTTAAAAAAACAAACAACCCAATCAAAAGATGGGCAGAAGACTTAAATAGACATTTTTCCAAAGAAGATAAGCAAATGGCCAATAGGCACATGAAAAGATGTTCAACATCACAAATTATTAAAAGAAAGAAAGTGATAGTCACTCAGTTGTGTCCAACTCTTTGAGACCCCGTGGACTGTGGCCCGCCAGGCTCCTTTGTCCATGGAATTCTCCAGGCAAGAATACTGCAGTGGGTTGCCATGCCTTTCTCCAGGGGATCTTCCCGACCCAAGGATCGAACCAGGGTCTCCCGGATTGCAGGCAGATACTTTATTAGAGTGGATTTGATCCTGATAATTTATCACTAACTATTAGAGAAATGCAAATCAAACTACAATGAGGTATCACCTCACATCAGTCAGAATGGCCATCATCAAAATGTCTACAAACACTAAATGCTGGAAAGGGTGTGGAGAAAAAAGGGAACCCTCCTGCACTGCTGCTGGGAAGGTAAAGCGGTGTAGCCACTATGGAGAACAGTGTGGAGGCGCCTTAAAAAACTAAAAGTAGAGCTGCCATGTGACCCAGCAATCCTACTCCTGGATATATATCCAGAAAGTGGGAAACTCTAGTTTGGAAAGATACCAGTGTTGGAAAGCTCGCCAGTATTCATAGTGGCACTGTTCACAGTAGCCAAGACGTTGGAAGCAACCTGCATGTCCATGAATGGATGGATGAACGGAGAAAGAAAATGAGGTACATAAATATAATGGGACGTTACTGACCACAGGAGTATTACTCTCCTATGCAAGAATAGTTCAGGTTTTAATTTACTTCTAATAATTTACTTTATGATGTGCACAGGTGCAGAGAAGTGAAATTGCTAAAGGTCTAGCAACAGAATTCCTAGCATCAAATGCAACCTGGGAATCTCAGAAAAGTGACACATTTGGATCACAATCACAACTAGGATTTTTAATAGTACATCTGCAACAAGAGAGCGACATGAGGTAGGTAGAGAGGGAAGGAAGAAGGAAGGAAGGAAGAAGCAGATGTGTGTTGTGGCTGGAATGAAACTTGGATTTGATCCTGTTTCTTCCTCCTGGGGATGCTGGGGCTGGAGAAGGCTTGGGGAGCAGGTGATGCTTCTGTTCCCCAAATGTTAGGAAAACATGTCCCATAGGCAGGGGATTGGATTTGGTAATGTCTTTTGGCAGGAGATGCATGGGCTT
The DNA here is from genome assembly GCF_054371585.1 of Giraffa tippelskirchi. Lineage (NCBI taxonomy): Eukaryota > Metazoa > Chordata > Mammalia > Artiodactyla > Giraffidae > Giraffa > Giraffa tippelskirchi. The sequence continues at coordinate 124,085,732 of NC_137287.1, read as the reverse complement.
GTGTGGTATGATTTCTGGGATGTAGTTCTACTGAGGATCCTGAATGGCGAGGAACAGTAGTAGGTTACTACAACCAGCTCAAGTGAAATGAGTTTTATTACAAGGATGCAGGAGCCTCTCAAAAACTCAAGGTTGCTGGACGTCTTGTGAATAGGAGTTAACAAACTGGAGATGGTTCACTCCCTCACTCCTTCCATTTCTCAGAAGTGCGGAGAATTGGCCTCTGTCCACCAGTGTGGTCAGTCCTGTTTCTTCCAGCATGCTCGTCTGCTTAAACTTGCATATGGCCTGTGGACGGTCAGTTCAGAAGACAACAGGCCTCTCCTCTGCAGGACCCAGCGTGTACTGCAGACCATCTGTGTCCCGCTCAGATCCCAGAGAAAAGCACCAGCCCTACCTTATCGGTGGGATCAGGACACAGAAGCATAGGCTTCTGGTGCCGAACGGATTGACAGCCCTAGAACCCAGGGCCTTCCCTTGTTCAGTCACCTGCGGTGGGAACGGGAGACAAGGCTCTGATTTACGATATCAGATTGCTTCTCCAGTAGGAGTCAAAAGAAAATGCAGTATTCCGCATCTTTAGAACCCCCTAAATAGGGGACCATCTGTTAGTAAGGAACCAAGACTTTCATCTCCAGTTACCTGGGAGGCATTGCATTTAAATTTTACTGAGAGAGATTTATTTAAGCCAGTTTATATTATAAGGTGAATGACTGATACTGACATTCTCTCTGGAGGAGTCAGTCATTTCACAATCAATTTCTGAGTCCCTAATATTGTCACTGCGCTGGATTTGGGGGCTACAAAATGAGTACTTTGTAGAGAGGAAAAGAGGGAGGAAAGAAGTTTCTTTAAACCTGAGTTCTTGCAGGAAGAAAGACACCCAGAGAAGAGAAGGATGCTGGGAGAATATATTGGGGTTGGAGGGGAGACAACTTATCGGCTATTTACCACTGTTGTGGTCAACAGAGCTTTTTTTTCTCCAAGTTCTTCCAGCCTGAAATTGAACAGCCCAGGTCTCAGTTACTAAAGAGCTGTTTTGGACCAGAAAGGCAGAGCACTCCTACAGGAGGAAAAGGGGAACCAAATTAGATCCAGTTCCTGCCCTCAAAAGACAGCATCAAACGAGAAGCAGCAGCTGCCCTCTCAAAGTGCAGCCAGGGTTCAGGTGAAAAGCTCTGCTAGGCTTGGGCGGGATCAGCGACTCAACAGTTTTACAAATAGCACAGCCCCGGGGGGACCCACAGTCAGAGCTGACGCTGGCCTCACGGGAGCACACCTCGCAGGCCCCTTTGGCTCCAGGAACCTTAGTCGCCAGATTATATGGAGGTGGGGGCTGGGGAAATGCCAACTGGTAGAAGCATTTCTGATGTCAACAACTGGAGCTGCAGTGTGACGCTTGTGGCTCAACACACAGCACTCTGGAAGGACCTGGTGAGGGGACAAACCTGGAAACGCAGGTCTGACCTCTGTCTGGAGCAGCTTGAATTCAGGCCCAAGAGGCTGTTCTTTTGGGAAAGAGTAGGAAGCCATCCACCTGGGAGACATTGCTCAATAAACACCTTCAGTTTGATTAAAGACGTAGGGCCTGTCCTCTGGGACAGCTGGGCAGCTGGGAGTCGGAAAGGAATTTGGGAGGGGAGTGGTGACCCCAAAGCATCAGAGAAGTGGAGGGCCCATGGGGCCTTGGTTGGCTGAGCCCCTCCGTCTCAGAAAGGTGAGTGGCTTGGTCAAGTTCAGGCATCGGGTCACCAGATAAGACTTTCCTTCCCAGCGGGGGCTGCAGAGGAGGCTGCTAAATCGTGCCAATCAGAGGCCAAGATGGCACTGGGCAGGCACTGGGCAGGCACAGGGCGAGGGCAGCACACGGAGGGGTGAGAGGTGCAGTGTTCTCCGGAGGGGTTGGCTGTTGGAGGGCTAAGGCTCCGGAGGGCTGAGTCTTTTTGAGTTAACTCCCTTTCTCTCCTGGCCTTGCCTGGGGTGGACTGGCGATGTCGGGGGAAGGCGCACCCAGAGGCGTGTGAGGTCCCCCTTCCCAGAGCAGGAGGCCTCGGGCGCCTGCTCCCAGCGGCTCCGGCTCACCCCAAGGCTTCCCGGAGGTCTCCGGGCCCTCGGGCTTGGCGAGGCCGGCGCAGCGCTGGGCGCGGTCGGGCCGGCGGCGCGGGCCCCTGGGTCCCCAGCCGCGCGCCGCGCGAGGCCGCTGCCGCCCTTCGCTCCGCGGGCGGGGCTGGTAGCGCCGCGCTCCTCTCGGCGGCGGAGCCCCGGGCCCCCTCGGCCCCCTCCGCCAGCCCGCACGAGGAGGGGGCGAGCGGGCGCGTAAGCCGGGCGGGCGCGGGACGCGGGGCGCTGGGCGCCCGTCCCTCGCACAGGTCTCGGTGCCGCGCGCCCCCCGGGGCTGGGGGCCCTCAGACCTCGGCGGCCAGCAGAGCCGTGCGCCTCGCGTGCCGGGGGTCTGTTCCAGGCCAGGCGGGAGCTGCTCAGCTAGGGTCCCCGGCCGCCCTCCCCTTCCCGGGGGGTCGGCGGGCTGAGCGGCGAGCCCAGCCCAGCCGGCGTGCGCTCCTATAAATAGCGCGCGTGTGCCCGCCTCGCGCCCCCCGGCTGCGCGAGGACAGGGAAAGTTGTGCGCGGGGGCTCGCGGCGCGCGGCGGCGGCGGGCAAGGGCTCCGGGGCCAGCCGCCCGGCGCCGTGCAGCGGATCCCGCGGATTTTTGCCTCCGTGCTGGGGACCCGGCTGGCCGCTGCCGCCCTGGCGACTTCCGAGAGACGCCAAGCTCTGGGGAATTTTTTGACCAAGCGCGATCGAGAGTCGCTAGAGACCTGGCCATGAACACAGCCGCGCGTTCTTCCCGCTCCGGGAAACACCCTCGGCTTCTGTAATCCGTCCCCGCCGCCAGCCGGAGACGAACCGGGACGACCCTGGCCCCGGCCGGCCCCCAGCATCCCCGGGGCTTCTCCGAGCCCCCTTGGTTTTTCCTGCTGCGCGCTTCACCTGGGGGAGCTTAGGTTTGGGGTGAGGATTTCTGATCATTTTCCTCTTTGAGGGGTGAACAGGAGGGTTCGGCGATTTAGATGTCTAGGAAGACGGGTGGGTGCGGGGGTCTCAGGCAGGGCTGATCTCGGGCGGAGGAGGGCGGGGGAGGGCGTTCTGCATGAGCTCCTTAAAGGACGAAGGTAGCAGAGCCAGCGAGACAGAGCGAGGGGGGACTCTGACTTCAAACCACGGAGCTGCCGGAGGTGTGCGCGCCGCCGCCGGCGCCGCCGCGTGGTGCATCTAGCCGCCCGCACCGTCCCCAGCGCCGGGGTCCCGGGGAGGAGGCCACGCGGGCGCGCGGGAGCGCCGACCGGCTGCGGCGCCCCCCAGCCTCGCTCGCCATGGGCCCCGGGCGCCGGGCGCCGGCAGCGCTGCCGGCCCTGCTCCTGGCCCTCGCCCTGCCGGGGCTGCGCGTCTGGGCGCAGAACGACACGGAGCCCATCGTGCTGGAGGGCAAGTGCCTCGTGGTGTGCGACTCGAACCCGGCCACAGACTCCAAGGGCTCCTCTTCCTCGCCCCTGGGGATCTCGGTGCGGGCGGCCAACTCCAAGGTCGCCTTCTCAGCGGTGCGCAGCACCAACCACGAGCCGTCCGAGATGAGCAACAAGACGCGCATCATTTACTTCGACCAGGTCAGAGCCCCGGGGGCGCGGGAAGCCAGGGCTCGGGCGGCGGGAGGGGCGGCGTCCAGGCGGCTGAGCCCCGTGTCGTCTGCTCGGGCCGAGCCGCTCTGCTTGCGATGCAGGGAGCCGGGTCGGCACTGGCGTCTCCGCGCGTCCGGATCTGAAACTTCTAAGGTCTCCCCCACCCCCACCCGCCCCCACTCCCTCCCGGCCTCCGGAGAGCTGCTGAGGCGATGGGAGAGGCGCTGGCCGCGCAGAGCCTTAGGGAGAGCTCGGGACACGCTGAGCAGCAACAGGTCTGCCGGAGCTGGCGGGTCCCGGTCCTTGGGCCCCGCCATCTCTCGGCTCGAGCCTGGCGCCCGGTCTCCACTCCTCTGCGGGGGCCGCCGAGGCCGTTCTCCGGCAGGCAGGGGACTTTTCAGGGCCGAACAGATAATGTGTTCCTCCCGGAGGGAGAAGCTTCTCCCTAGAGGGAGCCCTGGGCGGGGTGGGCTGGCAGGGGTCCACACACTGCACAGACCCCGCAGGGGGCTGTGGAGGCGGCAGCGGGGGCCCCGGTCGGATCTCGCCCCGTTTTGTGCCAGGCGCGGCTGCCGCAGAAAGCCCTCCTCCGCTACTTGGAGAAAAGTTGAGAGGAGGAGAGAAGCAATGGGCAGCGGCGCTGAGCCCTTGTAGGGAAGCGCTGGGAAGCCTTTCTCCGTCCCCCGCTCCTGCCCTTTCAGGGGCCTGCGAAGTAGTGGGGCGAGAGGGCTGGGGGCTGAGGGCAGGGGACGGAGCGGCTGATGGCCACTGGAGCTCCATCTTAGCGACCGGAGCTCTGGGGTCTAGCTGCTGAGAAACCCCAGGGTATCGGCTGGGGAACGAGTCTTAAAACTGAAAACAGACTCCAGGCTGATCATTTCAACCTCTGCCGCACCCGCAGTCTTTTAAATTCCCAAGTCTTGTGTGTGGTTCACAGTGGCATGCCACATGGGCACGAGCACGGGTTAAGTGGTGCTGTAGGATGTGCCCGGGGAGGAATGGGGTGACGTTTCTCTTCCTTACTTAATTGTTACTAAGTAATGTACTCTCCAGCTGGTCAAAGACAGAGAATGCCTCTCTGGGACTTCCTATCGAAGAGCCATCATTTTAAAAGAATTAAGCAGTCCCTTTGGGTTTTGGTGCAGCATTTTTTGTCTGGATGGAAATACAGTCTAGCACGACCCCTGGTCTGTGTTTCAGGGATTAATCACTGTGGACGCCGCTGTCCTCTGTACAGTGCATTGTGTTCAGTGACCTTTCTGTCATTTAGAAGAGAAGGGTTTCCTCTCCTGTTCTGGGTGCTCATGCGTCTTAAGAGACAATAAGACAAATTTGGTAATAAATCTCGAGATGCCTGGGTGCTCTAATTACAATGTACAGTCAACATTCAGCCTTATGTGTAGTCAACACTAATCAGCTAGCTCCATTATTGCTAATGAATTATGCTACTTGTGTCTGATTCAGGGAGTCTCTGCTAAGTACCTCAAATTATTTTAAATGTGCTTAAACAAATCTTTGTAAAACCTCTGTTGGGAAGTATTGCATAGCTGGTGAGTTGTTGCTGAAAGACCATTGATCATAGGGTCAGATAAAGAAATCTGATGCTTACTTGGAAAAAGGAGTAATCTCAGAATAAAATGATATACACATACACATTTTAAGTTGGGGGTTGAGCCTGGTACATCTACCTGACTGTCACTATATTCTGATGTGTTGCTCACAGGTAATAGTATGTCTAGGGAATTATGCAAAGGGCTTATTAGCGTGAATGTAGTGTTTAAAAGAAATAGTAGCTGATTGCCACTGATATGGGGGAAATGTATTTTTGTAAGGACATCTGATTTTTTTGAATGCCACTTCTAGATTTATTTCTTGGAGAGAAATGGAAGAAATCCTAGTTATATCCTGCCTGCTACCTCCACCCCCAATACGCACACACACACACATTCTCTCACTCTTTGTCATATGTGGCATTTAGTTTTAGAGGTCATCTATTGAAATGCAGAGCTAATTTCATAATCAGTAGAACTAAGCTGAACATCTCGGAATACAGAATGCACTGTTGTTTTCTTGGGAACCAGCACTTTATTTCACTCTTCCTTTTTGTCCCTTGAACTTTTAAACAAAGAGCAGGCGATTGATCAGGGGATGGACAGTGACTAACACTGGGGGGGACAGAGAACGGCACTTGTTTCACAGTCTCTACTTCTTGGCAGCCTGCAAAGGCTGAGTCATGGCCAAAATATTTATAGTTAAGACCTGGGTGGCATAGGAAGGGAACGCGTGGCTGTGGATCTGAGCTGAGGTTTGGCGGAGGCTCAGAGGAGGGCCAGGCATCCGCCTTACTCGGGCACCAACTGTTCAGTGTCACGGATCCAGCCGCCCGGTGGAGGGAGCGTCCAGACCTCTGTGCGCCGTGTCCAGGAGGGCCTGCAGAGAGCCGCGGACGCGATTGGCTGGCCCGGAAACGCCACCTCTGGACGTGTGAAGGCTGAGAGGGTGGGCGTGTAGACGTGGGCCTGATGCCTTCTTCTTACTCTGAAGGTAGAGCCAGAGTTTATAAGCCCCACATGTTCAGAGCCAGCTGGCCCCCCTGGAAATCGGGGCACGAATACAAAGCTCTGACTTTATTTTTTTCTTCTAACATTAAAGACGAAGAACCTTCCAACATACAAATCCATTTTCCAAGTCACTAAAGAAAAACGAATAGAACTCCATGTTTTATTTTCTGTGGTTTTTTAAAGCTAGTTTTCTTTGTTAAGAAAGAAAATAGGAAGGAAAAGAAAAGGGAAGGAAGAACACTGATTTTACTTACAGAGAGTACTGTAATAGTTGACTGTGTTTATTCTTTTTATTTGTAGATTCTAGTAAACGTGGGTAATTTTTTCACCCTGGAGTCTGTCTTTGTAGCACCCAGAAAAGGAATTTACAGTTTCAGTTTTCACGTAATTAAAGTATACCAGAGCCAAACAATACAGGTATGTCTTTTGACCTGTTCCCTCTCTACCCTGAAATGATAGTGTTTATCTATAGTGGGCTATGTATTTATGTGTTTTCATTGTAAAAATAGCCATCTTCATAGTAGTTTATTTTTAAAACATGTAATTTCCAGTAAAGCCTTCTATGAAGCATAGAAGCATATAGAAAAATACACAATTGAACTTATTACCTTAATAACAACCAGTCACTTAAAAAGCATAGTTTTTAAAGCTACTTTTCTTTGTTAAGAAAGAAAATAGGAAGGAAGGAAATAGCAAAAATTCAGTGGCACAAATCTCTTTATAAGACCTTGGTTGCTTTTAATGCATGTGCAAAAATTACCTGAATTTTTAACAACAACAAAAATAGTAAGACTATCAGAGTTTTACAAGTACCTACTAAATAAATAAAACAAATTTGCTGTCATTGTTAAAAATTATGAACTGCAGTTAACAAATAAGAGCAAGAATAAATTGCTGAAGGAACAATTATTCAATATACTTTTAAAGAAAGGATATGCTATGCTTATCTTCTAAGTAGTTTATCCTCAGTAACTCTAAAATTAGTGAATTCTTACCAATCGCAGTTCCACGGTTAATATATTTTGTGCTGTGCGTTCTAAGGAACAGGCTTGAACTCACACTCAAGGACAATGATGGAGCCAATTCCTATAACATTCAAATATGCGGACACTCAGTAATACCAGTACATGTCTATGGAATTCTAGGATACTTTTTAAATCATCTGTTCAATGTTTGTATTGTATATTAGTGGTGGTGGTTTAGTTGCTAAGTTATGTATGAACTCTTGTGACCCCATGGACTGTAGCCCGCCAGGCTCCTCTGTCCATAGGGTTCTCCAGGCAAGAATACTGGAGTGGGTTGCCATTTCCTTCTCCAGGGGATCTTCCCGACCCCGGGATAGAACCCGGGTCTCCTGCATTGCAGGCGGATTCTTTACCACTGAGTCACCCTGTGCTCAGATGAATGTTAGATTACACATCTACCACTTTTACGTATCTTACTGAAAGAATAAACTGATCAGCCTCATACTTAATTTATTCAATATTAATTTTTGACATGAAAGAAATGAATATCTAGTAAACAAATTTACTCCCATGGAAAAGCTTTCCCCAAACTCCAATATTTAGAAATTTAGGTAATATTTGACACGGTATAATCAAAATTTTACTATGGAGGGAAGGTAATAAATTTGATTTGATTTGTTGCTAATTATCCATCATTAAAATCTTCAGCGGTAGTAGTGATTATTATTTTTAATGCACATTTCTTATCAGGGAAAACACAAGAAGAAATCACAGTGGACACTCATATTCTATCATTTCAGCTGATGTTTAGCACATGCATGTCTCAGCTGTACAGTAAACCTGCAGAGATATTAGTAGAACCTTGCTGTCCCCAAGTTTCTCCGAGCAAAGGGCATGGGGTCATTTTTACTAATGTACTGGGAAGCCACAGGCGTGTGTCATTACGGAAAACTTGCTGTTGAATATGAGAGAGAAATAAAGTAGTAGGCCTGACTTATGTCCTGAAGGGAAGTCAGGTTTCACATGGCTAGACTTTTCTCTATGGATGGTGATCTTCTGTGAGCATTTAAGGAAATTTTTGTGGGAGAAATTAATTTTTTTTTTCAAGTTAAAAAGATCAGCTCAGTAAGATCATACTAAGACTTGCCACCACAGTTTGCTAATTTGAAAGGAAACGGATGTATTTACTGAACATCAGATACTTTTCCAGGTTGATCATCTTAGACATTATTTCCCCGACCCTTGACCCTTGACCCTTGGCCCTTGTAGATGACGCTTCCTTCTTCCCCCCATCGCCCCCTCCTTTCTTTTCCTGTTTCTTTTCTTTCTATTGCAGAATAGTTGATTTGCAATATTGTTAGTTGTAGGTGAACAACATAGAGATTCAATCTTTTATAGCTCACACTCTATTTAAAGCGATTATAACGTAATGACCGGGTCTCCCTGTGCTGTACACGGACATCCTTGGCGCCTATTCATGTGCTACAGTCAGTGTTACCTCCTAATCCCCGCCCCCTGTCTTCCCTTCCCCTTTCCCTCCCCTCACTGGTAACCCTGGTTGGTTCTATAACCGTGAATCTGTTTGTTTCATTCATTCATTTGACTTTAGAGAGAGCTCTTCGGTGTTTTGTTTTGTTCCTTATAGGTTAACCTGATGTTAAACGGAAAACCAGTCATATCTGCCTTCGCCGGGGATAAAGACGTGACACGCGAGGCCGCCACGAATGGGGTCCTGCTCTACTTGGATAAGGAGGATAAGGTTTACCTGAAACTGGAGAAAGGTAACTTGGTCGGAGGCTGGCAGTACTCCACGTTCTCTGGCTTCCTGGTGTTCCCCCTGTAGGATCCGAGGTCTCCGTGATGCCCGTCCAGGGAGGGGCAGCTCGACCCTGACTTCCTGAGGATCACTTCCGCTTCACCGGATTGATGTCTTCACTGGTTTCTCATGGGCGAATATGGATTCTCTGTAAGGATACTAGGCCTGTCTGAACCAGTACCGAGCTCCACAGATTATTTTTGGGTGTGTTTCAGTGTACGCGGATTGGGACTCAGAACAGTTGATACCCATCTATGCTTAAGTGTAACAATTCAAAGCTGTCTGCAAGGTTTATTCTGAATTTAATTTCCTGGAACCACTGAATTTGTTGCAGATGTGGCATTTTATTTATTTAGTTTTCAAAGACCGGCAATCGGGTCTGAGAATTAGAGAACTCTATATATAAAGTTCTGACTTCAATCAATGATTCGTGTGATCCTGCCAAAGAATTGTGTGCTGTGTGCATATACTGGTTACACTTGTTTTTATTCCTTTGGGATTAGTTTGTTTGATTCTCTTAAGGTAATTTCTGACTTTGTGTCTTCTCGACAAATAGGGTAATGGCTTGCCCACAGATTTACCCTATGAGATCATCCACACAACTTCCCTTAAAAAAAAAAGAATGCTTCATAGTTGTATTTTAATTATATATGTGAAAGAGTCATATTTTCCAAATTATATTTTCTAATAGGAAGAATAGGTCATAAATCTAACACAGAAAAAGTTGCATATCCAAATTCTTCAGTGCTCAATCCTCAATCCTGCTCAAAACAGCTCTCCTCCACGGGAAATCTTATACTTTATTGCTCATTTTAATTAACATGATTGATAATAACCACTTTATTAAAAACCTAAGGGATTTTTTTTTTTCCTTAGACATGACTACTTTATTAACCGGAGATGGGATGCCCTTGTTTTTAATTATACCTATTTTTCAAACCTTCTGTTGTGTTTGAAGTATCATCTGGTTTTGCCTTAACTCCTAAAATTGTTTAGATTTATCTGTTCAGCTAATAGTAAATCCAAATATTCCATATCTGAACTTAGTGCAATATCTTATTTTGTCTTTTGTACAGGTCATATGAATTCATAAAACTATTTATGTCTCTGTTACAGAATAAAGATTAATATATGTTAGTTGAATTGTTTGGTCCTTTCAGTTTTGGAAATATGTATCTTACATGATTTATTCCCTCTCTCTTGCCAACCCTCTCTCCCTCCCTCCCTCACCCCTGTCCTTTCTTCCTTTCTCATTTCTTGGTCTTGGAGCTGAAGAAAAGCTTTCTGGATTTCTAGAGAATGTCCCTCAACTGGCGTAGGAAATCTTTACCATGTTTACTTGGTCCAGATTCAGGAGTTGCGAGCTTGGCAAGAGAGGATCAATGAGCTTAGTAAAATCTCCTTTCAGAATAGCTTACTGTTAGGAAGTTAAGTTTTACAAGATCCACTGAAGCATCGTGAAGGGCTCAGTGAATGAATGAGTGGTGATGCAAATAAAGATCAATATTTTCAAACAAAAGACTTGAGGAAGAGTTCTATTCAGCACTAATGGGTAAGCAGAAGCCCCATTTCTTTTCAGGAGGAACTATAACGACAGATGTCTCCTCTGGAGATTTGGCTCAATTTCCTGGTTGGTTGTCAATTAAAACAAATTTGGGTGCCCCTTTTGTAGTCTGTGGCGCTGAGGAGGCTCTTGTAGGATTCTGTGGGAGGGAACATGCCGGCAGCTCCCCCAGTATAATCGTGGTTCATCACCACGTCAAAATATTCGTTCATCACAGGAAGAGAGTCTCTTCCCGAGAAGAATTATCTGGAGATATTGGCAGTGGATCTGCAATGTTTTGCATGGCAAGTTACCCCCAGCTGGCATTCAGTCAAAAATCTTTCCTCCGCTGTGACCGTGTACCGTGGGAACAGCCTCGCACACGGGGCTTTCACCTAAACTGCACCCTCTGCGGACGTGCCTGGGCTCCCGGGACCTTCGCCACAGCTCTGTGTGCAGCGTCTGTGTCTCTACGTTGCAAAAGAGTGAACTGTGCTTGAATAAATACGCTATTAGTCACTGTTTCGGCAAAATGGCTTAAGAGTATTGGAATTTCCAAGAGATACCTATGATAAAACAGAGAAAGTTTGGTGCTTATCAAAGTAGACTGATGTAGAGTATCTATTATAAGCAGACTTGTGGCCAAGCTTTGGGGCTTGCCCTTATTTTTCTGAACATAGAAGAACACTCGGAGAAGGCAATGGCACCCCACTCCCGTACTCTTGCCTGGAAAATCCCATGGATGGAGGAGCCTGGTGGGCTGCCGTCTATGGGGTCGCACAGGGTCGGACACGACTGAAGCGACTTAGCAGCAGCAGCACACTAGCAAAGGGCTTGACTTTAATCCCTCAGGGCCCCCTGGTGGCTCAGATGGTTAAGAATCCACCTGCAATGCAGGAGACCCGGGTTTGATCTCTGGGTCGGGAAGATCCCTTGGAGGAGGGCATGGCAACTCACTCCAATATTCTTGCCTGGAGAATCCCATGGACAGAGGAGCCTGGAGGGCTACAGTCCATGGGGTCGCAAAGAGTCAGACACGCTGAAGTGATTTAGCTTGCAAGCAGGCACACAGGGCAAGCGGGGCAGTAGGGAGGGTATCAAGGTTGGAACGATAAAAGGAAGAGGATTGAGTCTGAGTGGGCCAGGTGAAAATCAGGAGGCAGTGGTGTCAGAGTATTTCCAGAAATGAAGCCAGACGCTCCTTACCTGTTCTATGACTTGAAAATACTTTTCAGAAATCGCTCGGTCCACAGAAACGGTAATTGAGCCCAGTGCTCACGTTGGCCTGTCTGCCTTCATTAATGCCAGTGCACTCCCTTCCTAGATGTTCCTTATCTCCTCTGACTGTTCCTTGATCTATTGATCAGCAAAAGCAAGCAGTTTTCTGTAGCAAGCATTTTCCCAAGATAGAATCCCAAGAAAATGAAGCTGAAGGAAAGAAGCTTGTGCATAGGATCTTCTTGATTCCACATGCTTTTGGGGGGCTCCTTGTGGTCTTGGATTCTGTTAGAGCCTGATTATCTTGTTAAAATTTTGTTTTAATTCTTTTTTCCCATTTTTGGATTTACAGCTGTTTTCCCCATTCTTTTTGGTTTCTAGATACCTGGAGAGCTGAGTGTCTTTTTCTTTAGCAAGTTACTGCTTTTCCTCTTGGAATAAATATCTTCAGCCAGCATTGTTTAAACTATCCTTATATGTGTTACATGCTTTGCTAGGTACTGAGTTTATAGAAGTGGTCACAGCTGCTCTTTGTAGAGTTCCCTAGACAGTAAACACAGCTAGAAACCTCACAAGGAGCAACAGAGGTCTAAAAGTGTTGTTCCACTTCGTCTTCTGACTGAGGGTCCTGGGCTTTACCAGTCCACCCTTACTGCTTAGACCATCTGTCTCCAGGCTGCAGGGAACGCTCCTCAGTGCTATGCGGCAGCCTGGAGGGAGAGGAGTTTGGAGGAGAAGGGATACATGTATATGCGTGGTTGAGTCCCTTCTCTGTTCACTTGAAACTATCACAACATTGTTTGTTAATCAGCTATATCCCAATACAAAATAAAAAGCTAAAATAAAAGTGTATTTCTATGGACCAATATGGCCCTTATCACAGAGGCTTCTTAGAAACCCAGGGAGGGTTTAGGCTCCCCCAGACCTGCTGAATCAGCATCTGCATCTCTAACAAGGTCTTCTGCCCCTCCCACCCCCATGGTTCACGGACACAGTAAAGTTTACGAGGCTGTATCTTCAAAGAAAACCCAAAGACCACCTGCACCAGGATAGCGTCCGGGCTTCAGACAGGTGAACCAGATCCCCAGGCGATCCTTTCAGCCTCACCCCACTCAGGGGCGGGTGTTTTCTCTGCAGTGACCCTTGCGTCCAAGCGCTTTCATGATGCTCCCTGTTCTAACGCGGGGAGCCCGGGGCAGCGAGCACGAGGCCTGCGCGCAGGCAGCCCGAGACTCCGCTCCGCGCCGAGCAGGCCGGGGCAGCGCTGCGGGCCGGGCCGTGGAAGGGCTGCGGGAAGACCACGCCTCGAGGAGCCGGGGGAGACCCGGCCTGAGACAGAGGTGAGTCACCACGAACGCGCGCCTTGTGGGGAAGGAAAAGCCTCGGTGACAGGCCCCATTTCATCAGCATTTCTCCTGAAATAAAGGTATAGTCACAGCTTGCTTTTCTTTATGGCTGAAGTGATCCTTCTCCAGCGATTATAGGGCCTGTGTCTAACTGCACTTGGCATTTGGCTTCAGAAGACAGTGTTCAGCTTAATCAAGTGTGTGTGTGTGTGTGTGTGTGTGTGTGTGTGTGTGTGTGTGTGTATGTGTGTGTGTGTGAGAGAGAGAGAGAGAATGGGGGAATATATTCAGAAGGATCAAAGATGCCAGCAATTTCCAGGAGGCTGGAAAGTACGTTTAAAATTCATCCAAGGGCAGAGGCTTTCTCAAGAAATTTTTAGTCCAATTGTTGATAGTTACTTAATGGAGGAAATGTATCATCATAGGCACTGAGCTAAGGAAGTCTTTTATTTCCCACGGGGTTACCTTGAGAACATAAATTTTGACCCTCTGACTTTCCAGGGGCTGGGGTTTTTGAGGAAACCTCCAAGGGTTTCGGTCTGCTGGTCCCTGGGAGGATGAGGGGCTCTGACAAGCAGCCGTCGTGCCTGAGAGCTGAGGGCTGTGTCTCTCTGGTTAGTTTCTTTTTCTGCTTTCATTTATTGTGTTGTCGTGTTTCAGCTTGGATGTCACGCTACAATCAATAAGGGGAAGAAAATGCAGGGTGATGAATGCAGACGGCCTCTATTTTTGCGTTACTTTCATTTCCTTCAGGACAAGAGGAAAACATGGCTTAAAATGATCTGTTGAGTGGGTTTCTTTGCTAGCCTTCCAGAGGGAAGGGAGTGAAGCAAGAGCAGGCCTGCTGCCCGTTTCTGGAAGTCAGGGGAGTCCACTGACCTGTGCGTCCAGTGAGGCTGCAGCTCCTGAAGCTGGAAACGGATTCTGGTGTGTGTGTGTGTGTGTGGAAATGGCCATCCCCTGGCAAGGATATGGCTTTATCATCTGGGCTAGGGTGTCACCACACAGAAAAGAGGGCTGTTACCTTTGGCCACGGAATTTAAGGACTGCATCTCCACTAAATCCTCAGGTCAGGAGGTAGCTTTAGACGCCAAGTGATACAACAAAGTTTTCTTCATTTTGTACTCTGCAGCCCGCTGTTTGACTGGACAGTTATGCTGTTTTCAACAGCAGTGGCCAGTCTGTGTGATTCCGCTCTCGGGCTGGGGTCAGGGGGCTTTGATCATGTTCTGAGTTTACACGAATGCACCCAGCTTCCTTGGTGAGTTGTGTACGACTCTTTTCTTCTCAGTTCCTTCGCTATTTAGAAACACATGCGGTCATGAGTGTTTCATTTAAAAATAGCTTGGCTTTCACTTTGAGTGTGACCGTTTTTTAACACCGCAGTGAAAAGGTATCATGTTTTTTCTCTCACGCCCCCCCCCGCCATGGTAAAAAACAGCACCTCCAGGCATAACAAGCATTTGGTCAAAGAAGTAATGCACGAGGATAAAAGCAAATCCAACCCAAACCTGAGAAAAAGCAAATGGTAGAATCTCTTTGCTGTCTGACACGACAATCAGGTGGGAAGGAGGGAAATGATCCTGGTTTCTGTTCAAGTGTTGTGTTTTCCCTCCTCCTCTCTGGGTGTTGAGGCCAGTTCTGTGCAGGTAAAAGGATTCTGTTGTGAAGATCCCAGCCCCTTTACATCAGCGTGACTTTCTGAACCAGGGGCGGCGTCAGAGCGTGCACTGGGCTCTGCCCTCCTGCGTCTCCGTTAGCTTGATGGGGAGGGAGATGCTGCTGGATAGTCTGCTGCCCTCTCTCCGGGGAAGGGAGAAGCCCGCATTTCAGTGATTCACGGGCGCTGTGTCCAGACTTGGAAGGAAGCCACGTCCAGCTCCCTCTGCCCAACGATTAAGCCTCAGAACCGGAGGCCCTGGGGGGCTTCAGCCTTTAGGAGCAACTTCAGAAGCACCCGGGGCTCATCTCTGGGGAGCTGGGACTTTGTCCTTTTACCCACTTGTGAGAAGATGAGACAGTATTTTATGAACATCCATAAAGGGAACTATGGGATCCATTTGCTGTTCAGTTGCTCTGCCGTGTCCGACTCGTTTGTGACCCCATGGACTGCAGCACGCCAGGCCTCCCTGTCCTTCACCATCTCCTGGAGCTTGCTCAAATTCATGTCCATTGAGTTGGTGATGCCATCCAACCATCTCATCCTCTGTTGCCCCCTTCTCCTGCCCTCAGTCTTTCCCAGCACCAGGATCTTTTCCAGTGAGTTGACTCTTCGCATCAGGTGGCGAAAGTATTGGAGCTTCAGGTTATGGAATCTGTAAGAGCCATTAAAAAGTCCTAGTTTGCAAAATTGACTTTTCTTTGATTGAACTGGTTTTTAAAAATGGAAAAATACCAGATCCTCCCTTACTACTAGAAGTTGGCACAATGCCCCGTGTTGACGTTGGCGAGAATCACAAAAGTCACCCATGATTTTCTGAGAAAGGCCGTGTTTGTTAGGAAATAAGGTAGGAGCCATCTTTTGGGGGTTGGGCACATCCATTTTCTACTGAAAAAACAATCACACCTTCTTGTGCACCTGCTTCATGCCCCATATTCTATAAATGCTGAATATGCCCTTCATTATTGCTACAAGTTGCAGACCTCTTTGTGAATGCTGCTTCACTTTCCAGGTGGAAATCCTGCAGTCTGAAAAGCAGAGTGTGGGGTTAGTGTTTGCTGAGCCCAACAATCGGAGAGCTTTGAAACAGCAACCTGCTGTACATGGCCTCCTCATTGCTTTCACTATAGTATTCTTTCGAGGTCAAGTGCTGTTAAAATGATGAAGAATGATACAGGGCTGCCCATGTACAGTTGTGAGGGTTGTACACTGCACTGTTCCAGGAGTGTGCCACATCTGTCATAGACATCATAGGATTACTTTTATATTTCCATAGTTTTCTAGCAGAAGACAGTCAACTGTCATATTCTAACAAGCATATTATGACAACCTTCTGATGGAAGTATCTTTGGTTAAAAAAAAATTCCCTTTCCTTTAAAAATAGATATGGGCAGAAATAATTTAGGAGCTTGAAATTAACATATATACAATGCTATGTATAAAACAGAAGACCAACAAGGGCCGAATGTATAGCACAAGGAACTATATTCAGTATTTTGTGTTAACTTGTTAGGGTTAAGAATCTGAAAAAGAAAAGATTCATGTATGTGTATAGCTGAATCACTTTGCTGCATACCTGAACCTAACACAACATTGTAAGTCAACAATAGTCCAATTTAAAATTTTTGTTTGATTTTTAAAAAATGGGAATAAAAATAGATATCAACAAAAAAGAAGCAAGATAAAAAAATTCCTTTGCCTACTTTGTGGAAAAGTGCCTCACAGGTTAGTGGTAGAAGAGAGAGACTTCCTTTCCTAAATCCTCTCTGTCATTTCTTATTTCTAAAGAATGTTTTGTCTCATTGCTGGGAAAGATTGAAGGCAAAAGAAGGGGTGGCAGAGGATGGGATGGCTAGATAGCATCACCAACTCAATGGACAGAATTTGAGCAAACTCTGGGAGATAGCAAAGGACAGAAGCCTGGCATGCTGCAGTCCTTAGGATGGCAAAGAGTTGGACACGACTGAACAACAACAAAGTCATCACAAAGAGGAGCCATTCCTAAACTTTCTTTTTGCCCCAAAAGTAAACATCTTAAATTGTTTGTTTTAAGGAAAGACATAGAAAAGGTTTGTATTTCTTATGGAACTTTATTTTGGTTAAAATATAAGCAGGTCATCTGTTGAGGCTTAGATATCTTGTTATAAAGAGATTTCAGTGGTTTAATGATAAACTGATTATTGTAATTATTTATTACAGTAGCAGCAGTTCCTCCAAACTCTATTTTTCCTCAAAATGTGAATTTAACTGCTGTATTTTAAATGGATAGCCAACAAGGACCGACCATATAGCACAGGAAACGGCTCAGTGTTACATGGCCGCCTGGCTGGGGGGTTTGGGGGCGGATGGATACATGCATATCACTCTGCTGTGTACCTGAAACTGTCTCAACATTGTTATTCTGTTATACTCCAATATAAAATATGTTTTTAAAATAAATGCCCCCCCAAAGTAGAGAATGTCTTTGGTTATGGGGAGTTGGGGCCTGAGGCCTGTGTACCCCTGGGTCAGTGTCAGATGATTCAGCGCCCTTCAGAACTCACCCGTTCGGAGCGCAGGTGTCTGGTCCGATCCAGTTTGTGAAAAGTCCTCAGTGACTCTCGAGTTGGAAGGGGGAGGAAACTTTCGCCATGAGAGTCAGCCCACTTCTTGTGAACTAGCGCACAGCTTCCTGAAAAGCTTAGCAGGTTAGCCATGAATCTATACATGTCGGTTTTCGAGGAAAACTGTTCCTCAAAAATCTTCTATAGCTCCAGTGTGTCTCTGCCTCTAAGACCCCGACCCCACCCCCACCCCCACCCCCACCCCCACCCCCACCCCCACCCCCACCCCCACCCCCACCCCCACCCCCAAACCGGGCTGGCTGCTGGAAACTGTCTCCCTCCGCCCATCAGGACAGTAGTTCTGAGGGCTGATAAACTGTGGGTGGGGAGAGCCGCTCCGTCACAGCTTCGAGTCGGTGGTGGCTGAGGTCCTGCAAGGTTGACAGGTGATTTCTTTTCTTCTTCTTTTTATTTATTTTTAATTGGAGTGTAATTGAGGGAGGGAAGCTGGAGCATTTTAGTTTGTCCAAATATTCTTCCGCTGCACTGGCTCGTGACCACCCGGGCAGACGCGTGCCTGGTGCAGGCGGTCCTGGCCGCGGTTCAGGTGACTGGGCGCCTGTGTTCCTGCTGTCCTGACCCATTCCTAAGCTGTGAGACTTGCCACCGGGCTTCCTGCCAACGGCACGCACATCTCCTCTTCCTGTTGCGTCTGGACTCCCAGAACTGACCTCATGAGGGGTTAAGTCACCTTGGAGAACCCACCTTCCAGAAAACATTCCCCATGGTGCATCTGAAAAGACTTCCTCATAGTCCAAGGGGAGTGTAAATCTGGTTCATGCTGTGTTGGGGGAAAGAGTTTCCTTATTGTTTGTCTTCTTCATCAGATGCTTGGCCTCTGTCACTTGGCAGAAGCTTCTGGTGAGCTAGGGAAACTTTACAGGACCTGATTCCAGCAAACTCATGGGCAGTTGTGCCACCCTGCGGTTTTGCAGGTTCTTGAAAAGTGGGGTAACGTCAAGGATGTCCCAGTTCACCCCGTGTGACCTTGGGCAAGTAAGCGGTCCTATTTGCCTTGCCTGTGAAGGGTCAGTATGCTCTCCAGTTGTTCTTGAATCTCCTTCTGCACAAGAATCCCTTGGGATGCATGTGTGGAATGTTCTAACATTGTCCCCCATCCCCAGAATTTCCGGTTCCGTAAGCCTGGAGGTGGGGCCCAGGAAATCTGGATTTTTGATAGGTGTCACTGGGAATTCTGATGCCAGTTGTTTCTGTACTACCTGTTGAGCATTATTATTTAAATAAAAATGCACCATTCATCACATGCTCAGTCATGTCTGAATCTTGGTGACCCCATGGACTGTAGCCCATCAGGCTCCTCTGTCCCTGGGATTTCCCAGGCAAGAATACTGCAGTGGGTTGCCATTTCCTCCTCCAGGGGATCTTCTCTACCCAGGGATGGGACTCACATCTCCTGTGTCTCCTGCATTGCAGGCAGATTCTTTACCACTTGAGCCATTGTCAACAATAAAGTGCCTTGCTCATGTGAAGAAGATTGTTCCTGGTACTAAAATTAGGAATTACTAACCTTGCATTGTCCACTGTCTTTTCAAGGCAGCCAAATAGATGAGTTTCAGAGTGTGAGATTGCTCTTTAAATTCCCCACCTGAAAAGTCAAATCTGTTGGAATAATTTTCATGATGGTTTATTTTTTCTTCCTTATGTTTTCTGAATTACCAAGTGAATGCATGTTTGCTTAAAAAAATTGCAAAGGATACTGCCGTGTGTATGGTGAAAAAAGAAGGATCATTTCACTCTCCTGCCAATTCCTCTAGCAGCTCTGACTAACTGGGGCCCATGTGATGGGCTTTAGAGCCCAGAAATCTGTTTCATTTTTCAGGTTCCCCAGGTGACGGCAATAATCAGCTAGATATTAGAAATGCTCTGAAGTGACTTTTCAAATATTTTCATCATTCAGTCCCAAACAAGAAGTTGACTTTAACCCATCTTTCTATTTAAAATTCATGAAAATATCTGCCCCAGATCCGATAGGACTCATTAAATCTTGTCACAGTGCTGTCGGTGGAGGCCGCTTGGTGCTGATGGAGCTCCTGATGTGTGGGGACCAGGGAGGGAAGCTTCACTCTGCAGCTTTGGGGGAGCAGCCGGACGCCTCTCTCCCCAGCGCCCCTCGGGGTGTGAGTGATGGGAGAGAGGGGCAGCTTGTTAACAGTCCTGGCCTTCAGCCCCGGGGAACAGACTGAGCACCCCTCCTGACTTCCTATGCACTGGAGATCCGTGTTGAATATGTACAGGTCTTAAATTGCTCTGAGAGTCACCAAGAGGGCTGTCCTGGGAAACCAGTGATTAACGCTGGTGGTGTACAGCACCGCTGGTTGTGCAGATGAGCCTCAAAGGGGCTTCTCCTGGTGAGATTCTGGAGAGAGGTTCTACGCAACAGACAAATTAGACAAACCTCTGGACGTGTGGAGTCCTGCTGTCTCTTGGTTGCTGTGTCCTACTTTGCTGCCTGTGTGAAGCCTTGAGCGCTGCAAAGCTGGGGCTGAAGAATCAAGATACTGGGAGAACCCAAAAGAGCGCTGGGAACGGTCAAGCCAATCAACTCTTTTTTTCAACACCTCCTCAGCACAAAAGGAATATGTTCTCCTGATAGTGAATTTCAGATGATTTGAAGAAGCAATAGCAACAAAAATTCAAGACTCAATCTTCCCACCTGCAGATGGTCACCATTAATATTATAGACTTGTGTGTGTGCTTGCATTTTTTTAAATTTTATTTTAAATTAAAGTATAGTAGGACAGGGAAGTCTGGTATGCTGCAGTCCATGGGGTTGCAAAGAGTCGGACATGACTTAATGAACAGTAACAAATAGTTGATTTACGCTTCATTCCTTTTTTAAAAAAACAAAATTGGTCATTGTCTTCTTTGGGAAAAATATCTTCATCTCCTTTGCCCAGTTTTTCATTGAGTTGTTTGTTTTTCTTGTTGTTGTTGAGTTGTACACGTTCTTTATGTATTTGGGACATTAACCAACCCCTTATCAGATATGTGATTTGCAAATATCTTCTAAATACTGTATGACTTCGCTCATATATGGAATATAAAAAATGAATGAACAAATGAACATACAAAAGCATTCAAAAACAAGTGGGTAGGCAGTTGCCTGGTGATCCAGTGATTGCGAATCTGCCTTCCAATGCCGGGGGCACCAGTTCAACCTCTGCCTGGGAAGCAAGATCCCACATGCTGCGGGGCAACTAAGCCCTCGAATCCCAGCTAGAAAGAAGTCTACAAGCCCAGCAGAAGAGCCTGTGTGCTGCCAACTGAGGCTGGATGCAGCCAAAAAATTTTTAAAAAGTAAATATTAATAATAAAAAAGATGGGGAGGTAAAGAGAACAGAGTGGTGGTTACCAAAGAGGAAGGAATTGTGTATATTTATGCTCAGCCGCTCAGTCGCGTCCGACTCTTTGCGATCCCATGGACTGTAGCCCATCTGGTTCCTCTGTCCATGGCATTTTCCAGACAAGAATACTGGAGTGGGTGCCATTTCCTTTTCCAGGGGATCTTCCTGGCCCAGGGATCCAACCCATATCTCCTGCATTGACAGGCAGATTCCTTACCATTAGTGCCACCTGGACAGAGAATAGTGGCACGGAGGAATGGAGGCATGTAAGATGGATAAAGGAGATCCGCTCCATGGTGATGGAAACTAAGTTTTTGGTGGTGGACGTGCTACAGAATACACAGATGTAAGAATATAATGTACACGTGAAACTTACATAACGTTAGCGATCAATGTTAGAAACTCAATAAAAATAAACTTTAAAAAATTGGAGTTGAAGCATTCATGTCTGTAACTTTCTTGTTCTTAGTGTATTAATATATTTTCATTCCTTTTAGTGTAACTCTGCATTTTGGGGGTCATTTTGAGACAATAAAATCTTATAACATTTACACATACAGGACTGAAGTCTTTTTTCTGGAACCATTTGAGGATAAGTGTGCCTGCTCACCCCCTCCAGATACTATGGTATGTATTTCTTACAAACAAGGAAGCAATTCTACATAATCATCATACAACCACGTTTGGTGCTAAGTTGCTTTAGTCATGTTCAACTATTTTCAACCCCATGGCCTGTAGCCCAGCAGGCTCCTCTGTCTTTGGAATTCTCCAGGCAAGAATACTAGAGTGGGTTGCCATTCCCTCCCCCAGGGGATCTTCCCAACCCAGGGATCGAATCTGCGTCTCTTATGTCTCCTGCATTGGCAGGCAGGTTCTTTACCACTTATGCCACCTGGGAAGCCCGTTTATAATTCTCAGATTCTATTCAAGTCGCACCAGTTGGCCCAACAATGTCTTTTATAGTGAAAGCTTCCAGGTCAAGATCATACGTTGCTTTTTGTGGTCATGTCCCTTCAGACGCCTTTAGTTCAGGATGTGGCCTTAGTCTGTGACCGACTCCTGTGGCCTGCACACTTCTGAGAATGACAGGTGAGTGTTTTAGTTTGTACCATGTCCCTCACTTTGGGTTTGTCTGATGTCTCCCCATGATCGGATCCAGGTTGACCGTCTTCACCAGGGAGATCCCAGAAGTGAAGCTGCCTTGATATTTAACTCTGTCCCATCACTGGTGATGTTCCCTCTGATTGCTAGATTATGGTGGGGTCTACCAGTCTTGTCCTCTGTAGTTACTCTTTCCCTCATTGGAATTAAGACACATTTCATAGGAGTTTTGAGACTGTGTAAAGATCCCATTTATCACTGGACTATTTGCCTGCCTGCCTGTCTGTATGGACTCCTGGTTTCCTACTTTATTCATTGGATTATAATCCATTACTGTCATTATTTATTTAAATACTCAAATTGTCTTTGGTGTGGTATTGCAGCTGGTAAAGAATCCATCTGTAGTGCTGGAGACCCAAGAGACACGGGTTCAATCTCTGGGTCGAGATGATCCCTGGGAGTAGTAAACGGCCACCCACTCAGTATTCTTTCCTGGAGAATCCCATGGACAGGGCAGCCTGGTGGGCTACAGGCCAAGGGGTTGCAAAGATTGGACATGACTTCGCATGCACATGTGTGGCCTCAGG
Source organism: Giraffa tippelskirchi (assembly GCF_054371585.1). NCBI lineage: Eukaryota > Metazoa > Chordata > Mammalia > Artiodactyla > Giraffidae > Giraffa > Giraffa tippelskirchi. The sequence continues at coordinate 124,063,293 of NC_137287.1, read as the reverse complement.
GAGCCCTCTCAGTTCGGTTTCAGTTTTTTGAAAACATGCTTCTATCTTTTTTCGAGCACATTCTTACACAAAAAGATGTTCCAGGGTCTTGTACTTTTTCTTCCCCAGCACAGGAAGCAGCCCTTTCTCTGAATCTCTCATTTCTTGTTGTGGATATCGGTCCATAGGAGCCAAGATCTTGGAGCTATCTTTGCTGCATTTAGGCAGTTTCTTTTCTATAATTGCTGTACAATCTTGTGTTGGTTTCTACTGTACAATGAAGTGAGTTAGCTACGTGTGTGTGTGTCTGTGTGTGTCTGTGTATATACACGCTCTCTCTTGAGCCCCCTCCACCCCGTCCCATACCCTCACCCCACCCCTGCAGGTCATCACAGAGCAGCGAGCTGAGCTCCTGTGTACACAGCAGCTTCCCACTAGCTAATCTGTTTTACATGTGATAGTGTATATATGTCAATCCTAATCTCCTGATTCACCCCACCCTTCCTCCCTGCCCTGTGTCCACATGTCCATCCTACACGTCTGAATGTCTATTCGTGCCCACAAATAGGTTCAGCAGTGCCATCTTTCTAGATTCTGTGAATGAGCGTGTTAATATACAATGTTTGTTTTTTTCTTTCTGACTTCACTCTGTATGACAGACTGTGGGTCCATCCACATCACTACAAATGACCCAGTTTCGTTCCTTCTTATGACTGAGGAATACTCCCTGTGTGTGTGTGTGTGTGTGTGTGTGTGTATAAGCCACATCTTTTTTATCCATTCCTCTGTTAATGGGCGTTTAGGTTGTTGCTTCATAACATTTTCATTGCATGGTTTATTTATCTACTGACTTACATTTTTTTTTGCCTTTCTTTTTTGAAACGTAACTATTATCATTGAGTGACTTTCTCTTGTCACTGCAGTTCGGGACTCAATAAATATGACTGACGTACATGAAAGCCATTTGCCAAACTCCACAGAATCTCGTTCTTCCCATCAAGTGGCCATAGAGATTGAGGTTGACCATTTAGCACTTGTAGTAGACTTCCTTCCTGTGGCAGTCATTCTTGCTGCCCCCAAAATATTTCTGGCTCTCCTCCCTTCCAGGCACGTGCGTGGGCCCTATGGGGAGTCTGGTTAAACCACGTGCCAGTAAAGCAAGAGCGGAGGTGCTGTGGGCCACTTCCATGAAGACGCTCTCAAGGCCCACGTGCAGCCTACTTTCTTCTCGGCTCTTCCTGTGGTGAATGTAGAAGAACAGACGGAAATGTCTTCATTGGTAATAAGATCTCAGTCATATGAACAAGTCTCCCTACTGACTTGTGCTGGGCATGTAGCGTGAACACAAAATAAACATCTGATAAGTTTCGAGATTTATATTTTGTTGTTGCTGTTGCATTGTCCAGACTATCCTGATGAAACATTGCTTAAATAGAATAAAATAGATTATGGCATCTTAGTGCTAACACTTCACTTCTGTTTGCAAGAAGCAGCTTGCAGATGAAAAGAGCAGAATTTGGACAAGGACCTTTTATGCAAGAGAAGCAAAGGAGCAAGTGGGAACTGACCCCCAATTTTCTGCACAAGAATCATTTCAGCCAGGAATGTCATGAAACCCTACAAAATATACCCACTAGAGACCCGTGCAGTGCAGGCCACTGATGAACTGGACAGCCTGCCAGGCCTCTCATTTCCTCCTCTAATTTCCGTGATTATCAAAATGATGAAGTACGGCCAGTTCATTAAAATCTCTCTTTGAAGGCTGACCCGAGGCTCCTTGCATGTCTGTGTCTCCGTCTGTGTCTAAGTGATAAATGCCTGTAGCATCCTTCGTGAGGCCTGGCCCAGAGGCGAGCTGGTCGCATCTCATACTGTTGCCTTCTTTGGCCCGCCCTCTGGTGACTCAGGCGGTAAAGAATCTGCCTGCAGTGCTGGAGACCTGGGTTCGATCCCTGGGTTGGGAAGATCCCCTGGAGAAAGGAATGGCAACCCACTCCAGTATTGTTGCCTGGAGAATCCCAGGGAGCCTGGTGGGTTACAGTCCACGGGGTTGCAAAGAGCTGGACATGACTGAGCGAATGTCACTTTCACTACTTTCACTGATTTTGAATCTCATCTTCTCCGAGTTCTTTAGTGCACTTGATTTTCATGTGCTGGACATTTAAAGGGCCTATGAGGGGTAGATGGACATGACAAGGCCTGTCTGATTAGAGGGGTGGCAACCTGCTCCAGTGTTCTTGCTGGAAAATCCCACAGACGGAGGAGCCTGGCGGGCTACAGCCCATGGGGGTGCAAAGAGTCGGGCATGACTGAGCAGCTAAGCTCAGCGGGCTGGGGCGGGAAAGCAGAGGCTGGACGGGAGGCCGCCCTGGGCAGTGCCCTGGGCAGGCTGGCAGCACTGCTATGTTCTGTCTCTGAATATCACCCTTTTCCCTGAGATGAAAAATTCCCGTTTTCTAATCAGTAGGCTCCGTTCTCTTCCTTTTGCTCTTTCCTCCAGCGTCACATGCAGCCTCAGTCAGCAAGGCTGGGTCTTCGCCCTTTCCCCAGGCTCAGGCATGCACGAAGGCTGAAGGTAGACGCCAAACAGCAAGGCCCTGCTTCTCGACTGTGAGGCGGTCTTGTTAGGGTTCAGATGCCTGCCCCGTCAGTCTAGGGCGGGACCTAAGATTCCACATCACCACTGCGGTCCGCTAACTGGTTCTGATGTTGCTGATTCTTGGACTGCACTCTGAGTATAACAGTTCAGAGGAGGAAATTCCCTGGTGCTCCAGTGGTTAGGACTCTGCTTTCACTGCAGAGGGCCCGGGTTCAATCCCTGCTTGGGGAACTAGGATCCTGAAAGCCACGTGGTGCAACCAAAAAAAAAGGAGAAGAAAACAAACAAAAAAAACCAAAGCAAAACAGAGGACTAGTCCCTGGTCGGATGGATGCCAGCATCTTGAGGAGATGAAGAGCCACAAGATTGGAGATAGAACCACATACGTGGAAACAGTAATGGAAGTAAACACAGTCTTAGGCATTTTTGCACACTGTCCTAGGAGTCACATTTTAAGTAGGGCCTCCTTAATGGCGACATCACAGCTTGGGCTCCCCAGGAAGCAGATGCTGGGACGATCTGAGGTGTAAAGTATTTATGAGAGACCAGCATGTGGGAAGGGAGGGAGAGGAAGCAGGAAGGGCAGAAGGAAAGGACAGAGATGCAGGTCAGCAGAGCTCGGTTTACCCCAGTGAAGAGCTAACGTTACTGACCGGGTGTCCAGCACTGGGCCCAGTGAGCAGGCGTCTGCACACCCACCACGCTGTGCCCAGCTCCGAGGCGGGCGGACCCCAGAGGCACCGCATCTGGAGTCTGGGGCCGCTGCCTCCGTGCGGCCGCGTGCTTTCGGGAGGTGGGGTCTGGGTGCTGCCTTTCTGAGTCTACCACGTTGGTGTTGGGAGAGCTGGGGCAGAACTCTGCTCCCGTGATTAGAAACCCAACTATCTAGTGCGTAGTTTTGTGTGGCTTCTCAGAGCTGGTGACTAGAGCCATGGATCAATCAATTTCCAAAGTGGGATTTTCCCACAAGATGCGACTCCTCAGTCGTGTAGACTTTGGGGGGATGAAGGCTCCCATTTAATGGTAATAAGTAGAGAAATCCAGGCAGGCAGATCCCTCGGGGAATGAGACACCCATACCCCCTCCCAGGGGCTTACCCCGGCCGAAGAGGCAGGGGCCAGCATTGTGGCCGTAGCATGTTAGCTAGGAAAGGCTAGGGGCTTAAACAAAATCCAGAGAAGTGAGGCTGTACGTAAGATCTTCACCCATGGGTAATTCAGAGACTATCGATCCTGGTTTCCTGGAGTTTTCTTAAACTTCGGTAAGATGGCAGGCCTGGTGAGTGGTGACCAGGGATTCATTTTGTGCAGTTCAGCGTCCGTGTGTCTGTTCAGAATTGCTCAGCACCTCCCCTTAGGCCACACACCAAACAACACAGGTGATGAACACTTCACAAGGATCTTAGCTTCTGGTCGTCTCAGTCACCTGTTGGCACATAACAAATGGCCCCAAACTTAGTGGCTAAAATAACACATTTTTTTAAAGATTTTTTTTCCACGTGGACCATTTTTAAAGTCTTTATTAGGTTTGTTCCAATATTGTTCCAATGCTGCTTCTGCTTTGTGTCTTGTTCTCATGGCCGCGAGGCAGGTGGGATCTTTATCTCCCCCGTCAGGGATCCACCCGGCACCTCCTGCCTTGGAAGGCTACACCTCAACCGGTTGACCCCCAGGGAAGTCCAAAGTCCCAACACGAGCAGATTAGGAATCTGCTCAGCCTAGCTTGGGGTCTCCAGCCCAGAGTCTCTCAAGGGGGCAGTCGAGGTGTCAGCTGAGTCCGATGTCTCGTGTGAAGGCTCCACTGGAGAAGAACCCACTTCGAAGCCCACTTATGTGGTGGTTGGAAGGATTCGTTTCCTTGAGGGAAAGGCCTGGCCAACAAGGCAGCTTCACGAAGCTGCTGAGATGGCAGTGGAGACGCAGGCCGGCGGGATGAGAGTCACAGGCTTTTACAGCCTGAAATGACAGCCCATCTTTTTTGCCACATCCTACTTAGTGAGAGGGCTTCCCTGGGGGCTCGGTGTTATTAAAGAATCCTCCTGCCAATGCAGGAGACTCGAGTGCCATCCCTGGGTCGGGAAGATCCCCTGGAGAAGGAAATGGCAACCCACTCCGGTATACTAGCCTGGGAAAACCCATTGACAGAGAAGCCTGGCAGTCTGCAGTCCAGGGCGTGGAAAAAGAGTCAGGTGTGACTTAGCGACTGAACAACAACTAATTAAGAACCAGATCCAGAGATTCAGCCTGTCCTCAATGAATGGGGTTACACAAGAGAATACCTGTAGGTGGGGATTATTGGAGGATATTAATAAATTAAAAAATTGATTCATGAAAAAATAATAGAAACAGATTTTAGGAAACTCAACATTCAAGGTGAACCATCAGAAAAGAATTCTGATGAATTCATGGTGGTAACTGGCCTAATAAAAGTGGTCCTCAAGGAAATTCCCTGGTGGTCCAGCGGCTAAGACTCCACACCCCTACTGCTGGGTGCCCAGGTTCGATACCTGTTGAGGGAACTAAGTCCCACCTGCTGCAACTAAGACCCTGCACAGCCCGAAACAAAAAGTGGTCCTGAGGGTTAACCAGGTCTGAGACTCAGGGCAACAAAGGCATCCTTACTTTTTGGGGATGCTGAGTTTGAACATTAAAACTTAGAAGTTTCCAATTGATAACTTCATTTAATTTACCAGAACCTCACTCAGTGACAGAACTTGGAATGTTTGAAAGAAATACTTTGATCAGCCATTAGCGCTGGGGATTAAACTCCAGGCAGCCGTGGCTCGTAAACTCCCTTTGGGTCCTTGCTTCTGTCGGTGACTTTGGTTTTGATAAAGGCTAGGGGACGCGTGTGGGTACCGAGTGGAATTGTTCGGGGTCACACAGTGCAGGGAGGGAGTGGAGCCGCTTGCTGGCGGGGAAAAGCACCTGAAGAGGCACTGCGCCGAAGGAGGGAGGAACCATTAACCGTCTCTCTCTGCTTTAGAAAACCATGGGGAAGGTTCTCAATTATTCACCAAAGCGTTGTGGAAAAGGAGCCCTCTGGGAGATGTAGAGAGGGGAATGAGAGGGAAGCTTTGGAGCCATGCGGAAGCTCCTAAGGTGGAAGGTAGGAGAAACCGCGTGTCTCGGCTCCTGTGTTTTCACTTCCCCTTTCTCAAACAAATTCAACATTTTTCACCAACTCCCTACATGCTGGGGATGCAGAGACAGAGAAGACCAATATCATCGCTGCTTTTTTAAAGAGATTTTTCAGATTTTTTTTTTTAGTGTGAACCTTTTTAAAGTCTTTATTGACATTGTTAATATGGCTTCTGTTTTATATTTTGGTGTTTCGGCCACATGGCAGGACCAGGGACCAGACCTGCACCCCTGCCTTGGAAGGCTGAGTCTTGACCACTGACCCCCAAGTCAGTGCTGCTGCTCAGAGTTAGCAGAAGAGTCAGCAGACTAAAGGAGGTGACGGGAATGTCCCCAGATTGACTGATGAGCCATGAGCTGAGGCAGACACGTGTGGCTGGGGAAAATACCGTCGAGGAGCCAGGCGTGCCCACGCGGGTGCACGCATATGTGTGCGCATACGTTGGTGCGTCTAAGGGACTGGACCACCTCTTTGTGCCGGAGAAGGCGTTATTGAGCTCCTAAAGTGGCCTTTCCCGAAGCCCTAGTTCAGGGGCCCCAGATGTACCCCTATGAATGGGTGCGGGCTGTGGAAGGTTCCTCTGGACCTGCCCTGGTCTCCACAGGATTACTGGGCGTTGTTCCCGGACCTTGGCCGGCAGGTGAGGTGATGAGACGCCTCTGTTCACCGCCGCTGCTTCAAGTGTTTGCACAAAACCAGCACTGACTTTTCCCCTCCACGGAAGACTGAAGTCATACATTTTTAATTGGAGTTTTTCAGCCAAAGAACAAACTGGCTTCCTGCCCAATTTGTGGGTGAAGATGTCTAGAGCGAGAACCCTCACCTTCTGTCCTGCTGGCAGCAAATGAAAACAAACCTCTTTTCTTCCTCTCCTCCACAGGCGGACTCTATTTAAAGCGCTGACTCTGTCCCGGGTTTGAAGCCAACGGGCAGGAACTGTCTGGCTGGGCCTTGTCTTTCTCTGGCAGTCTAGGCTGGGACTGCTTTCCTCTCTGCTATTTCTCATCAACACTCTCTGGCAAATTCAGCTTAAAACTTTGTTATTCTAATTGTGTGTGTGTCTGTGTTGGGGGGATCTAAGGCTCCTCCAGAGCAATGTCAGCATCATTTAAAACCATAGGTGATAACATTCATTTCTAATTCTTTGAAGTCTTTAAAAGAAAATAAAGCCTGCAGCCTACACAGCACCCCCACAGGGACAATGTTTATTTGGCCCGGACTGGTAATTCAATTGTGATAGGTAAAGTTGTGCAGTCCTAGCAAAAGAGAGAGGAGAAAAAAAGCAAAAACGAGGGAGGCAAAGAGCCTGCCAGCAGTTGTCATCTGTCTTGTGAGGAGTAAAAAGTGCTTACCCGTGTCCAGATAGTAAATCCTACCTGCTTTATTAAATAAGTGTAGTATTTCACTCAGAAAAGGAGACCTTTGGAATATCTGGAAAATCTTCCAGGCTTTGAAATGGAATCAAGATTGATTTATGTGGAGGTTCTCTATTGTGTGTTTTTCTTTCCCCTGACCCAAAGAATGGTAACTGAGACACAAGGTTCATTTTAAAAGACCAAGAGAAGGAATTGGGTATTGGGCATTCGATGCTTTATTTTTCTTTCTTGGAAGAAGAAGGACCATAGGCTTTATTGGACAAGATCTTGTGGCTCGGGCATTGCAAGGTACATGAATGTACAGTCTGGAGCCTGTCACGTAGCAGGTGTTCAGAATGGCAGCTGTTTTGCGTAATGAAGGATTTGTACCCAGATTTTTTAAAAATGCTTATGTGTTGTTTATTTTTGGCTGTGCTGGGTCTTTGCTGCTGTGCGGGCTTTTCTCTAGTTTCAGAGAACAGGGTCTACTCTTTAGTTGTGGTGTGTGGGCTTCTCACTGCAGCGGCTTCTCTTGTGGACCATGGGCTCTAGGACACCGGGGATTCAGTAGTTACAGCCCCCAGGCTACAGAGCACAGGCTCTGTTGTGGCACAAAGGTTTAGTTGCTCCAAGACATGTGGGATCTTCCCAAATCAGGCATTGAACCTGGGTGCCCTGCATTGGCAGGCAGATTCTTTACCACTGAGCCACCCAGGAAGCCCCTGCATTTATGGTTTTGAATTAGTTTTGTTTTCCTTGCCTTGAACCAAAGGTAATTTAAGTCTTCCCTCTTATTCAGGATTATTTCAATTGCAAATGATAGAAACCCAAATAAAGCTGGTTTAATTTTTTAAAAAGCAGTTGGCTTGAGAAAGTGAAAAGTTCATAGGATATTGAATGGCTTCAGGTATGGCTGGATCCAGGTTCTTAAGTAGTAGCAACAGGATTCTTTCTCCATCTCTTAGCTCTAATTTAGTATTATTGGCTTGATTCTAGTAGGCTTCTCTCTCGTGGTGGCCCCAAACAATTTCAGGCTCCATCCTCCAGCTGTGTACCTTCACTGGTTCATCCCCAGCCGGTGAAGGAGAATACCCACAGAGCTTAGGGATCCACTTGAGTTGGATCAGCAGAGCTCATGAACACAGCCTGAACAATCGTTATGGCTAATGGGATGGGATTATGCTGACTGACACAATTCCCCTTCTCTCAGCTACAGAGGCAGTCAACCCTGCTCAACTTCATAGATGGAGAGTGAGGCAAAGGGGCTCCTCAAGAAAAATGCGGGTGTGGTTAACTCAACAGAGGGACAAAAGCAATGGAGATCAGCTTCAGTGGCTGAAATAAGTTCTGGGAACTTAACGTCATCTGTCTCCTTTTGCCACTGTCCACCTTTTCTTTTCCATTTCTCTCTCTTCATTTATTTAATAACTATTTGAAGGCCTTCCATATGTCAGTTCCCATGTCTGTACCCGAAATACAACAGGCTGTTTCAGAAACTGACATTTTATTCCCTCAAGGGTTTCATAACTGAATCCGCACTTAGTGAGTACTTGCTCTACCTACACTTTCAATGTGCTCACCTTTGGGCTGAGCCCAATATTAGGCCCAACAAACTTGGAAAACTCTTAAAGAGATGGGAACACCAGACCACCTTACCTGCCTTCTGAGAAATCTATGCAGGTCAAGAAGCAACAGTTAGAACCGGACATGGAACAACAAACCTTTTCAAAATTGGAAAAGGAGTTAGTGAAGGCTGTATATTGTCGCCCTGCTTACTTAACTTACATGCAACTTAGAGCACATCAAGCGCATCAAGTGAAATGCCAGGCTGGATGACTCACAAGCTGGAATCAAGATTGCAGGGAGAAATATCAGCAACCTCAGATATGCAGATGATACCACCATAGTGGCAGAAAGCAAAGAGGAACTAAAGAGCCTGTTGATGAAGGTGAAAGAGGAGAGTGTAAAACTTGGCTCGAAACTCAACACTCAAAAAAATAAGATGATGGCATCCAGTTCCATTACTTCATGGCAAATAGATGGGGAAACAGTGGAAACAATGATAGATTTTATTTTCTTGGCCTCCAAAATCACTGTGGATGGTGACCACAGCTGTGAAATTAAAAGACGCTTGCTCCTTGGAAGAAAAGCTATGACAAACCTAGACAGTGTGTTAAAAAGTAGAGATATCACTTTGCTGACAAAGGCCCATCTAATCAAAGCTATGGTTTTTCCTGTAGTCATGTATGGATGTGAGAGTTGGACCATAAAGAAGGCTGAGCACCGAAGAATTGTTTCTTTCTAACTTTGGTATTGGAGAAGACTCTTGAGAATCACTTGGACTGCAAGGAGATCAAACCAGTCAATCCTAAAGAAATCAACCCTGAGTATTCATTGGAAAAGACTGATGCTGGGAAAGGTTGAGGGCAGGTGGAGGAGGCGACAGAGGATGAGATGCGTGGAGGGCATCATTGACTCGCTGGACATGAGTTTGAGAAAACTTGGGGAGATAGTGAAGGACAGGGAAGCCTGGTGAGCTGCAGTCCATGGGATCGCAAAGTCGGACACAACTTAGTGACTGAACAACAACAACATTAGGCGCAGGTGGAAGAGAGGAAGGGGGGAAAGAATGACTTGAACTTTGTCCCTGGAAAGGGAGCAGTGATCACGTAACTACTAACACTGCCGTGCCTACTGGGTATCTGACCTGTGTTAAACACGTGTGTGTTTATTGTCACAGAGCCCCGGGGAGTGGGCACTGTTATTGTGCCCATCTTTCAGATGAGGAGGCTGAGGCTCACAGAGTGTGAGTTACTTGTATGAATTTACCCAGATGGTAACTGATAGCCTGGAGTTCCCACTACCCCTGACCACCACTCTGTACTATTTTGATGTTAGGGTCACATTATGTGACCTCAGTATTACAGCACTGATTCCCCCCACCCTTCTTTCCCAGAACAGAACGAGGCCAACATGGGCCAGGCTGGTGATGTGAAGATGGCAGAAGGCTGGTCACCAGAAAAGCAGGAATCTCTCAGCCTCTTTCATTGTCTCCCTGCCCTCTCCATGCCCTCTAGAGGCATGGCCAAGGAGAAATATTTCTCACTGTAACAGAAACAGTGGAACAAGCACCTTGATAAATGGAAGTGAGCCTTTGACTTTGGTTAGCGATGGGGAGACATTACGGGATGCTAGGGGCTGGGGCAAACTTGGCCTTCATGCCATCTCAGTGGAGCAGCTGCCATGTAGGAAGGTGAGATTTCTGCTGTCGGAGCATCTGGGTTTGTTTTTTTTTTGAGAAATACTAGAAATACTAAAAATATTTTTTAGTGTAAATGTTGGTAATCCGAAAGATCTCAAACCTTTTGTGGGACAAATTAAACACATCTGTGACACTGCCATCTTGAGATTTCTGGGCCAGAAATGTCTTAAAGACAGAGTTCCAAAGCCACATGAATTAGAGACACCATAGACACTGCACCTTCCCCTGCAGATTTATGAAAGTCAGCAGCACATGCGATGGTCTGAGGCGTCCTGAATAAGCACCCTTCAGCTTGATGGGACTTTGTCTTTTGCTTGAACACGTCAAACCGCAAATTCCTCCCTGGCCCGTGTGAACCTCTGCAGCATCCCAGGGACTCGTGTTGTCTGGACCAATGTCCCGACACTGGTGGTGGCCACACCTCAAGCTCTAGACAGGGCACCGTTCAGACACGGCCTCTCATCCCCAAGTACGATTCCCCCATCCTGCTGGCTGGCAAGGGATCTCCTTGGTCCTACAGTTGTCCTGAGTGCATTCGGGGGAGATGGCCTCCTGGAGTCCTGACACGAGCTCTGGCCAGAGGGCTTTCAGCAGCCAGGACGAGGGGCCTCCGCGGTTGGGTGGTCATCGGGCTCCCTGGGGATGTGATGGTGGAAGCTGCCTCTGGCGGGGCGCTCGCTGGCCAGATCCCTCAGCGTCTTCCGCATTTCCTGGGTGTGGCTCCACTCCTGGACCCGGCCTCCTGGCTTCTTCTGAATCTTCTCTCTGCTTGTATCACCCCCTCAACCTGTCACATCAAAGAGCCCTGCATCGCGGGACTGGAGGCAAGTGACTGGGTGTCTCGGGCACATGCATGAGGGGGGCTCCTTCCAGAGCTGAGCTGGAGCTTGCACGACCAGGAGGGGAGCACCTCCTTCAGTTCCCACTCCCGTGCCGCTCGGCCCCGTCTCCCCCTCCTGCCCCCCTCTTCTCCCCTCCTCCTCCCCCTCCTTCCCCCTCCTCCTCCTCTCCCCTCCTCCTCCTCCCCCTCCCCCTCCTCCCCCTCCGCCTCCTCCCCCTCCTCCCCCTCCCCCTCCTCTCCCTTCCTCCCCCTCCTCCCCCTCCTTCCCCCTCCTCCCCTTCCCCTTCCTCCCTTCCCCCTCCTCCCCCTCCTTCCCCCTCCTCCCCCTCCCCCTCCTCCCCCTCCCCCCTCCCCCTCCTCCCCCCTCCTCCCCTCCTCTCCCCTCCTCCCCTCCTTCCCCTCCTTCCCCCTCCTCCCCCTTCCTTCTCCCCCTCCTTTCCCCTCCTCCCCCTCCTCCCCCTCCCTTTCCTCACCTCACCCAGATCCTGCATCTTTCTTTCCCCTCATATTGGCACTGCTGAGTCTATCAGGAAGGGCTCTGATTACCCTGGAAACCTGGACTTCTGATCGTTAACAGTAAGTGGAGCTTCCCAGGTGGCCCTTGTAAAGAATCCACCTGTGAGTGCAGGACCACAGATCCGAGTTTGATCTCTGCATCCAGGAGAGCCCTGGGGTGGGAAATGGCCGCCCACTCCGGTGTTCTTGCCTGGAGAATCCCAGGGATGGCGGAGCCTGGCGGGCCACAGTGCATGGGGCTCGAAGGGTCAGACACGACTGAGCGACTAACACTAACACGACTGAGCGACTCAGCACGGTTTTTCTGGAGGGGACGCAGCGTTCAGGCTGAGGAAGGCTCCACGGTCTGATGGGTCTCTTCGCTTCAGTTTTCATTCTGTCCTGGAGAAGGAAAGCACTGTGGGCTAAAATTCTTTACTGCAGTTAAAAGCGGTTAGTTTTCTTTAAATCGAATCATGCCATGCATTCATAGCCTCCTGTACTTGCGTTGTGAGTCACTGTTGAAATGGCTGAAAATGTTGGATTTGAAGTCACATGCTTGATTAGAATCACGGCCTAGCCAGTTATTGGCAACATAACTTTGACAAATTAATTGAACCCCGACTGTCGATTTCTCAGTCTGACAGGTTATATCACTTTACAGAACTGTCGAGGGGGTCAAATGGAACTCAGTGATGTTCATAAAGAACGTGGGATAATGCAGCCCTTCCAACACAAAGCACCAATAAGCAGTCGTTCGAAGCCACATGGATTTGCCATGAATCCATGGCAGGCTTTGCTCTCCACTCTGGCATCGTAGCTGTTGCAAGTGACGTCAGGTCCCACCCTGGAGCCGCTTCCAGTCTGGCAAGGGAAGAGGAGGCGAAACAAGCAAGACTAGAGGAGACTGCGTGTCCTGTAAGGGAAAATACCGATGTCCCGGTGGCATAAGCTGGGGTCTCCATCACACCTAGGGAACTGGGGACAGTTTGCTGTTTAATCTGATTCCCAAGGTCTCAGCCAGGGCTTCCCTGGTGTCTCAGTCGGTAAAGAATCTCCCTGCAGTGCAGGAGACCTGGGTTCGATCCCTGGGTGGGAAGATGCCCTGGAGAAGGAAATGGCAACCCACTCCAGTATTGCTGCCTGGAGAATCCCGTGGACAGAGGAGCCTGGTGGGCTACAGCCCATGGGTCGCAAGAGTCAGACATGACTCAGCAAACCACCACCACTGAGGTCTCAGCCAGGATAGGGGAGTTGGGAGGAGAAAGACAGAGGGAATAGTCCAGGCAGAGGGGAGAGGCTGTGATGAGAATCCAGGGGACAGACCTTATGGGTTTTGCCACTTGAATCTGTAGGGACAGAATCTGTTCCTTTTAGTTTCACTTTAAATAAAACTGCTAATCACGAGTGATTTCCAAGTGTATCTTCTATTAGGGCTTTTTCAATGGCACTATTTGACATGAGGTTTTTCAAGCGATGGAGTGACATTAGCATATCTAAGAGAAATTCCTTTGGGAGTGAGTTTGGAAAAGTCATTAATATAACAGAGAGGAAGTAAAAGGCATTCTGAGCAATTTCCAATTTCAGATCCACTTTTCTGCTAGCAGGATTTTGACCTTTCTGTTCTATTTATTTAAAAAATTAAATTTTCAACAGAATTCAGTCCTCCACAATGGGGAACTCTATTATCGCTGACCCGAGTCAAAGCACAGTTCAGTCTTTGGTCTCTTGTTCTCTGCAAGCTGACGTGACAGAAATGCACGGCCTGCGTCTGCGGCTTCTGTACGTTCTCCAAAGATACGCCCACCAGCTCCCAAACTCCCAAGTTCAAACTGGAATTCTCAGTTTGTAACTGGTGACTCTCCCCGCTTTGCAATAGCAGCAGTGGTATTAAAAGCTATCATCTGTTGAGCTGATGACCTGCTCTTGGCTTCCAGTGTGTTCTAGTCAATTGTCCACTCAGTACGGGGTAACTTTCAGAACATCTCACCTTTGCTCATATGATCTCCACGTGTAAAGCTCCCTATTTCTCCAACAGCCAAGATATCGAGCATATAAATCCCTTGATAAGCAAAAAAACCTCTGGAAGACAACTTCCCTGCCTTGACTTACAGTGATCATCGTGTCCTAGCCATACTCGCCCTCTTGTCTTTCCTAAAATGGGACTGCTCCCGTCTGCCTCCGGGCCTTTGCACATACAATTCACCTGACCTGGGTGACCAACTGTCTCAATTTCCCGGGACTGAAGAACTTCCCTTCTGTGGGATTTCCAGTGCTAAAACCAGGGAAGTCTGGGCAAAGCAGAACAAGGTGACCACCCTAACTGCAAGGAGAACTCCTCCCCTGCTCTCCTGTCTCTTCACTCAGCTAACACTTGCTCTTCTGTTAGCGCCCAGCTGAAGTGTCACTCCCTCCAGGAAGCCTTTCCTGACAACTTGGACTAGATTGGAAGATGCAGCCAGAATACTATTATTTTTCTCCAAAGCATTTATTTGAGTTTTTAATCTCATGGTCACACAAATCCAACCACTAATCTGCTTTCTGTCTCTATGGATCTACTTATTCTAAATATTTTATTTCATTTCAGTGGGAGGGGTGAGATGCTTGATGGACGAGCTTTCATTTTGGGGTGATGAAAACTTTTTTAAGGTTTATTTACTATTTTACGGTCTAGTGGGTCTTTGTTGCTGCATTCAGGCTACAGCTGCCGTGATCAGGGGCTCCTCCTCATTGAGTGTGTGGGCTGTACTGTGCCAACATGTGTAGCTTTTAAATGTTGTGAAGGAAATAGGTAGGATGATGTGATAGACAGAGGGATGGGAGGAGTGGCTGTGAAGGCAACCAGGGTGTGTTGTCATGTGAGAAAAGCCAAGGAAAGAAATAGATGTTAGTGTGTTTCCGTTTGTAGCCATTCATTTGTACACAGGTGACACATTACTGGACAAATGGACTAGAAACAACAGTGGTTATTTTGGGAGAAGGGAAACAAGGATCTGACCTGGAGTCAGAGGAGGAAAATTTGCTTTTTATTTCTGTGGGTCCCTTTATTTTCAGAGAATTGTTTATTATGGACAAATACAAACACACACACAGATAACAGAATGTCATGAATCGCGATGTAGCAATCGCTCAGCGGGCGGTATTCACTCGCTGCCAATCTTGTTTCATCTATGGTCCCACTGAATCATTTTGAGGCAAATCCCATTTTATTTATGCATATTCTAGTTTGTCTCTCGAACACATGGATTTGTTTTAAAAATGTAATATTTTAGGTGTGATAATAGTGTGGCTAAGAATAACAGTGTTACTTCTTATATATTTGCAGCTTGACTATTTGATTAAAATTATCTTTTAATACTTCATTGTTTTAAAAGAAAGCGAGGATCCTTTTTGTTTCCTTGGTTCTTTTTTCCCAAATGTGATCTGCTGAGGGGCT
Source organism: Giraffa tippelskirchi (assembly GCF_054371585.1). Lineage (NCBI taxonomy): Eukaryota > Metazoa > Chordata > Mammalia > Artiodactyla > Giraffidae > Giraffa > Giraffa tippelskirchi. The sequence continues at coordinate 124,048,185 of NC_137287.1, read as the reverse complement.
GAGTGAAGTCATCTCATGACCCATGGGCCGCTCTGCCCTGTGAGTCGGAACGCAGGGTTTGGGCGACGCCAGGGTCAAACCTCCCCTTTCCTGCTTGCTCTCTGTCTGACTTGGACAAAGTCCTTAGCCTCTTGGAGCTGTCGTTTCCTCACGTAAAGTAAAGTAACTAAAATGAGTATCTGGCTCACTGTGAGAGTTATATGAAATTTTGCAAGAAGGATGATAGCTTTTAGCGTGGTGTTGAGACAGAACACACGCTCTGAAAGACTCACTTTATCCTGTAGCTGGCTGTCCTGTCATGTTTGGGTTGCAAGTGTGGATTCTGGAGCCTGTGTCCCTTTCTGCTAGCTGGCTAACTCTTAAAAATTTAATTTAATTTTTATTATTATTCTTTTAACATTTATTGTTACTCTGACAGATGCTCAGACGGTATGTTCTTAGTGTTCAAAAACTACTTTTTTTTTCTCCTCCAGCCTTGGGGTTTTAGTTCCCCAACCAGATATCGAACCACCGGTGCCCTCTGCAGAGGGAGCAGAGTCCTAACCACTGGACCACCAGGGAAGTACCTGGGTGACTTTTTAAAGGGATCAAAAGGTACATATAGTATGTTCCACTCAAAATATGGGAGTGAGCTTTGCTAGCATTGTTACTTTATCCTTGTTGTTTAGTCACTAAGTTGTGTCTGACTTGTGTGTGACCCCATGGATGGTAGCCCACCAGGCTCCTCTGTCCGTGGGATTCTCCGGGCAAGAATACTGGAGTGGGTTGCCATGCCCTACTCCAGGGGATCTTTTCGACCCAGGGATTGGACCTGCATCTCCTGCATTGGCGGGAGGATTCTTTACCACGGAGCCACCAGGGGAGCTCCACTATACGTACACATAAAAATTTTATTTCACAAAATTAGCTGCACCCTAGTTCAGGTTGGAAGAGCATAAAGTTCCCCAAAGATATAGAGGTTCAGTTCCCACAAATAGCATTGTCAGATTGAAAAATAAGGATCCACATTCCCTCCTGACTGGAGTCTGTGCCTACTTGTAGTGATAGAACAGAAGAGAGGGTCAGGCCAACTCCCACAGCGTCCTAACCAGCTCCCCTTCCCCTTGGGGGAAGGATCAGCTCGTTCAGTAAAATGGACGGACCTCTTTCCTGTAGTTTTGCTGAGTAAAGGATGGAGAAATGCAATAAGGGCTAAAACTTCTGGAATTCTATTCAACTGTAAACTTCAGAAAAAAGTTTACCGTTTTCCTTTCTTAAAGTATCATCCCTTTATGTCCAGGCATGCCTCGCCAGATGGCTCAGAGGTAAAGCATCCACCTGCCAGGGCAGGAGGCGCGAGAGATGTGGGTTCAGTCCCTGGGTCGGGAAGGTCCCCTGGAGAAGGAAGTGGTGACCCACTCCAGTGTTCTTGCCTGGGAAATCCCACGGACAGAGGAGCCTGGCGGGCTACGGTCCACAGGGTCTCAAAGAGTTGGACACGGCTGAAACGACTTAGCACGCGTGCTTGAACCCCCCTAGAGGGCGAGGCGGGGTCCCGTGTCATCCACCCAAGAGGCAGAGACAGGCACTATTGACAACGGCAGCTGGATAGTGAACAGAGAAATCAGAGACTAGCGCTTCTAACTCCTCAGAGCTTTGCCTAAGTGGTCCGGACACCCTCTGACTCCACACTCGGTCTCCCCCTGACCCTTGGTTCGGTGCCCCTGGTGATGACCTTCCCAGACTGCATCACCTGGACTCACGCTAACCTCTGGTTTCTCGTTAGATTCAGCCAAAGCGGGTGGCTGTAGGAGTTTGGAAGATGAAAGACATGTTTACGTGACGTATCTTCCTGTTTCCTTTATCCTCCGTCTCTGTGCACAGCCCACGTTAGGCAGCCCCCCCAACTGGAGCTTTCCGGGGGCTCCGCTAAGGGCTCCATCCAGTTGGCCCTTCTCTCCTGCGTCGTGCGTGCGTGCGTGTAATGTAGTGAAAACTGTGCTTTACTTCTTTTTCTCAGGGTTTTTTTTTAAGTCTTTATTTTGTATTGGAGTACAGCCATCTAACAATGTTGTGATAGTTTAGGTGAACAGCCATGGGACTCAACCATACGTATACATGTATCCATTCTCCCCCAGACTCACCGCCCTTCCAGGCTGCCGCTTAACACTGAGCCGAGTTCCTTGTGTTATACAGTCGGTCCTTGTTGGTTATCCATTTTAAATATAGCCACGTGTGCCTGTCCGTCCCAAACTCCCCAACTATCCCTTCTGCCCTCCCCGCCCCCAGCAACCATAAGCTCATTCTCTAAGTCTGTGCGTCTCTTTCTGTTTTGAAAGTTCATTTATATCATTTCTTTTTAGAGTCCACATATAAGGGATGCCATGCAATCGGCCTCCTTCTCTATCTGATGTACTTCACTGAGTATGACGCTCTCTAGGTCCATCTCTGTTACTGCAACTGGCACGATTCTGTTCTTTTTGGCGCCGAGTAGTATTCCACTGTGTGTATGCACCACCTCTTCTTTATCCGTTCCTCTGTCCGTGGACAGTTAGGTTGCTTCCACGTCTTGTCTATTGTAAATAGCACCGCAATGAACATGCGGTGCGTGCATCTCTTCAAATTATAGTTTGTCCCGACAGATGCCCAGAAGTGGGATGGCTAGATCATATGGCTACTCTATTTTTAATTTTTTAAAGAATCTCTTTACTGTTCTCCATAGTGAGTGCGTGCTAAATCACTTCAGTTTTGTCCAACTCTTTGCAACCCTATGGACTGCAGCCCACGAGGCTCCTCTGTCCACAGGGATTCTCCAGGCAAGAATACTGGAGCAGGTTGCCATTTCCTTCTCCAGGGAATCTTTCCAACCCAGGAACTGAACCTGCATCTCTTATGTCTCGTGCATTGGCAAGCAGGTTCTTTACCACTAGCGCCACCTGGGAAGTCCTTCACAGTAGCGGCTCCGGTTTACGTCCCCAGCAGTGCCACTTTCCTCCTAAGACCGCACAGTGCTCGCCTCCCTGCTGCCTAGGTGACTCCCTATCCTTTGACACCTCTGAAAACTCTGCCCACAGCCTTGAGAGTAAACTCTGCTGATTTCTCTTACGTTACCCCTTGGAATGGGCTGTCCTCACTAGGATCCTGACTGATAAATCTGACATGTCGCCTTTTGACCTCAGTGGAATGACGTAAACACTGTCTTTCCTGTGGTTGACTTTTAGGCCTGTGAATTCCTGTAGAGTTATACGTAAGCCACTTGAGAATGATTAAGTTAAAGAAAATACTTTGGCTGGAAGCTATGTCAGTGTCAGTTCTAGATTTTAGGGGGGCGGGGAAGATCCTGTGGAAAATCTCCAAACTCCTAGCTTGTTTGATTGTTTTTATGATGCACCTTTTTCTTGACAGTAAACTCAGTTTTTAATATCTGGATTATATGTCTGGCTTTTCTGAGCTTGAAGTCAATTGGAAAGAATCCGGAAGGTTAGATAGGTGTGTCAATTGCACGCACGCCCCCATGCTTCATTTCTGCCTGCGTTCATGCCCTGTGCAGCCCCTTTGCAAATTATTTTCTCTAAGGAAGCCAAATGTGTTTTCCTGTCCCAGACCTTGGCTCTGTCTGTGTGATTTGCTTTGGCAAACGTTAGTGGCCATACAGCAAAGTCCTGAAAAACACTTATGAGATTGCACTGGCCCCCTTGCCCCTCAGCCATCACCAGGAAGACAACATATCTGGGCTGCGCTGGGGGGCCAGGAAGAGGGCGAACGAAAGACTCACGGAACAGGCGGTCCCAGCAATTCCAGTCCTGCTCTGCTGACTCTGAGCGTAGGGGGGTCAGTGGAGTCACGTGGCAGGGCCAGGACCCACGCGGCTGGGAGGGTGCGCAGTCAGTGGCTTGTTGTGCAGAATTACTGCGGCTGTAACTCATCCAAGTGGAGATGAGAAGCCAACTATTTCACAGCTTATTCTTCTGATAGTTCCCCTCACAGAACTAAGAATCTGCTTCACAGAAGGCCCCGGGGGGCAGTCATGAGTGAGCCAGATGCGGTCCCCAGCCTCGGGTCCTCCCGCGGCTCAGTCGCTGCCACTCAAATGTCAGAGATCCCCACAGCCATGGATGAGACATTTCATATCATCCTGCACTTTCTCCTTGCGGCTGTGTTTCTTCGGGGTCTTTTGATTGTAAGTGATAGAAACTCAATCAAATTGACTTCAGCATAAAAAGGAAAAAGACATATTGACTCCTGTAACTGAGAAGGTTAGGGAGGAGGACTCAGGCACAGCTGGATTCACTGTGGTGAAGACTTGATCCATGTCCCTCTGGTTCCTGTCTTAGCCAAGAAAACAGTTGAAGTATATAATGATGCTTGAATCATTAATGATCCTTGAATGCTTACTATATGCCACTCCTTGGAAAAAAAGTTATGACCAACCTAGACAGCATATTAAAAAGCAGAGACATTACTTTGCCAACAAAGGTCCATCTAGTCAAGGCTATGGTTTTTCCGGTGGTCATGTATAGATGTGAGAGTTGGACTATAAAGAAAGCCGAGCGCTGAAGAATGGATGCTTTTGAACTGTGGTGTTGGAGAAGACTCTTGAGAGTCCCTTGGACTGCAAGGAGATCCAACCAGTCCACCCTAAAGGAAATCAGTCCTGAATATTCATTGGAAGGACTGGTGCTGAAGCTGAAACTCCAATACTTTGGCCACTTGATGCAAAGAGCTGACTCATTGGAAAAGACCCTGATGCTGGGAAAGATTGAGGGCAGGAGGAGAAGGGGACCACAGAGGATGAGATGGTTGGATGGCATCACCGGCTCGATGGACATGAGTTTGGGTAAACTGTGAGAGTTGGTGATGGACAGGTCGGCCTGGCGTGCTGCAGTCCATGGGGTCGCAAAGAGTCAGACACGACTGAGAGACTGAACTGAACTGAATGTGCCAGAAACTACAAAGTGTTTTTAATGTAGATCCTTAGAACCTCATGAGACAGCTACAGTATGTCACACTGCCCCGTGTTCTCAGATCACCTACCAGACTTCCACTGTAAGCACTCCATGGGGTAGAAACAATGTAAGTTGTACAGCTGATACTGCTTGCCATTCTAAGGAACGCATCTCTGCTTGGAATAAGCATATAGTAAACGAAATTCATTTCCTTTACTCTTTGTCCATTTAATCATCTTCAAGTATCTCATACAATCAGTCTAGGACATGCGGATTTATATATTTCATACTGCATGCCCACTAAATGTAAGTGGTGACTTTATCTGGAGCTCTGGTAAAGAAACAATAACTTATTCCAACTCTGGAGGGAAGATCTAAGCTGGACTTGGTGAGACGTGTGGGGATCACTTGATTTTTTTCATGCAAACCAAGACACTTTTGATAGTAAAAGGAAATGCTTTTAAGAGTTATGTAGGCATCTCCTTTTACTATCAAAAGTACATTTACTATCAAAAGTACATTTGAATCAGTTCTAATGAGGTGGATGAAACTGGAGCCTATTATACAGAATGAAGTAAGCCAGAAAGGAAAACACCAATACAGTATACTAACGCATATATATGGAATTTAGAAAGATGGTAACGATTACCCTATATGCGAGACAGCAAAAGAGACATAGATGTATAAAACAGTCTTTTGGACTCTGTGGGAGAGGGCGAGGGTGGGATGATTTGGGAGAACGGCATTGAAACATGTATATCATCATATGTGAAATGGATCGCCAGTCCAGGTTCAATGCATGAGACAGGAGCTTGGGGCTGGTGCACTGGGATGACCCAGAGGGATGGGATGGGGAGGGAGGAAGGAGGGGGGTTCAGGATGGGGAATACATGTACACCTGGGGCTGATTCATGTCAATGTATGGCAAAACCACTACAGTATTGTAAAGTAATTAGCCTCCAATTAAAATGAATACATTTATTTAAAAAATAAAAATAAAAAAATAAACTTTTTGCATACATTGGGGGAAAAAAAAAAAGAGTTACGTAGAGACAAAAGGCATGGAGTTGTACTGCTCCATTCAGACGGAGACAGCTCCTCTCTGCTCTCCTCCACCTGAGGATGCGATGGGGAGGGGACCCTACAGACTAGGAAGAGGGCCTTCACCAAATCCAGAGACACCTTGATCTTGGACTTCTCGGCCTCCAGAACTGTGAAAAACAAATGATTGCTTTAGCTCTTGGGTTTGCTGTCTTATTTCTCCTTATTTAGTTTAGTTTTTGTTGGCAGTTTAACTGCTCAACCCTGGAGACCAGTTCACCAGGACTCTGGGAATTATTTGCTTCATTACGGTTTTCATCCCACTTCACTTTCATTTAGAGATATGAAAATTGGCTGCTGCTTTTTTTTTTCTCCAGTTCTTTTTCAAGGTTCCTCTTTTTCCTGGCATCAGATTTAATGAAAACCTGAATAATTGGATGAAAATACTGCCTGGTTATATTATGAAGGCATAAGCAACATAAAAGCCTCACACCTCCTTATAACTAAGATAAACCTGAAATTCCATCTTGATGTTTCCCCTAAAAAATAATTTCTTCTGTGAGGCTTCCTGGAGGCTCTGTCGTACACATAAGTTTGCCAGGAGCATCAGGTCTTGAGAATAAATATTTCCCAAGCAGCTTTGGTTGACTTTCCCAAATCTGCATTACTCTTACAAAACCAAATTCTTTGAATAAGTCTTTATGCACCATTTTAAGCTTGGCATTAACATTTTTGTTTTTGCATAATTTATAGCAATTCATGTGCTTAAATAGCCCAGTGTATACACCTGTCTTGGGAGTCAGGTGCCCCTTTAATTATCGAGAATCAACCTCCCTGAGACTGATAACACTATTGAGACCAAAATTCAGTGTCAGCCTGGAATGATGCTACTAAAATTTGAAAGATGATTCCCTAGCCTGTCAGCCTTACCGTCACTACTAAATTTCCTCCCAATGAAAAAGGTGTAATTCTCTAACCCAGCCGCCTAGAGACTAATGACTGCCTTGCAAATCCAGATCTGGAGCCCATGTGGCCCCAATCCCCCTAAACTGATTACCTTGGTGTCTTTTAAGGTTCTGACACTAATTTAATTGACTGCTGTGTGCAACCCCAGGAAAGGGGGATAAAAATCCGTTCACATCCTCACTGTTAAAAAAAACCCTCCAGGAGATTACCGGCAACTGAGGGGCTTGCAGAGGAAGGATCACCAGCAGAGACCTCATTCAAAGTAGTTGCACCCCATTCCCTTGATAAAACGACTACTTTGTTAGCTTTCCCACCAGGTAGCCCGGTTATTGCATTTGGCCATAAAACACACATAGTCATTTTTATGTTTTATTTCAAAACCATGTTTTGCAGCAGTCAGATCTGTAATGTGTTCATATGTGGCTGCCTTTTTTGGACGCAGTCAATGCCATCGATTTCCCTTTAAATGCGAAGATTGCACAGTTCAGTTTTAATTGAGGATCCAGTTGCAAGGGCTGTCTCAGAGCCAGGCGGTTTGTTTTTCCCCCCGAATCAATCACCTTTCACTGATGAACACTGGTTGGGTGGGACCTGCCTTGGTTAGCATTTCCCCCTTTATGTCGGGCATGGAGGGCTGTGAACTTGCAAGGGAGAAGCACACGCGAGTGGTTGACTGAGGAAGACATTTTCACAAAACCCTTAATATCTAGGTGAGGAGTTTTGTTTATGTCTTAATAAAGGAGTTGAAGCTAAAGTTAAGCTAAAGTGCCCCGGGGAATCATCTTAGAGGGGCGTGACTGTGCTTGAGTTTGCTATATAAGAACGCTTGCCTTAAGGGAAGGGATACCTTGGTGCCATTGATGTTTTCAGCTCATTGACAGAGACCCTCTTCCACCTCCGGGCCTTCTCTCAAAGTTTACCAGCTACTGCTTCGCATCACGCCTGCGTGCTCAGGCGGGTCCGACTCTCTGTGACCCTGTGGACTACAGCCAGCCAGGCTCCTCTGTCCGTGGACTTCCCCAGGTGAAAATACTGGAGTGGGTTGCCATTTCTTCCTCTAGGGGATCTCCCCAACCCAGGGACTGAACCCACATCTCCTGGATTGGCAGGTGGGTTCTTGATCACTGAGCCTCGGGGGAGGCTTTGTTGCTTTATTTGCTCTCTGACTTACTGCTTCACTGACCTAAAGCCAAAACTAAATGAGTGAAGTGCTGACTTGTTAGCTGGGTGACCTTGGGCAAGTCTTATCTGTATTCCTCATGAATCAATTAAGAATAATCCGAAGTATTACTACTTCCTGGAGCTTTACCAGGGTTAACTAAAAGAATGCATATAAAAGGCTTGGATTGATGCCTCCTAATAGGGAGGTCATATAAATATTGTTGTTGTCCCTAAGGCGTGTTTGACTCTTTGGCAACTCCATGGAGCCCAAGAGGCTCTTCTGTTCACTTTGCAAGGCAAAGTGGTAGATGAGAAGTGATTTATTGGAATAGGACTAGTGAGGCAGGCAAGGGGTTGCTATGCCCTGAGAACTTACTGGGCCACGGTTTTGTAGAGGAAAAGTGGTGGTGGGGGAGCACGTCTTCGTCTTTCTTGAGTAGATTTCATGCTTCCATCAGCAGCTCCTCCTCCAGCTTGGGCAGGGGGTTTTCCTGTCCCTACGTGGTCCAGCCAGGCCCACAGATCACTGTCCCTGTGTGTGCAGAGGGCATGTCCTCGGAGCCATGAGCTCACGGAGCCCACTGGGCAGAGTGCGGGGCTCACGCTGCCCTCGTTTTATCGTTTGGGGGCCCGTCTCGCGCTCTGTGTGTTTCTGTTGCTAAGCCGCCTGCTTTCTTGAGTCATCATCGCCTTACCGTGGTCCCCATATTTCTCCTCCTTACAGTTCCCTGGTGGGATTAACTCTTTAACCACCTATTTTGTCTCTTTCCTCTGTCCCTATCATTAATGATATGGCAGATGTCAGAGTCCCCCTTATTTCAGGCTAACAAACGCCCTGCCGTGGTTTTCTGGACAAGACTTGGGTCAGAGACGAAGGGCAGCTTGGTACGCACGGCCGCGGTGTCAGCATTTGCGCCGTCTCCTGGAGCTCTGATCCCCACAGGGTAAGACAAACAGGGCTGGCAATGCCTTCACAGGTGTCCTGTTGCAGGTTGTGCTCTAAGAGAGGGACCCCAAATTTGGGAAGCCCCAAATCTTTTATAATGGGCAATATCTACCCTCTTCCCCAGACGGAGGTCTTATCTTTATCACTGTGGACGGTAAACAGACCCTACCATTGCTCTGTGTCAGGAGACAGCCCATCTGTCTTCCAAGGCTGTTTGTTGTGCAGAATTCTTGAACAAATATCCTGTTGCAAAGGCAGGCAGTGCCTCTGCTCACAAGCCAGGAAGAAATGCAAGAGACTCCTGGAGAACCATCTCCCAACAGCAGGATTCATAGCTTGCATTTTAATTAGGCTCAGAACAGAAAGCAGAAGCAACTCTGCTGTAACGACAGCATTTTCAGCCGTGATGAGCAAGCCGGTGATGTGCTCCTCTGAAGAACCAGAGCATCCCCTGAGTCCTGCACGAGCCCCTTCACATTCACTTTGTCTGCTTTGACCTATGACTGACCGTGTAAAGTCTGTCTGCTTGTTTTGGTGGTTAGAATTATTTTTATCGAGTTGAGGCCTGTTTTCACACATCCTGAGTTTGGAGAAAGACCTTTGTTGTAAACAGTCTTGATGAATGATCCCCTAACATGCCAAAGAGTTCCGACCAAGAATGAATCACTTTTGAAGAATGCTGCTGGAACACGTTTCAGGAAAATAGCCTTTCTTTCCGGACCTGGGTGTTAAGCCATTACAGAGTTATCATGAGTTATTGGGACCTTTGACTGGACATAAGGTAGAGGGACTGTTGTGTGGTCAGCATGATTTCGACAGTCCCAGTGACACAGGCTGGACACTTTTATCACAAGCCATTAACCAATCATGATTTCTGGGTGAGTATAAAAGATAGAACTCAATGAAATCAGGTTTTGTTTTTGTTTTTTTTTCGTTTGGAAAAGTGAGATTCTCTTCAAGTCAGGGGAGTTCTCTCTTGAAATTTTAACAGATTCCTGAGTTGGAAACAGGTTTGGAATACTTGAAAGCGTAGAATGAATTTATTTTGTTTTATATCTTTCTGGCCTGTGCCGGGCGTGGGCGTCTTTGTTGGTCTATGAAAGGCGCTCAGTGACTGGCTGCTACAGCAGGTGGATTCTTGTTTGGCAGCAAACAAGCGTGTTAAGTTCCTACCAAATGCAAGTCCCCAGGAGCACGGGGTTTGGGAACATCACTTCGCACGTGCATTCGTGGTATCTGTTCATCTACTTAAGGAGTTTAGATCTATCAATCCTATTGATCTTTCTTACTCTTGTCTTGGTGGCTCAGATAGTAAAGCATCTGCCTACAATGCAGGAGACCTGGGTTCGATCCCTGGGTTGGGAAGACCCCCAGGAGAAGGAAACGGCAACCCACTCCAGTATTCTTGCCTGGAAAATCCCATGGGTGGAGGAGCGTGGTGGGCTACAGTCCATGGGGTCGCAAAGAGTTGGACACGACTGAGCGACTTCACTTTCACTTTCACTCTTGCCCTGGCGGTGCACCCTGTGCTTTTGATTGTATGAGATCCTGTAACCCTCCTAAGAACCCTAGAGGGGTGGTTCTACCAGCATGGATATTTTACAGGTGGAAAACTGGGGTCGCAGAGTTAGTCACTGACCAAGTTACCACTACTTGTTAGAGGCAAAAGGTGGATTTAAACTACACAGGCTGCTTCCAGTTATTTTGCATGCATGTATGCATGCTAAGTCGCTTCAGTCGTGTCTGATTCTTTGTGACCGACCCCATGGACTGAAGCCCACCAGGCTTCTCTGTCCAGGGGATTCTCCAGGCAAGAACACTGGAGTGGGCTGCTGTGCCTTCTTCTTCCCGACCCAGGGATCGAACCTGCATCTCTTAAGTCTCCTGCATTGGCTGGCAGGTTCTTTACTACTAGTGCCTGCTTCACTATAACTCGTTTTTACTTTAGTGCTAAAACGTGGTGTGTGAACAATGCACCAGATGTTCTCTCTCCCTTGAAAATGGAATAATAGTAAAAGAAGTAGATTTTATCATAATAGATTCTGACAGTGTCCAGGTTATTGGAATTGTCCCAGGTATGGTGGCTGAAAGCATACACGTCCTTCATGAGAGTCTTGGGTTTATGTTTTTCTTTTCTAATTTTTCAATTATTTTTTTTCTTTTTTTAAACTGGAGGATAATTGCTTTACAATGTTGTGTTGATTTCTGCCATACAACAACATAAATCAGCCATAAATATATATGTCCCCTCCCATAAATATATATATATATATATATATGTCCCCTCCCATAAAAGAAGGATGGAAAAAAATGATGAATGTCTACTATGCAACAGCTGAATTCAATGATTCTCTGCCCGTCAGCTCTCTTTGTAGAGTTGTATTCTATTTACAACCAGTGATGCTAATTTTTCACTTCCAGTAGTGCTACTTTGTAAATTAAATTTATTTATGTGAAAAAATCCACTATTGATTTACAAAGGGATGAGAAATTAATGGCAGTGTATCGGTGCTATATTGCTGTGGATGGACATGCAGTGGTTCCCAGATGTGGTAAGCATCATAAACACAGGAGACAAATGTTCAGGATCCAGGCTGACTCCAGGAGTGTTTTCAGGCCCTGCAATTCTTTGCATTCATAGTTATTTGTTTGGAAAGACTTAGGTTTCAAGAGTCTTGGGCAATATAGATCTATAATTCAGGGCATCACAAAGAACTAAGAATAGACAATTCATAAGCTTCAGAGATTGTAGCAAAGCACTGAAGTTCCTGTGTGTTTCAGGCAAGTTTTCTAGCCCGTGCTGTTTTAACACACTCTTTGGACCTGGCTCCTATACTCTAATAACTTACTGGGCATTTTCAACTATACATCCCGCTGGCAGCTGACGCTTAGCAGGTAGAGAAACAAGCTCATCATTATGTTCCCCCACCTCAGCCTGTGTCTCCTCTTGACTTCCCTGACGTGTACCCTTGACTTCCCAGCTGAGGCACACCCGCTGTGCCTGCAGCCTTGGGGGATATGAGGTGTGCGCATCTCCATCACCTCCTAAATGCATCTAGTCACTGCACCTTCATGACTTTTCCCCTGAAGAGTGTCTTGTATCTCTCTTTCCTTCCCACCATTGCCATTGTCTCCTAGGCTTTCACCTGCTCTTGTCCACTAGCTGGAGTCTCCAACCCTCCCTTCCCGTAATTCATGTACATCTTTAGCTTGATTACAGCTGTCTCTTGTCTCGTCATCATCAGTCATGCCAATAAATGACAGGCATAAAATTTAGTCCCTTTGGCAATTTCCACTAGTCCTATAAACCTAAGGAAGCAAAAATGGTCTGAGTCACAAGAGTGTGTTTGCCTTATAGACACATAGCTTCAGTCCAGTTCTCTTGTACAGCCTTCCAAAGAAACTGCCACTATCCCATTTTACCTGTATGGATCCAACTTGGCCCTGTATTGTCCTTTAAGCAGGTCACACTTATGACTTTCTCTCTTAATCCAAATGTCCTCCTTCTCTTCATTCCCTTAACTTCTTGATCTATACTCTTACTAATCACCAGAAGGTATAGTATGAAAAGAACATTAGCCTCAGGACTTCCCTGGTGGACCAGTGGTTAAGACTTCACCTTCCAATGCAGGGATGCAGGTTCAATCCCTGGTCAGGGAGCTAGGATTCCACATACCTCATGGCCAAAAAGCAAAACCTAAAACAGAAGCAATATTGCAACAAATTCAACACAGACTTTAAAAATGGCCCTCATTAAAAAAAAAAAAAAAAATTAGCTGTGAACTCAAAATGGATAGGCAACGTTCAAACTTTTTTCCTTCCCCTGGGAGTCCCTGGAGAGTGTTATTAAGAGAAAAATTTGAGTAGCTAAACATTTGCATTTCTTATTTATTTCCCCCCATCCCTTCCAAGTTCATTTGAATTAGGATACATCTGTTAGGCAGACATGCCCAGGACCTTGGACCAGTTACAGCCCTAGGTGAGCTAGGCTGGAACAGTGAGGAGCATCTGTTTGCCCCAAGCTAGTAAGATTTCCGAAGTTTAGTGTGGGGCACCAGCTGTCTTGCAAAGTCCTGATTTGTCACCAGCTATGGAAAAATGATAATGATCCAAAAATGACTAGAGCTGTCAAGGACAAGGCAGGAGAGGAAAACCCTTTGGACAAGGGGCAGAGATGATACCAGCCTGTTTCTCAGGAAAGGCTCCTTCCTGTATCCCCCGTCCCCATCTCATTCCAATTCTGGGTTGACCTGGGAAATTACCAGAACTCTTTGGTGTGAGTGGGAGTAGAGAGATAATAAAACGTCCTGCTATTTGACAAACAAATGGGCTTTAATTTTTACATACTTTAGGACCAGAAAGCCATCATTCTAGGTAGTTTTGAGTAGTTTTAAGTAATTCTGACCTGTCTTAGGTTATACATCCATTCTCCTCCGTAGAGCTGTTTCTGAATGTTCCAGACCTTGTCAGGTCTCATGTCTCCAACTTCTGTAACTTTACTCCTTCCATCTATAAGCAAACCATTTGTTTGGCCTGTCCCACTGGAAGTTCTTGTGGTCAACTCAGCATGACCAAAAGCATAAAATTCAATACGTAAATTGAATCTTTACATTCCATAGATTCTGTCTCTTCAAACAGAATGCACCATCCTTCATGGCAGATTCCATGCTTCTAGTAGAGTACTCCATCTTCCCTTGAACTCAAAGTTCTGGACACATGGCACAGATTCCATAAATGTGTTTCTGATTGATTTATTCTACAAAAAGCTGTTTGTGTCTCAACCGTGTGTCAGACCGTGAGGTTGGCAGTGGGTCTACAACTGTAAACAAGGTAAAGACGATGCCTGATCTCACGGAAGAGGTGGGCGATGGCAAGTAAACACACAGTGGTACAGGAAAAGTTCGGGATTGTGCCATGAAGGAAGTAAGTCTGTGCTCCAGCAGTCTGGAGAGGTGGTCAAGGAAGGTTCTGTGTGGAGGTGATACTGAAGGCAAGACCCGAAATGGAAGAAGGAGTCACAGATGTGAAAATGCAGAAGAGGAAATGGGACGGGAAGAGGTTATTCTGTAGGAGACTCTCGAGGTCCCTGTGCTGACAGAGGGGCAGGGGCATATGGTAAGGTTAGAGCTACACAGGCTCCAGCTGCGCTTCCCAGGCGGCCCTCCTGGTAGAGAACTTGCCTGCCGTGCAGGAGACGCAGGAGACACAGGTTCAGTCCCTGGGTCAGGAAGATCCACTCAGTGGCAGCCCACCCCGTATTCCTGCCTGGGGAGCCCCAGGGACAGAGGAGCCTGGTGTCTACAGCCCACGGGGTCACACGGGGTTGGACACGACTGAAGCGACTCAGCACGCACAGGTTCTGGCCCTGCTAACGTGTGAGGAGTTGGGGTTTTGATCTAAGGGCACTGGAAGGGCGTTGGAGGACTACAAGCAAGGGCGTGGCACTGTGAAAAATAGAGGAGTGAGGATGAGACGGGGGCAGGTGAGGAAGGCTCTGCCCCAGACCACGTGATGGCGTGGATGGAGGGAAATGGGCGGGCAGACTGGGGAGAAACTTTGGAGGTCAAACCAGTGGGTCAGTGAAGGATGATGTGGAGGCGACAAGGAGGAGCCGGGATGATGCCCACATTGCTGCCTTCCGAACGCTGGGGTCACTTACTAAGATGGAGGAAGTTAGAGGAGAGATTTAGGGGAGAGACATCGGTCTTCATTTTGGACATGTTAAGTTGAAGGTGCAGATGAGTCGTCAAAGTAAAGATGTCCAAGGGGACATTGGTTTTCTGAATCTAGAGCTCAGAAAAAAGAGATCTAAAGAAATGAATTTGTGTTGCCAAGAGGTGGTATCTGAAAGCCACTAGAATGGGCGAAAGTCAGCCAAGGGGCTGGGATAAGCTGCCGTGTGGGCTGGGGTGATGGAGGAAAGCTGCAGTTATCCACAGGGCATGAGTCCAGCAGAATCTTATTTTGGATGCAATGCTCCAACTCCTACGAATATTTCCACCATTAATGTCACATTTCAAGGACCTGATGCAGACTACAGATTGAAACTGGGTTAAGGTATTAGATAAAAAACAACAGAACTCATCAGTGTCATTGTGAAAATTTTTTTTAAAGAGAAAAGAAAGTTGATGATAATTTCCCAACAATATGCAAAGATTGTGCCAAACCTGTTTTTCATGTGGCAAGATCATTCGTCTGAGTGATGATATGAGGGAAGGTAATTACACTGTGTATATGGCACCCAGCCAGTTAAAAGCAAAATACATAAATAAGTAAAAGTTTTAAAGGGATGGGGGGAAGAAAGGAGAAATGCAATCAGCTTATTTATCACCCCTTTGTTTATACCTCCGGAAGTGGGTGAGGGTGTCTCTTCCCTGTTCATTCCTGTTTATTTTAGCACTGAATAGATCAAAAAGGTTACTTTCAATTGCCTTCAGTATTTCCTTACTGTTAATTTGTAATCACATTAGTAATTCATGACCAACTTTTCGTTGTTAGAAATGAAAACGTTGTAGATACGGCTAGTTTCTTTCGTGACCTCTGCACTCAATTCGGTCCTTGACCCGTGGGTTTCGTGTGTCCTTTAGCTTTTTCTCAAGAGCATTCCCATGCATCTTCTTTGGAAAGAGACACATGTGTCCTTGGAAATATATGCTGGTTTATTCTTATTTTTTAAGACAATTTTACTTTTAATGTGGCCATTTTCAAAGGCCTTATTGAATTTATTACAATAGTGCTACTGTTTTTATGATTTTGGCCACGAGGGATAGCCCCCCAACCGGGGGTCGAACCTGTGCCCCCTGCATTGGAACGTGAACTCTCAACCACTGGAGCACCAGGGAAGTCCCCCTGGCTTATTCTTTTATGCACATCATTGTCAGCTTTTTTTTTTCCTGCCCAAAATATATCTTACATTCCTTGCTGTGTCAGGGCATAATGAGTTGCATGGCATTTTTAAAACTGTTAGGTAGACGCACTTTCCTCTGCCACGCCTGTCTGTTGGCAGATCTTCAGACTGTTTCTGACTCTGTTCATACAGACAGGCTGCTGGGAGCATCCTTGACATGACTTGTGATCCACATGAGTCTTCCAGGAAGAACTTTCCAGTGGACACTGTTTCTAGGAAGAGCGTGATTTGTGCCTGCAGATTCAGACTTAACAACCATTTGCCAGGCTCTTCCTTTGTTCTGGCCTTGGAGTTAGTGTGTTAGGTATACCCACTGTCTCATCTAAATCTCCAGTCATTAGTGAAATGGGATCTGCAGTCAAGTTGATGTTAGGGTTGAGGGAGAGGAGAATTCTCAGGCTAAACAGCTGTCTGAAGGGGCACAGCGAGCAGTTCCTGAAGCTGGGTGATCAGAGCCGACCCGCTGCACCAGGGCACCTCCACGATGGCCTGAGGCAGCTGCTATAGTTATGGAGAAGAAGGGACTTGGGGGACACACTCCCTAGATCCTGATTTCAGATCCTTGCCCTTTCCTGGAGGACGGGGCATGGCACTTTCTTGTGTCACGTAATCTCTTACAGCTTTGGCTTCCTTACCTGGAAAGTGGAGCTCCGAATAATACCCTGATCAGACAGCATGTGACCTGTGGTTATCATGGATCCAACATCACGAATGAGCTTCAAAAGGTAACAATACCAAATACGCAAAACTTTATCCTGTGATGGCGTGAAAAACAGTCCCTGACCTCAAGGGGATTAGGTTGTCTGCCAATAACTGTTAAGGACAGAGAGGCCTCCAGGTCTCCAGGTATCTGACCAAAGGCCAAAGTCCTTTGTTTCTTTTTATCCCTCAGCCCTAAACCAGCTCAGAACTGCTTCTGCTTCAAACATCTCTGGATCTTTCTGTTAGTTCGAAGAGATCTAAATCAGAAACAATTTTTTAAAATTTTGGACCACATCAGAAACTAGGAAATGGATCCCCTTTCCATGAATTTCTGGTTGGAATTTCTGATTTGGGAAAGAAACAAGGGTTAAGAAAAGAGATGTGTGTGGAGACTTCCAAAATAATAAGTAGCTTTTAAGTGCCTTCTGTATATCACAAAGTATATTAAAGCTTTACTTAAGGTACTAGAACTCTAGGTTGCAAGATCCAAAAGACTCGCCTAAACTTTTCAAGAGCAAAAAGAGAATTTATTGGCTCATAAAACAAATCATTCCAGTTTAGTTCAGCTTCAGGCATGATTGGGTCCCGGAGCTTAAACAGTATCATAAGGGCCCAATCTTCCTCCCTTGAGGGTTTTGGCCTGTGTGCCTCTGGTCGGCCTTCTTCTTCTTTAGGTTCACTTCTTGGGGCAGAGATTTGGCTGCCACATGTTCTGAGATGATGTCCTGTTCCTTTAGTAACTTGAACTGGTGAGCATCCCTCATTTCCTGAAAAGTAAAATAACTGGAGTTGAGCCTTATTTGACCTGTTTTCTCTGAATCAGGTAATGTGTCCATCCTTAAACTGGTTGACTACTGTCAAGAGATGAGTTATTTTGATTAGCCAGACCGAGGTCAAGCGTCTATCCTTGAAGTCGGAGATGGGCAGTCAGGACCCAGTCTCATCACTTGGACTGAGAGGGGGAAGGCCTGAGAGAAGATCAGGAGGCATGGGGATGGGTCTTGGGTTTGCAAAACTCTCAGATGCATCATGTGAGTATCACATTTAGTTCACACGATAATTCTGTAGAGCGATCCTTGGTTAGATGAAGAGACAGATGTTTTGAGTGGATAATTCACTTGTTCAAGGCCACTCAGCTAGCAATTGGAGAAGTTGAGTTTCGAGTCTTGATTTGATTGCATTCTTAGTGGTTTAACTGTCCACATTTTAGCATTACCACTCTACCTCTTTTCTCCACCCCCACACTGTTCCCTTGCCCCCAAACAGAGGGTGATCCATGCCAACAGCCGCTGTTCAAATCCCATTAGCATTGGTGGTGCCTGGTTTCCCTGAATGGCACACCGCAAAGGCCAGCACACAGTTGTATCTGGGAAATCTTTACTAAACCAATACATTACTATTGGTCTTTCCAACTTCTCATCATATGACCTGCACTCAAGGGTAAAGCCAGGAGCTTTAAATCACAGGAAAGCTTCCCCTTTATGGGTTTCCACACTGGGATGTGAAACCAAGTGTTGTTTATTTTGTGTAACTCTACAACTGGTAAAAATCAAAATGTCTACGCATGGGTTCACTGTAGTAAATTATTAGGTAATTAACCTGAATGCCCCCTGCTCTGAATCACTAACTTACTTTGGCTCTGCAGCTGTTGAGAATCTTTCTCAGGTATCATAATATTTCATTGCACAGCAGCTTCATGTTAAGTGCGGCAAAGTTTGACCAGAGTGGAAGGGATGTAGGATGGATACCTTCCAAAACAGAGAGGGAAGGGCTCTGAAGGAACAATACAGACTTGTGATAGGAACGCAGAGTGGGGAGGAGAGGGGTTCTCTCTTAGCAGTCTCCAGCTCGGACTTTCTTTCTTTCTTTCTTCCAGCAAGTTTAAGCCTTATCACGTCATGCTCAGGCTGTTTTAATAGAGAACTTCGGAGTGGTCTTTGTCTCTCTCTCCTCACCATTGTGCCAGATGAATCTTCTTGAAGCACAGGATTTAGAGAACAGCCTCATTCATAAGTTTTTAGCAACTCCATCTTGCTAATAAACAACATACAGACACCTTCGTGTAAATTTTTGATTATTCCTCAACCTAGCTTTCTAACCACGTCCTCTGTTACTGTTCAGCATGATGCCTTTGAGCCTCTGGTCTCTGCCCTGCACACCCCTCCTGGGCAAGAGAAATATTTCAGGATTCTCCACTTATCTCCTCCTCTGAATCTTTCTCCTACCTCACTTAATGCATTTACCTCATCATTGAATATGGATGATTTTGGTGAAAAGAATAATGATCACGAAAAGGGTTGGGAAATAAGGATCAATAGCAATATGGCTTATATCTTGCAAACGCCATTAATTTACGCACCTTTTAAAATTTTATGAAAGTTGTTTATCGTAACTGCCACAAACCCTGCACCAGGCACCTCTGCGTGTCTGCCCCTTTGAGTATTTTTAGGTTAAATCTCAAGTAGTGGTTTTGCTGGGACATAGGACCTGTAAATTTTAAATTTTAATGGGTGCTGTCAGGACGCCCTCCTGTCTTAGCAGCAGCCTCTGAAAGAACGTGCCTGCCTGTCGTCGACCAGCGCTTTGTGTTCCGGACTTGGACGTCTCTTGCACTCCGCTGGGTGCTGCTCGCTTGCTGAGGGATGGGTGAAGGAACGGTATTGGAAGCAGTTTAGCTTCATCCACAGTGTTTGAACTTTCATAAGCAGAATGAACTCATACATTACTTATGAAATTTAAACTTCTTTTAAAAATTTAAGACTGCATCCATGTGACTGACATTGGAGATTAGTGCTCTTCACGGGGTGGGGGCACCAGGTTGGGGAGGGGAGACCGAGCTAGGAAGGAGTGCCTTCTTAGGCTGAGACCAAAGCCTTGTGCTGAGACTGGAACTGGAGTCCGGGTCCTGCTGAAATGAGATGCTGTATCATAGCAGAAAAGATACCAGCTGGAGAAGCCAAGAGAGGAAAGAGAAGTCGGAAGGCAAACTGCCAGATCATCAGCCCTGGAGTTCGGTAAGAAATCATGGCAAGCAGTGAGGAAAGGCACAGGGGTTCAGACGGACCCATGTGGACACAGCTTCCCTGGGGCAGTGGGAAGAGGAAGCAGGAAAAGAAGCATCTTCTGAAAGACTCAAGTCTCGCTTTTGAGAGATGCCCTCACTGGCCTTAAAGACACAGATCTCTGCATTAAACAAGCTGTATTACTGATGCCTGATAATGTATGATGTACTGATGCCTGATGTGTATGATCATGGCTCATACGGTGTCTCTTCACTCCCTCTATAGAACTGGAGCCCGTTTGTAATCCTCCACGCACGTCTCCTCTCCTGGGCCTCCTCTGTCTAGTCTGGGGGCTGGAAAGCCTTCTTGTAAAGGGCTAGCTGGTAAATGGTTTAGGCTCTGTGAACGAGATGGTCCCTATCTCAACTATTCAACCCTGCTGGCAGCCTGGGCAAGTGGGTGTAGGCAGTGCACATGCGATTGGGCATGGCTGTGTTACAATAAAGTTTTATTCAAAAACTTAGACAGTGGCCTGATTCAGGACCTACGCTGTGGTTTTCTGACCCATGGTCTAATCCCCATTGTTATGTAGGGATAATAATAATACTAACTCCTCTGTTGATATGAGAAGTGAATGAGAACATACAGGTAAACCACTGATGGAATAAAACTCATATTTTATGGCAAGACAAAAAATTGAAGCATAAAAATGTTCCCTACCCATTTGGAACAGGAGATTAGTGCGCCCGCACTCATCAGACCTCCTTAGGAGATAATGTTCCTTCTTAAACTCATAAAGGGTCACCGCTTCTTAGAAGATACCTTCCTTCTTACTCTTGTAAGGGGTCATGAAGACCCTTGACCCCCTACTCGACTTGTAAGTGTAGGTCTGTGTTGTGTAAATTGTCACTACATCACTTAATACAGAAACTTTGTCTCAGAAATTACATCAAACTCTGACCTCTGACAGCGGAACTCCTAGCTTTCTGAAAGGCTGTCTCCCAGTTATAACCCTCGGGTTGACTGCAGCACAATTTTCATCTCTTTCTCAGGTTGACTCTTGATGATTCTTTTTTCGTTAACACTGCTTGGCTCAGTGTTTGGCATGTAGCTTTTCTATTTTCTTAATTACATGTTTAATAAGTATAAGTTTTGTTATGATCACTGTTTGTTTATAAACCCATTTGCTACATCTGCTCATGAACCTGTTGGTTGGGTCTGGTTCCTTGTCATGATCTTGACCAGTGGGTCTCTCATTCTTAGAGGGTTCTGAGCACTTAGAATTGTCCCCCCTCCAAATGCCCAAGTGATTTTAATAAAGACTGAAAGTGAAAGTGTTAGTCGCTCAGTTGTGTCTGACTCTTTGTGACCCCATGGACAACAGCCCACCAGGCTCCTCTGTCCACGGGATTTCCCCAGGCAAGAATGCTGGAGTGGGTTGCCGTTCCCTTCTCCAGGGGGTCTTCCCAACCCAGGGATGGAACCCAGGTCTCCTGCGCAGCAGGCAGATTCTTTACTGTCTGAACCACCAAGGAGGGCCCTAATGAAGACTGAACGTGTCCCTTAAGACAAACCTGACAGAAGCACCGCTGCTAATTGTTCTTGGCTGAGGACATTACCTGGCATTTGATCTTCAGACAGGCCTCCTGCAGGAAATGGATTTCAGATTCGATTGGGAAGCTCAGTGATCTCATGGATGCATAATAAAGACATCTCTTGACCAGAACCCGCTGAGGTTAGAGTGTCCTAGAAGTGATTGAAAGCTGTTTCGCTGAGTGTTACTCTTCAAAGTGAATGAATATTCTGATCAGTAGGGCTGTTTGAACCGAACTACTTTTTAAGTGGTAACTTGATTTGCTGTTTTGGTAACAGATGAAGTGTGTTTGAACATTAGTAGAAATTTATCAGACATTCCGATTCGTTTGTACAATTACCCCTAAATTGT
The DNA here is from genome assembly GCF_054371585.1 of Giraffa tippelskirchi. NCBI lineage: Eukaryota > Metazoa > Chordata > Mammalia > Artiodactyla > Giraffidae > Giraffa > Giraffa tippelskirchi. The sequence continues at coordinate 124,026,590 of NC_137287.1, read as the reverse complement.
AGGAATTATCCGCTCATTAATACTGTCATTTGCTGTTTGGGGTAAGGCATGTAGTGAGTGCATTGTAATTAGAATAAAACTAGAAACAAATGAACAGATTGGTTAATCATCATAAGTAAAGTTGTTTCAGAGTAGTTTTATACCATATAAAGAGAAGCCGTTGAGGGTGACTGAGTACCTTGCTTAATTCTAATTACACTGGGGTTTGATACTTTATTGTGGCAAACCTATATTTGTAATAGTTTATATCTTTTGGGAATATAGGTGAGTGTCAGGACATTGGCTCTAAAGAAGGGAGGTTTAGAATTACACAAAAGTATATAATCCTTCTTATGAAAAGAAATATCAAAATCCTTTTAACTCCAAAGTGAAAAACTTGGGAAAATTTCCCAGTTGGAGTTCTTCTCTGGAACAAAAGATTCAGTGTCTAGTTATGGTGGTGATGAAGAGTTCAAGTTTCAGAGACCTCATTTTTTTGTTGTTGTTTGTTTTTTGCAGGTATTTTTATTTATTTTTCAAACTTTAAACTTTGCATTTTCTATTGGAGTGCAGCCGATTAACGATGCTGTGATAGTTTCAGAACAGCGAAGGGACACAGCCATACAGATACAGGCATCCGTTCTTCCCCAAACCCCCTCCAATCCAGACTGCCACATAACACTGACAGTCTCCTGAGCTGTACGTAGGGCCTTGTTGGCTCTCCATGTTAAATGTAGCAGCGTGCGCATGCCCATCCCAGACTCCCGACTATCCCCTCCCACCAACCAGAGGGTCATTCTCTCTGTGAGTCTCCTTCTGTTGTGTAAGTAAGGTCATTTGTATCATTTCTTTTCAGATTCCCCATATAAGGGATGTTATCCCATATTCAGAGACCTTGTTTTTATAATTACAAACTAACCATCAGCTATAAAGCTATGGGCTGATTATACAGGTACAGGCTCTAGGAGTTGACAAATGTAGGCAGGAACTTTAAGACCCCTCTTAATTAACCGAGTGACCTTAGGCCTCAAGTAACTAAGAGTAAATAGAAGGACCAGCTTGTCCTGGTTTGTCCCAGGTCTCCCTTGGTTTGAGTACTGTAAGTGCCACGTGCTGGGGACCTCTCTGTCCCAGGCAAACCAGGACAGCTGGCGGTTCTATCTGAAAATGAGGCTACAAACACAAAGGATCGTTAACTGAATAATTGATAATCATGGCTCGGTGAGGGTCTTGCTCGGGGATGCTGGATGACTTCCTTAATCTCTCTGAGCTTTTGGTGCCTCATCTGTAAACTAGGACACTAACATCTACTCCGCATGCAGTTGCAAGGCCCACAAACGGGACATGAAGGGGGCTGTTGGGCCATCCCGGTCACGGTGTCCACTTCTTACTGCAGAAGCTCCTCTCACGGAGAGCTCCGGCTCTCCGGCGTGTGGACTCAGAAGCTGCGGCTCCCCGACTCTGGAGCTCAGGCTCAGGAGTTGAGGTGCAGCGACTTGGTTGCTCCACAGCATGTGGGATCGTCCCAGATCAGGGATCAAACCCACGTCGCCTGCGTTGGCAGACCAGTTCTTTACCCCTGAGCCGCCAGGGAAGCCCCTTTAAAGCATATGTTGGCCAAAATGCGTGGATTCGACCGAGTGACAGAAAGACTCATTCTGGGGTAAGGACTGACTGAGCAGAGATGAAAATTCGTTTAATTAAGATGCAGGGGAAGAGGGATGGGGACCAAGTCTGATCAGTTGGTTGCTCATCCAGAGCTTTTGGCCTCCAGGTGTCTTTTCCTGTTTCTTCTGGAAGCAGGAGTTGGATTTTCCTTCGGGAATCTCAGCACTTGTATGTGTGTGCGTCTCCATCCTCCTGTTTTCCTCCCCAGGAGGGCATGTAACCCAGATTCGGCCGGGGTACAGCATTCGCCTGGGTGCCACAGAGATCGTGATCCTTTGAATCCATGAAATTCAAACCCGAGACTTGCTGGGGTTCTTGGGAAAGGACTGCTGATCTTCCCCTGGGCACCCTCAGCTCTGAGGCCAGGAGTCTCGAGCTGCAGGCAGCCGTGGTCCACCACGTGGAGGACACCCGGCTAGGAGAAAAGTGACAGACAGGACAGCCGGGCTGGAGGCTGGTGAGAGAAGTTAGACCCTGAGGACAGTGCTTCAGACTGTGCGTCCTGCCAGGCTTGTGGTGAAGCTATACTTCAGCTTTGTTTAATGAATGAATGAATGAGTCAACCATTCTCTTTGCTGTGGTTAATTCAGATACGTTTCTTTCACTTGCAAAAGGACCAACTCTGAGTGACAGAAAGTTCTGGAAAGGTTTTATAGCTTTGCCACATTGACAGGTGTATAACCTCTCCCCCCAAGCAGTTCAGAGCTTGTTTGAAAACTTTCTCAAGATCTGTCAATAGCTCAGTTCCTATTCAATGATCTGCCAACAATCTCCCTCATCTCACTATAAATCTTTCACAATTTCAAACTTGTACGCTCACAAACTACTTTTTAATGGCAACCCAGGTATTCTATTGAAATCATTGTATGTGGTAATTAGTAATCTGCAAGATAATTTCAGTTAATTTTAAATTTAAAATCCATCATGCAAAACGAGTTGGATCAGAGTGGAGCTACCAACAAAAGAAGTGAATCAGTGTGAGAGAAACTGCACTCAACCCTGGAAATAAAAATGTGCCGATTTCTCAGGGAATAATCATTGTCTCGATTTTTACTTGTAATTATAATTTAATTATGAACCTACTTTTGCAACATTTTGAAAGTACATAGTTAGCATTTAAGTACTTTCCATATAATTATCTGTTATTGAACCAGCTCATTATGGAGTGGTTGCTGCATAAATTGCTATGCTTTGTGTAAAAATATTTTTTCACTTCAGGTTGACTTGAAATAAAATAAGACAAGTTATTTGAATGGTATTTAGAGGCCGCCCTGTATCGCATAGCCGCTTTGAACTTGACCGCCTTAAAGACTGGTGAACTCACTAACGTTGGTAAAGATCATTTCTGAAAACCTTGGAGATTTTTCTTTTTTTCTTTCTTTTTTCCCTAAGAATTTACTTCTTTCTTCATTATTCCCCTCGAGACATTCCTAGAGAATACTTGAAAATCCTGCTTCTAACACCTCCATAGTCCCTTCAGCCTCATGGAAGAGAGTCAGTGAATATTTGCTTAAGAGTCTACTATGGGGCTCCTCGGGTGGCTCAGTGTTAAAGAATTCGCCTGCCGATGCAGGGTTCGAGCCCTGATCTGGGAAGATCCCACCTGCTGCGGAGCAGCTGAGCCCGGGGGCCACAGCCGCTGAGCCTGCGCCCTGGAGCCGGGGAGCCCCACCTCCGGAGGCCAGCGAGCCCGGGGCCCCAGCTCCGCAGCAGAGAGTGGCCCCCACCCTCGGCAGCTAGAGAAGGCCACGCAGCAACGAAGGCCCCGCACAGCCAATAATAACAGTAATAAAGACTCAGTGGCTTTATGGAGTTTGCACGAAGGGTACGGTTATATTAAAGGGAAAAGAAGAGTCTGTTGTGCCCTCAAAAGGTCCGCTCCCCGCCCGAGTGGACTGGGGTTAAGGACAAGAATAAGTGCTGACGTTCGAGCGCTGTCCTTCCTCATCGTCTCTCGTTCAAACCTCTGGCCAATCCCAGAGGAATGTAACACCAACGTATGTTCTAATGCTGCCCCATTTTACAGACCAGGAAACTGAGGCACAGAGGTTGGCAACTGGCACAAGCTTGCAAGGCTGAAGGAGCTGGGCAGGATCCAGACCCAAGCAGTGCGTCTCCAGAGACCACGCACCTAACAGCTGAGGTGCCTCAGCCCAGGGGGCTCATGCCAGATGCTGGGGCCTCCACGGGGGCCACTGCAGGGCGTGAAAGGCACTGAGTCCCACAGAGGGAGGCGCAGTATTCCACCTTGGCAGGTGAATGACTTTCTAGGACCTGGATCCCAAAAAGGAGTTAAGGCAAAGTGGAGGAGGGGATTGTTGAAGGACATCTGGGCCCTCCATCACCGCTCACCCCCAATCTGGCGCCGCCAGCCCACAGGTGGGGTGTGTTCGCAGATCCAGGTCGTCAGCGCCGCAGGAAAAGGTGGGGTCAGCACCGCAGGAAAAGGCGGGGTCAGCAGTGCGGCTGCCTGTATCTGCAGACTCTGCTTGTCGAAATCCCTAGGATTTGAAAATATTCCCAGGAATGGAACACCGAGATGGCTTTTATTGTTAAATTTCATTTATTCATGTCTGTAGATCAATTAAAATTAAGTGCTGCTGTAATATCGAAACATTATCTTATAGATAATGATTGCATCTCAAGTTCCAAAAGAAAGGGATGCTGTCGTTCAGTTACGCTTGTTGCTGCTGCTGCTAAGTCGCTTCAGTTGTGTCCGACCCTGTGCGACCCCATAGACGGCAGCCCACCAGGCTCCTCTGTCCCTGGGATTCTCCAGGCAAGAATACTGGAGTGGGTCGCCATTTCCTTCTCCAATGCATGCATGCATGCATGCATGCAATTACGCTTAGGCCCAGGTAATCTCTGCAGCTCCTCAGTGCTTGATTTAAAGGCCATGGAAACATGAAAAGGAAGTAAGCACTAACAATTATCAAGTGCTTGCTGTATTCTAGGCATCAAGATGGGTGCTTACCAAATATGAGCTTGCTGTGAACAGACACCCAGGAATGAAGTTGTATTCCCATTTTGCAGGTGAGAACACTGAGGTTTAAGTAACTTGCCCAGCTCATTGGTGGAGCTGCGATTCTAGGCGAGGGTGTCTGATTTGAATGTGCTTCCTAATCAATTCTGAAGTAGAGGACTGTGCCGCTCCAGCTGTGCAGGCTGGGTGAGGATGACACCTTGGGTCCCCCTCTTCTCAGAGACATGCAGGGCTACCCGCTTCTCGTTCACAAAGGACCAGGTGAGGCTGAGACCAAACAAGAAGGCACCCAGGCTGCTTGTTTCTGGGACACTTAACAAGAGAAGGATGAGCAAGGGTGGTCTCAGAAGCCCAAGAACGTCAAGGAGGAAACTTGCTTTGGGAGCTGGAAGCCCTGGAGACGGATGGGAGGGCCGAGATGCCACAGTGGGGATGGGACCTAATCGACATGAGGAGCCAGGTAGAAGGAACCCTGATCCAGGCACAGCAGCGGTGACGAGGAGGGGCGGTGCTATGTCCATGAGGGCTCCCTCCTCCCCTTCCTCCCATCCCCAGACTCTGGTGCCCTTTAGGGTCCAGTTCAAAGTGCCCCCCACCCCCTAAGCCTCTTCTGCTTTCTGACTTTCCTCTACTGTCTTATCCTAAAGATTCCAGCTCAGAACTTTATTATAGCACTTGCCTGTGCTCAGGCAATCAGTCGCATCCGACTATTGTGACCCCAGGGATTGTACCCCACAGGGCTCCTCTGTCCATGAGATTCTCCAGGCAAGAATACTGGAGTGGGTTGCATTCCCTTCTCCAGGGGGTCTTCCTGACCCAGAGATCAAACCCGTGTCTCTTGCAGCTCCTGCATTAGCAGAAGATTCTTTACCCCTGAGCCACCTGGGAAGCCCACCTTATCTAGACTATACGCCCTATCCAGGTGAGCAGTTTGGCAGCTGAAAACAAACCACTTATTTCCACTTCCTTGTCTTGATCTACTGGTAACCAGACCCTTTGCTTTAAAAGTAGAATGGACTTGGAGTAAGCAGGGTTAGAACTGGTGCGGTCACAACTGTGTGTCTGAACTTTCGCAGGGGACACATGAATGGAAGACAGGTACGTTCTGCTGCTTCTCCATTCATGTCTACCCAGTCCTAGTTAATTGTCTGCATGTGCAAATATTCATCAGAGGGTTGGATACATGAGTTGATATCTTGCCCAGTTTGAGTTATCTGTGTCCTCCCACCAGAATGAAATATCCCTGAGAGTAAGGTTTTGGTTTTGTTTACCATAGCATCCCCAGGGTGTTACACAGAGCCCTGAAACTGACATACATTAGGGTCTTAATGAATATCAGATTAATAAAAGAATCAATTCTTTTACTTCAGACATCAATCAGGCTGGAAAGTTTTAGTTTGTTTGCACCATGAAGGGGCTCATTCCACACAATCGCTTTAGGAACAGTCTCACCAGCAAGAATGAAAGGGAGGTGGAGACAATCCACACACCCATCAGCTGACCGAGGGACGAGCAGGTGTGGTCCGTCTGTGCGGTGGAATTATTGTTCTGCTGTGAAAAGGAAGCACTGATTCAGCTCCAACATGGATGAACCTTGAAAACATTATGCTAAATGAAGGAAGCCAGACACAAAAGACCACATGTTGTGCGCTTCCATTTATATAAAATGTCCAGAACTGGAACATCTATACAGAGAGGAGACGAGTGGCTTCCGGGGGCTGGAGGGAGGGAGCGAGGGGAATGAGGTTTCTTTTTGAGGTGATGAAACTGTTCTGGAATTGGATAGTGGTGATGGATGCACAGCCTTGTGAGGACACTAAAAACTGCTGAACTGTATGCTTCAAGAGGGTGGATTTTATGATATGTGAATTACATCTCAATAAAGCTATTTGAAAAAGAAAAACCAAAGGGAAGATCATGCTTGATCGGAGCCTGCAAAGTTCTTTTTCCCTGGGAGCCGTGTTCTGGGGCTCTTCACGGGGTCTCCTAAGAGCCTCCATGCTACTGCTCTAGATAAGCACGCCCTTGGGTGTGAACCCACCCTGCAGCTGAAGAAATGACAACAGCAGTCTTTGCCAGTTGCCGAGGGCAAGAGTAAATGATGAGGCACTTCCTGGTGGTCCAGTGGCTAAGAATCCGCCTGTGCAGGGGACACACGTTCGATCCCACAGGCCACCGGGCAACTAAGCCCATGCGCTGCTGCTACTGAAGCTCGTGAGCCCAGAGCCGGTTCTGTGCAGCAGGAGGGGCCACCACAGTGAGAAGCCTGTGCACTGGAGCGTGGTCCCTGCTCACCACAACTAGAGAAAACCTGGGGAGCAACAAAGAACTAGTGCGACCAAAAATAAATACACAAAAATTTTAAAAAAGGAGTAAATGAGGAATAAGGTAGATTAGAGGATGAAAGCTCAGGATCACCTCCTGGATAATGATTCTAGAACTTCTGAAAAAACGGAACCTGATAACAAAAAATGGTGATATTTATTTTTGAAAACGTATGACAAGCAATTAGTCCTGCACCTTTATATAACCCTGCATTCTGTCCAGTTTTTTCCAACTCAGAAATCCTCAACTACCAGGACAGTTTTGCCTTCTAGAGAATATTCATCCATTTCTAGGGACAGTTTTGGTTGTTATACCGTGGGGGAGGTGCTACTAGCATCTAGTAGGTGTAGGCCAAGAAAGCTGCTAACTTGATCCTACAAAGTACAGGTCAGCTCCCTGCAGGCACAAGAATAAAATTCTTATACAGATGTCAGTATACCAAGGTTGAGAAACCCCACTGTAAACCCATCACCAGCTTCCTGGTCCAAACTACCATCATCTCTTAATCGGACTTTTGCAGTAGTTTCCCAACAGATTTCTCTGCTTTCATGCCAAGCATTGCTAGAGAAATCTTCTCCAAACACAAATCTGATCATCTGTCACTGGCCACCGTTGGGCCAGTTGGACCAATTGTTCCCTATTGCTGCCGTAACAACTTACCACAAACTTGGTGGCTTTGAAGAATAGAAAAGTGCTATCTTCTATTAATCTTCCCATATAATAGACCATTTGAAAGATGACAACATGCAGTTGAGGAAAGGCAAATTGTGAGTGGTCAGAAGACTCAATTCCTCCTTGTTAGATGTGGACAAAGTAGGTACAAGCCGTGTTCAAGCGGCTCTCCACATACCACCTCTGTAACTGCAATAGCTACCAATGAAATCTGGAAACATTAAGTCTAAAGTATTCCGTTTCTTCATATTTATTTGCAGTAGTCTGGGTTTAAATATGCAAGTCCTGACATTGGCTGCATATTTCAGCTTTACGGCCCGGCGAGTTTTCTCTGCAGACCGACATGTAGAAGGATCAGTATCCACTGGTGGTCTGAGGGCAAGCTGAGTTTTTTCCCTCTACCTTGCCATTATTCCAAGAAGGAGAAAGGTTCTTGGCAAAGATAAATGGAAATTATCCAGTAGCTTCAAATATATTACTCCCCAGATCTCCTGTCTGAGTAAATCAGAGATCCTCACAACTAAGGATAATGAGATAATTAAAGGCTAGTAAATAAAAATGTGGGGAGCTTCCTATCGTTAGCCCAGGACATGAATCTGACTATGAAACACTGACTGTGTATTTTGAAATGTCATATCAATTACACGAGACACTTTTACAGATCTCCCGGAGAAATATTTACATAAAACGATATTTTTATACACGATGTAAAGTACTGAAGTATAGATTTAATCAAAACTGTAAATAAGACTAAAGGTATGCTATAAGTGTAAAATATGCAAGCATAAAAAGTTTTAGCAAAATTTTAAATTGATTTCACTCTGCATTACATTGGTTTCCCTATTACCTGCATATCCAGCTCTAGGTCCCCAACCTACTCCTCCCTCTCTTCAGCTTAATACTCTTTCACTGGAGAGAAGACATTTTGGGGAAAAAACAGCAACAACAACCAACCCACAGCGTTTTTAGGTTTCTGTGTTTTGGGGGAGAGGAAAGTAAACTTAGAGAGTGCATTTCTGCCTCCTTTCTGAATTACATTTTCAGGCTCTCCCTGGTCCCGGGAGGCCACAGGCTTGGGTGATGGGCTGAGACTTGGTTTGAATTCTGCCTCTGACCTGGAGCTGTCAGAGCAGTGTCTCTGGACAAATGCCTTTCTCTGGGGCTGAGTTTCCTCATTTGTGAAGTGGGACTCCTGGCGCCCACTTCCTGAGGCTTGGTGAGGGTGCGGGGGAGACGCCAGCAGTCTGCGGGCGTCCAAGGCTCAGTTACTTCTCCCGCGTCCAGCGCGCCTCGTTTCCGGGGCGGCTGAGACTGACCCTTTCTCAACACCGCGGCTGGCAGCGACGGCCTGCACGGGAGGGACGTCAAGCGACCCGGCTCATCCCTGGATCCCAGGGATGCTGCGAAATCGGAAGGGGCTCTTTGCTTTCTTTCCAGAATCTCTTCAAATCAGAATGTTTTACAGACCTTGACTTATAGAGAGTCTCCTTTTGCAAGATGCTTTTGCCCCGATTCACCAAAGCAGCTACACCAGTAGGCAGAGGTCAAATGAAATGTGAGAAGGGGAAGGGAGACTGGAAAAGTTTGGTTTATGAAAACACCACAGTTGAGTAACCAACTTGTCCTAGTTTTCCTGGGACTGCCCTGGTTTAGCAGAGAATGTTCCGTGCCCTGGAAATCCCTCAGTGCTGGCAAAAACAGCGTGCTCAGTCACCCTGCGCTACGGTCAGCAATTGAAATTCTGCGATGGGCAGTCAGAAACAGGAAGGGTCGTGGTTCCTTAAGGCTGCGGTGAGAACAGGCATGGCTCTAAATGACCACAAACTTTCTTCTTAGGATGATGGAAAGTTTCTAAACGTAGATGGTGGTGAAGGCTGACAACTCCATAAATACACTGAAATCCTTCATCTCTTCAAAACAAGTTTGTTTATCTGTGGCCGCTCTGGGTCTTGCCGCCGCACACAGGCTTCCTCTGGCTGTGGCGAGCGGGGCTCCTCTCTGGTTGCCGTGCGGGCTTCTCACTGCCACGGCTTCTCGTTGCGGAGCGCGGGCTCCAGGGGTGGGTTCTCTAGCTGCGCTGCGCAGGCCCAGCTGCCCTGAGGCAGGCGGAATCCTCCCTGACCATGAATGAACCCACGCCCTCTGCGTCCGTAGGCAGGCACTCTCCACCACCGGACCACCAGGGAAGTCCCAGTTCAGCCTGTACTCTTAAAACAGATGACTTTTATGGTATGTGAATTATATCTCCACAAGGCTGATTAAAAACTGATTATGAAATTATATTTCCATAATCAAGCATTTGATCTTTTAAATAGAGAAATAATAATATCCTGTCCACAAAATGCATTAAGAATTTCAACTAAATTGTCTATCAAATTGGAAAAGATTTATTAAGGTTGACAAAACTCAGATTTGATAAGGATATGAGGAAACTGTCTCATGCTCAAATGGTCAAAACTGCAAATGAGTAGTCCATATCGACAATAGGGTTTACGACCTCGATGTTTAAATGTTTAAATAGGACAGTTTTGTAGTATGAACCAAAATGCAACATAGATACACTCTTTGACTCAGCAACTTTATTTCCAGAGATGTATCCTAGGCAGATAATTGTCAAGTGTTCAGAGATATATGTGCAAAGATGTTCATCACAGATGGTTTGTAAGAGAAACAATGGCTTATAATTAGAAGCAATCTAAATTTTCATTAGTGATGGACAGCCTAGATGAGTTATAACAAATCCATATAATGAAACACTTTTACTATGACAGCATTGAGATAGTAATATAAATCCACATGTACATCTGACCGACTGTTCCAATCTGCCTGGGACAGCCCTTGTTTTAGTACTGAAAGTCCCCACGTCCAGGAAAACCCCTCAGTCTCAGGCAAACGGATTGATTGTTGGTGTGGGTTAGTCGCTCAGTCATGTCCGACTCTTTTGTGTCCCCCTGGACTGTCCCCACCAGACTCCTCTGTCCACGGGATTTCCCAGGCAAGACTACTAGAGTGGGTGGCCATTCACTTCTCCAGGGGATCTTCCCGACCCAAGAATCAAACCAGGCTCCTGGTTGGTAGGCAGATTCTTTACCCCTGAGCCTGAAAGGCTGACGTGGGTTCAAGTCCCTCTTCTGTTTCTTGCTTACTGAATCTCCTTGGACAGGCCTCTGAACCTCCCTCCACACCTTTGCTTCCTTATCTCTTAAGTGCATAAAATAATACCAGCCTCTAGGGCTGCAGTGCAGATTCCATGATGTGACAATACATATAAACTCCCCCGGAAGTGCCCGCCAGTGTCCTTAACTGCTAGTTTATGTTCCTTATCATCCTTCTTACATTCCATTTTGTCTCGGTAACTAAAAACTTATTTGAAACCATCAAAATCTTTATCATCCATGTGTAAAACAGTAGGTGATATGACTTGTACGAATAAAATCTCTTGTCAATCTGTAGACTTTATTTTTGCCATAGCTTGACTACCTGGGTGGAGATAGGGCATGATAAGATAGCTTAAAAATATCTCAAATCTGGGAAAGCCTGCTAGTTTTCACACAAAGAAAACTTGTGTTAATAAAATATTACTCCAGTTCATTAGAAACCTACACCAAAAAAAGCTTCTATGATTATATAAATCATCTCTGCCTAGCTGCTTTCTTTGGCCAAAGGCAAACATGAAGCTCAATTTCAGAACTGGGGTGCTAAGCATCAGGATTGCATGTTTGTTGCCTGCCACTCACAGGGCAAAACAATCAATGATTCAGAGCTTCTCTGTGATTCTCAAGCTCTTCACTGTCTAGAGGTTGTCCTGCCCACAACTTAGGGCTCTGTGCCCAGTGTATTTCATCCAGGGGTTCCTATTTCCAGGCAAGTTGGCAGTCATTTCTAAAGAGCTTTATTGTTTTGTTAAGTTTTCCAAATACAGGCATAAGTCACAGCTGGAGGACAAGACTTCATTCACCCGTGATTTCATTCACCCGTCCTTCCTTCTGTCTACCCTTCCATCCAACCCTTGATTATAACCCAGTGATGCGATTGTTCCATTCATTTCCACCAACTTTTAGTAAGTACCGTCTATATGTTTAGGATGCTGTGTTTGTTGAGAGTCAGGGATTAACAGGAGACAGTCATGTTTCTTAATTGTGCAGGGTATGTGTTCAAGGATGGAGGCGTTAACAGAACAGTCCTATACATGCATATTCATGTATTTTATGTAATGATAAACTTGATAAATGCAGTGAAAGAAAGGTCATAGAGACATGAGCACTTAGAGTGATAATCGGAGGAAACATGCTTTAATCCATGGGGAAACAGAAGTTTTCCCAAGGGAGTGAAGATTGTGCTGAAGTCTAGAGAACAAACAAGAGTTAATTAGGAAAAGAGGAGCAAGTGTGAAGGGCAAAGGGGACGAGCATGTCTGGTCCCCGTGCGGAAGGGACAGTGGCAGGAAGGAGGGGCTGAAAATCCTGAATGGGGCAGAGAGAGGGCGGGAGGAGGGGTGTAAAGGCAGGAGGAGGGCTTGGTAGAGACCATGCAGAGCTTCGTAGGCTGTTTAAGGAGTTTGGAAAAAATCCTCGGAGCATCCAGAATGCACTGAAGAGTTTTCAGCAGGGGCGTCTATCAGATGAGGGAAGAACAGGCTAAAAGGGCTGGTGTGTGGATGGATAGTTCAGTCACAAGACTTTATCAGCAACCCAGATGGGAGATGCTGGAACCCTGAACTGACATTGTGTTAAAACCATGGGAACTGATGGAGAAATATTTTATGCTGGGGTCCAGTAAGGCAACTGGGGACGTAATTTATAGACAAATGAACTGGTAAGTAAATTCCATCGGATAGTACGGCGACAAGTGGTGTGGCAGCCATGAAATAGGCGTTAGAGAAGATCAGAAGAGCTTTCTGAGGCTGGGAATTAAGATGAGCTGTGAAAGGACAATGAGGGAGGGACTCAGAGGGCATCTCAGATTGGTGGAGCGAGTGAGCAAAGCCAGAGAGAAAAGAATTTGCATAGTTTGTATAGAGGAAGCTGAGGAGGCAAAAGGAAAAAAAAATTGCTGAGACTGATGGTACAGAGCAGCTGTGACAGTCTTTCCAGACAAAGTGATTAGTCATGACTCTTAATTTCATGGCAGAAAACTGACTCAAACTGGTTCAAGGAAAAAAGTGAATGTATTTGCTGATACAGATGGAAGGGACGTATGTAGCTGACATCAGGTAAAGCTCGATCCAGGTGCTCAAATAGTGGTACCAAGACCTTTTCTCTCTCCATGTTTTTTTCTGTATTGGCTTCATTTATAGGAAAACTCTGTCTTCTTGGAGGAACGATGATGTTAGCTGATCTAGGCTTACTTACCAATTAGACAATCCAGGTGGTACTTTTAGCAAAAGTTGGAGATATGATCTTATTGGCATAGCTGATATAACATGTCCATCCTTGAACCAATCACTGAGGCCAGGATACAGGCTTTCAATGCTCTGATGCCTGGATCATACTTTTTTTTCAAACTGGGGAGAGGATCATGGTCCCCTTCCCCAAGTCAAATGGATTGAGAGAAGGGGGGAAGTTCCCCCACTGATTAATTTGACAGAAATGCCTTTATTTTAAGAGATTCCCTCTTGATATAAGAGAAATGAATTGTGATAATATCTTGGGACACATACTTCATTTTAAAACCATGAAGGGTCTTTGCTTTATGGAACAAACACATCTACATTTTATCCTTGAGATTGGTGGTGTTTCCTAGAAGCTAGAGAATCTTCAAATGTCTGACTCAGGTTCCTAAGACTGGGGTCAAATACCAGGTTCAGATCTATGCTCTCTTTTCAAAGTTGACATTACCGTGTTCAATGATTTTTTTCTTTTTTTCTTTTTTTTTAGTAAAAACAGAAAGAACGTTGTCATAGAATTGGGAATTGAGTCATACCTGGAAGGTGAAATAGAATAGATTTGAGTCATTCTTTTCTGTTTTTTTAGTAGAGAGAGATTCATATGGGTCTTTGATTGTATATTCAAGTAAGGTATGTCCTTGACAGTGATTCAAGAGAGGTGTCTCATTTAGAGCACCTATTATCCCATAAGTTATGTTATTCATTTACTTCTCTGAATTCTTTCATCTTTAAGTGTATATTTTTTAAAATTTAATCTTATGTTCTTTCATCTTATCTTGATTAAGCTTTGGAAGGCTTTTATCAGGATCTTATTCTGGCTGATAATTAATTTTAAGGTATTCTTTCTTGGTTCGTAATAGTTTTGTTATTGTATAATTAAAAACAAAATTAAAATATTTCTGCCCCCTCACTTTTGCAAAGCCTATAATCCAGCTCCTAGAGACACAATAGGAGTGTCGCAATCAGATGCAGAGCATGGAGCTGCCACTGCTGTTACAACTAAATTAAAACCCAAGTAAGAGGAAACACGGCTGGATCATCGAAAAAGCAAGAGAGTTCCAGAAAAACATCTATTTCTGCTTTATTGACTATGCCAAAGCCTTTAACTGTGTGGATCACAATAAACTGTGGAAAATTCTTAAAGAGATGGCAATACCAGACCATCTGACCTGTCTCTTGAGAAACCTGTATGCAGGTCAGGAAGCAACAGTTAGAACTGGACATGGAACAACAGACTGGTTCCAAATAGGAAAAGGAGTCCGTCAAGGCTGTATATTGTCACCCTGCTTATTTAACTTATATGCAGAGTACATCATGAGAAACGCTGGGCTGGAAGAAACACAAGCTGGAATCAAGATTGCCGGGAGAAATATCAATAACCTCAGATATGCGGATGACACCACCCTTATGGCAGAAAGTGAAGAAGAACTAAAGAGCCTCTGGGTGAAGGTGAAAGAGGAGAGTGAAAAAGTTGGCTTAAAGCTCAACGTTCAGAAAACTAAGATCATGGCATCTGGTCCCATCACTTCATGGGAAATAGATGGGGAAACAGTGGAAACAGTGTCAGACTTTATTTTGGGGGGCTCCAAAATCAGTGCTGATGGTGACTGCAGCCATGAAATTAAAAGACACTCCTTGGAAGGAAGGTTATGGCCAACCTAGATAGCATATTTAAAAGCAGAGACGTTATTTTGCCAACAAAAGTCCGTCTAGTCAAGGCTATGGTTTTTCCAGTGGTCATGTATGGATGTGAGAGTTGGACGGTGAAGAAAGCTGAGCGCTGAAGAATTGATGCTTTTGAACTGTGGTGTTGGAGAAGCCTCTTGAGAGTCCCTTGGACTGCAAGGAGATCCAATCAATCCATCCTAAAGGAGATCAATCCTGGGTGTTCATTGGAAGGTCTGATGTTGAAGCTGAAACTCCAATACTTTGGCCACCTCGTGCGAAGAGTTGACTCATTGGGAAAAGACCCTAATGCTGGGTAGGATTGGGGGCAGAAGGAGAAGGGGACGACAGAGGACGAGATGGTTGGATGGCATAACCGACTCGATGGACATGGGTTTGGGTAGACTCCGGGAGTTGGTGATGGACAGAGAGGCCTGGCGTGCTGCAGTTCATGGGATGGCAAAGAGTCAGACACGACTGAGCAACTGAACTGAACTGAAGAGGAAACAAAGTAAATATTCAGTCATTTCCCAGGAATGATGAAATTCGATGGTGAATGAATTCCCCCCATTCAACACCCTTATCTTTAGTCTTTTCAGGGTTCCAGAACAAATGAGCATAAGGATTATATTGTCCTTACCTAGCACAGCACTCACTACCCTCGTGTGGCTCGCAGGTCCCCACTGAAGTCACACAGAGCCCAGTCTCAGCAAAGGAGGACCTGAAAGGGAACTATACAAGCCTCAGGCCTCCCCTGGGTCCCTAACTCTCCACTTGCCAGAAGGGTTGTGATGGGCGGAATTCTAAAGATGCCTCCAAGATTCCCATGTCCAGGTTATTCCATCAAACACTAATCTAGATACTTCTCTAAAGAGATTTTGCAGATGTAATGAAGGCCCTGAGTCAGATGACCTGAAGGTATGGAGGGCCTTCTTTAAATATTTTCACTGGCTTGTGTCAGAATTAACAGCCAGAGACATTCAGGAATCTTCAAGAAGAATTCATGGGACCAGGGCAGTCCTGTTCTGAAGATGGGAAGGAACACAGGCAAGGACCAAATTGTACCATGTGGAAGATGAGAACTATTCTTGGCTGACAATCAGTGAGGAAATGGGACCTCAGTCCTTAAAACACAAGTAAATTGAATTCTGCCAACAATTTGAATGAGCCTGAAAGCTGATTCTCTCCCAAAACCTCCATAAGAGAGTTCAGTCCAGCCAAGACCCAGATTTCTACCTGGTGAGACACTAGGCTGAGGACCCAGCTGAGCCGATGCAGACTTCTGACCTTCAGACCTGCAGAACCAGGGGATAACAAGCGGATGTTGTCACTAGCTACATTTGTGACAGTTTGTTACACTGGATTGAAAACTAATTCCAGAGTTTCAAAGCAGAAACATAAGGTCACATAGGAATAAGTAGACACTAAGGGCTTCTAAATATTACTGAGCTGTTAAAGGTATGTGAACCTAGGGTGCAACTGATGCTTCATGTATCTCAGTACTTGTCTGGCAAGGTTTTAAAATGCATTTTTTTCCATGAGGTGATAAAAGAAGAATTAAAATTTAATAGTACTCTATTCAGAAAAATATTTTAGTGACACTCCATCGTAAGATTAAGAGCAGAGTGCTGGGAGAAGGAAAATATAAACTCTAGAATACTAGCTCTATGATGATAGAAATGTGTTCATCTAATTCTTCTTATATCCCCAGTGCAAAATGTTCACTGAAAAAATGAAATTAAGAGGAAGACATTTGTCGATGCCTGGAGACATTTTTCGTTGTTGCATGTGGGAGAGGTTGCTCCTGGAATCTGGGTAGAGACTGGGGATGTCGAGTCGTGCAGGAAAGCATCTGCCACCTGCTCAATCCCTGCCCACCCCCCACCCCACACACACACCAACACACACACAAGGGATTATTTAGCTACAAATATCAATAGTGCTGAGGCTTAAAGATCCTAAACTAGAGCATTATATTTCTAAGTGAGATGGGCTTCTTTTCTCCTGCTTCCTTATCGTGGTCCTGGTTTCTACAGATACTATGTTCTTGATGGTTTTCTAGAATATTTCATCATCTGTCTCAAGCTCAGTGTTTGAAATCCATCTGATTTCTTAGCTCTCATGCATTAGTAGGGCTTCCCAGGTGGCAGAGTGGTAAAATGATCCATCTGCCAATGCAAGAGATGCAGGAGACGTGAGTTTGATCCCTGGGTTGGGAAGATCCTCTGGAGGAGGAAATGGAAACCCACTCCAGCAGTCTTGCCTGGAGAATCCCACGGACAGAGGAGCCAGGCAGGCTGCAGTCCGTGGGGTCGCGTAGAGTCAGGCACGACTGGGCACGTAGCACATGTGCCTTTACTGGGTACTTGGCTCCTTGCATCCCTGGGCTCCTCTTGGCCCCAGGGCCTCATCACCATCTTCATCCCAGGCCAGCTGGGACTCAGCCATTATACTGAGTCCTGAGTATATGTAACCGAGCAAGCCACATTTTCTGTCCTCAAAGAACCCTGGATAGCAAAGGAAACTGACACACATTCGGTGAACTAGGCAGTGGTATTATTCTCACAGTAATAGACATAGGAGTCAAAGGTGATGTTTTGAGGCTGGATAGTAGAAAATGAACGTATTCCTAGAACAAATACTTCACACTGTCTTTGTTGACAGGCTTAAGTACAAAGAAATGATGTTAATTATTTTATGTTGGCCTAGAGCTTTCTATGTTGCAGAGTGCTTTTAGACATGTTATTTCCTTTCATACACTAACAAGCCCAGGGCCAGGTAAGCCAAGTATTACTGACTACATTTCGCTAATGAATAAAGAGAAACTCAGGGAAGTTATAAGCTTTGCTACGAGCTTACAGTTGTTAAATCATGGGGAGTGTGGGGAGGAGATGGTTCCTGAGAAGGATCAGGATGGCCAGGCTGACAACAGTGGTTGTTTATCAACTGGTCTAGATATATTTCAACATTTTAATAACCAGCATGACCAGTTATGGAGCTTCCCTGGTGGTTCAGTGGTAAAGAATCTGCCTCCAATGCAGGAGATACAGGTTCAATCCCTGGGACGGGAAGATCCCCTGGAGAAGGAAATGGCAGTCCACTCCAGAATTCTCGCCCAGGAAATCCCATGGACAGAGGAGCCTGTTGGGCTGCAGTCCATGGGTCAGAAAGAGTCAGACACAACTCAGTGACTAAACAAGACCAGTTACACCATCTGACCCTCAACCAGACTTCCAAACCAGGTACATTATTAACTCCTGATGCTTCATTTCAAAGAGTTTATTAATTTTCTTTTTTAAACATACCTTTTATAGTTAAAAATTACCTATACACATTGTTAAAATATCAACAGTGCTAAAGTATATAAAAAGGGAGGAAATGTTTTTCTCTTTCCCCAGAAAACCAGTCCCTCAGTCCCTTCCCTAGAGGCAATGACAGCTTCTTCTGTATCTTACAAAATTTTGCATAAAACCTATAAACTATTAGATATGAATGGGACTGTGCATTTCTCATGGGTTTGCTCCTTGCATTTTCTGCTTAATATTAATATAACTTGGAGGTTTTCTGGATCATATTACATAGATCACCTCATTATTTTTCATTGCTATAGAGGACTATCTTATTGGAACTATTTATCTATCATATATAATCAATATATTATATAACACATATTGCATATTGTATCTACAATTGAATATATATTACATGCATAAGTTATTACAGAATATCTATTCATATTCAAATGCACAATTTATACATCCATACTCATAATGTGTAAATAAATATAGATTATTTATTTATCTACAAATAAAGCCACTAAATCAGGGATGGGAAAACTATGGACCAAGGGCTAAATCCAGCCTACCCCCTAATTTTATGAATAAAGTTTTAGTGAAACATGGACATACCTATTTGTTTATTTAACAGCAGAGCTGAGTAATTGTGACAGAGACCATACTGCCTGAAAAGCCATATTTACCATCTGGTCTTTTGCAGCAAATTTTGGCTGTGTTGCATATGGTTTATTTATTTATTTATTTTAAATTAATAAATTAAAAGTATAAATTATTTAAACTGTATTGATTAAATAACTAAACTTTGTGTGGCTTGGTTTTGGTTTAACTATTTTATTACTGGAGACATTAGATTGTTTTTAGTCTTCTACAATAGATGCTGCAGTGAATGTTTTTATATGTAGGTTTATTGGCAAAATAAACTTGGATGGAATTCAAGATGGTGGCGTAGGAGGATGTGCAGTCATCTCCTCCTGCGAGATGTCCACAATTACAACTCGCTGCTGAACAACCATCGACAGGAGAATGTTGGATCCCACCAAAAAAAAGATACCCCACATCCAAGGGCAAAGGAGAAGCCCCAGAAAGACAGTAGGAGGGGCAAAATTGCATTTAGAATCAAACCCCATACCTGCCAGAGACACTCGGAGGGCTCAAACAAAACGTTGTGTATACCAGGAGAGGCCACAGAGACTGAACCAGAACTGTGTTTGGGTGTCTTCTGAGGAGGCACAGGACAGAACTGGGCTGCCGCAGGGGCAGGGGCTCTGGGTGCAGCAGACCTGGGTATGGCATAAGCTCTCTTGGAGGAGGTCACCAATAACCCCACCATAGAGCCACCAGAACTTACACAGGACGGGGAAATAGACTCTTGGAAGGCACAACACAACCTTGTGCACAAGAACCCAGGGGAAAGGAGCAGTGATCCCACAGGAGACTGACCCAGACTTGCCCGTGAGTGTCCAGGAGTCTCCGGCAGAGGCGTGGGTCGGCGGGGGCCTGCTGCATGGTTGGGGGCACTGAGTGTAGAAGTGCGAGCATGGGACCTTTTGAAGGAAGTGGCTATTATCTTCATTGCCTCCACCATAGTTTGGCCTCAGGTCAAACAACAGGGAGGGAACAGCCCCTCCCATCAATGGAAAAGTGGATGAAAAATTTATGGAGCATGGCCCCAAGCATCAGAACAAGACCCCAGTTTCCCCTCAGTTAGTCTCTGCCACCAGGAAACTTCAATAAACCTCTTATCCTTCTCCATCAGAGGGCAGCCACAGTGAAAACCACAACCACAGAAAACTAACCAAACCGATCACATAGAGCACAGCTGTGTCTAACTCAGTGAAACTATGAGCCATGCTGTATGGGGCCACCCATGATGGATGGGTCACAGTGGAGAGTTCTGACAAAACGTGGTCCACTGGAGAAGGGCATGGCAACCCACTCCAGTACTCTTGCCTTGAGAACCCCATGAACAGTATGAAAAGGCAAAAAGATAGGACACTGAAAGATGAACTCCCCAGGTTGGTAGGTGCCCGGTGTGCTACTGGAGCTCAGTGGAGAAATAACTCCAGAAAGAATGAAGAGATGGAGCCAAAGCAAAAACAACATCCAGTTGTGGATGTGACTGGTGATGGAAGTAAAGTCCGATGCTGTAAAGAGCAATATTGCATAGGAACCTGGAATGTTAGGTCCATGAATCAAGGCAAATTGTAAGTGGTCAAACAGGAGATGACAAGAGTGAACATTGATATTTTAGGAATCAACAAACTAAAATGCACTGGAATGGGTGAATTTAACTCAGATGACCATTATATCTACTACTATGGGCAAGAATCCCTTAGAAGAAATGGAGTAGTCCTCATAGTCAACAAAAGAGTCTGAAATGCAGTACCTGGATGCAATCTCAAAAACGACAGAATGATCTCTGTTCGTTTCCAAGGCAAACGATTTAAAATCACAGTACTCCAAGTCTATGCTCCAAACAGTATTGCTGAAGAAGCTGAAGTTGAACGGTTCTATAAAGACCTACAAGACCTTCTAGAACTAACACCAAAAAAAGATGACCTTTTCTTTATAGGGAACTGGAATACAAAAGTATGAAGTCGAGAGATACCTGGAATAACAGGCATATTTGGCCCTGGAGTACAGAATGAAGCAGGGCAAAGGCTAACAGAGTTTTGCCAAAGAGAACACCCGGTCATAGCCTGGAACAGGTCAGTTTTCATTCTAATACCAGACCCTCTTCCAACAACACAAGAGAAGACTCTATGCATGAACATCACCAGATGCTCAACACTGAAATTAGATTGAGTATATTCTTTGCAGCCAAAGGTGGAGAAGCTCTATACAGTCAGCAGAAACAAGACTAGGAGCTGACTGTGGCTCAGATCATGAACTCCTTATTGCCAAATTCAGACTTAAATTGAAGAAATTAGGGAAAAGTACTCGGAGAAGGCACTGGCACCCCACTCCAGTACTCTTGCCTGGAAAATCCCATGGATGGAGGAGCCTGATAGGCTGCAGTCCATGGGGTCGCCAAGAGTCTGACATGACTGAGTGACTTCACTTTCACTTTTCACTTTCATGCATTAGAGAAGGAAATGGCAACCCACTCCAGTGTTCTTGCCTGGAGAATCCCAGGGATGGAGGAGCCTGGTGGGCTACTGTCTATGGGGTCGCACAGAGTCGGACACGACTAACCTGACTTAGCAGCAGCAGCAGCAGGGAAAACCACTAGACCATTCAGGTATGACCTAAATCAAATCCCTTAGGATTGTACAGTGGAAGTGACAAACAGATTTAAGGGACTAGATCTGATAGACAGAGTGCCTGAAGAACTATGGATGAAGATTCGTGACATTGTATAAGAGACAGGGATCAAGACCATCCCCAAGAAAAAGAAATGCAAAAAAGCAAAATGACTGTCTGAGGAGGCTTTACAAATAGCTGAGAAAAGAAGAGAAATGAAAGGCAAAGGAGAAAAGGAAAGATACACCTATCTAAATGCAGAGTTCCAAAGAATAGCAAGGAGAGATAAGAAAGCCTTCCTCAGTGATCAGTGCAAAGAAATAGAGGAAAACAATAGAATGGAAAAGACTAGAGATCTCTTCAGAAAATTAAAGATACCAAGGGAACATTTCATGCAAAGATGGGCACAATACCTAACAGAAGCAGAAGATAGCAAGAAGAGGTGGCAAGAATACACAGAAGAACTATACAAAAAGGATCTGAATGACCCAGATACCCATGATGGTGTGATCACTCACCTAGAGCCAGACATCCTGGAAGGTGAAGTCAATGGGCCTTAGGAAGCATCACTAAGAAGGAAGCTAGTGGAGGTGATGGAATTCCAGTTGAGCTATTTCAGATCCTAAAAGATGATGCCTTGAACATGCTGCACTCAATATGCCAGCAAATTTGGACAACTCAGCAGTGGCCACAGGACTGGAAAAGGGCAGTTTCCATTCCAACCCCAAAGAAAGGCAATGCCAAAGAATGTTTCAAACTACCACACAATTGCACTCATCTCACACACTAGCAAAGTAATATTCAAAATTCTCCAAGCCAGCTTCAACAGTATGTGAACCATGAAATTCCAGATGTTCAAGCTGGATTTAGAAAAGGCAGAGAAAACCAGAGATCAAATTGCCAACATCCATTGGATCATCAAAAGAGCAAGAGAGTTCCAGAAAAACATCTACATCTGCTTTATTGACTACACCAAAGCCTTTGACTGTATGGATGACTACAAACTTTGGAAAATTCCTCAAGAGATGGGGATACCAAACAACCTGATCTGCCTCCTGAGAAATCCATATGCAGATCAAGAAGCAACAGGTAGAACTGGACATGGAACAACAGACTGGTTCCAAATCGGGAAAGGAGTACGTCAAGGCTGTATATTGTCACTGTGCTTATTTAACTTAAATGCAGAGTACATCATGCAAAATGCCGGGCTGGATGAAGCACAAGCTGGAATCAAGATTGCCGGGAGAAATCTCAACAACCTCAGGTTTGCGGATGACACCACCTTTATGGCAGAAAGTGAAGAAGAACTAAAGAACCTCTTGATGAAAGTGAAAGAGGAGAGTGAAAAAGTTGGCTTAAAGCTCAACATTCAGAAAACTAAGATCATGGCATCCAGACCCATCACTTCATGGCAAATAGATGAGAAACAATGGAACCAGTGAGAGACTTTATTTTGGGGGGCTCCAAAATCATTGCAGATGGTGACTGCAGCCATGAAATTCAAAGATGCTTACTCCTTGGAAGAAAAGCTATGACAAACCTAGACAGCATATTAAAAAGCAGAGACATTACTTTGCCAACAGTGGTCCGTCTAGTCAAAGATATGGTTTTTCCAGTAGTCATGTATGGATGTGAGAGTTGGACTATAAAGAAAGCTGAGCGCCAAAGAATTGATGCTTTTGAACTGTGCTGTTGGAGAAGATTCTTGAGAGTCCCTTGGACTGCAAGGAGATCAAACCAGTCCATCCTAAAGGAAATCAGTCCTGAACATTCATTGGAAGGACTGATGCTGAAGCTGAAACTCCAGTACTTTGGCCACCTGATGCAAAGAGCTGACTCATTGGTAATGACCCTGATGCTGGGAAAGATTGAAGGCAGGAGGAGAAGGGGATGATAGAGGATAAGATGATTGGATGACATCACTGACTCGATGGACATGAGTTTGAATAAGCTCTGGGAGTTAGTTATGGACAGGGAGGCCTGGTGTGCTGCAGTCCAGGAGGACGCAGAGTGGACACAACTGAGTGACTGAACTGAACTTATTGGTAAAAAAAAGGGGGTGTGTGTGCATATATTGTGAATACTTAGCAGTAGAATTTATGGAATCATCATTAAGTACACTTTGCGTTTTTATAGATGAAACATCTATAATGCCCTCTGGAAAAATGGCACTGTTCTTCATTTACACAGTAGCTCTTGAAAATACATGTTTATTCATGGGCTCACCAAACACTGTCTACTGATCTTTTCTTTTTTAAAATTATGAGTGTGAGCAAATGTTTATGTTCAAAAGTCATATTGTACCCCTCTAAAACAAGAAATTAATGTTTTCTTTCACTTTTATAAATTGGAAAATAGTCTTTTAAAGTACTCTGTTAGCTCTAGGGAAGTTAGTATTCTGTCCTATTGATTTTAAATACTTTGTTAGACATCTGTGTTTTTGATAATAAAAGCAAAATAATTCAATTAGTGGATCTATAACCCATTTCTTAGAAAGATTGTTCCTATTTCAAGACTAGGAAGATCTTGCTTCGGAAGTAAGCTTAGTTTTTTTAAAATTTCATATTTTCTTCTAGTTCTTTTAAGGTTTTGTTTCTTACTAGTCATATCACTGACCCATTTGAGATGATTTTTGGTGGAAGAAATTATGTAGAGCTTCAATTTTAATTTACTTTATACTTAGAAAACTTTCAGGAGTCCCAAATATATTCACTGAATAATTTATCTTTCTCCTACTGATTTAAAATGAAAACTTTCTCATAAATTAAATCTCCATCTGTATTTGTGTCTGCTTTATCATTCAATTTTGTTCCATTAATCTTTCTCTCCATTCCTGTGTCAGAAATTGTGCTAAGAAATTTGCATTCATTATCTCAATAAATTACTCTATCTTTATAATATTTTATCTTTCAAGGCTGATCCCACCATCCACTTACTCTGCTGTTTCAGTTTTTCTGGTTATTTTTGTATCATTAATTTTCCCTGAGACTTTAATTAACTTTTTCCTTCCTTAAAAAAAAAAAAACTCAACCAGTCAATGAAATACACTTCTAGGGGTTTTAATAGTGATCACATTACATTCTTACCTTAGGGGAAATTTGATAGTTTCATAAAACTGACCTATGTTAGAAAAGAGTGGCAGGTATCTTTTTTATTAATTGATTAATAAATTGTATTAATTTAGTAATACCTCTCGTAGCATTCTAGTTATATTTTATAGGTTTTTCAAGATCCTGTATATTTCCTATTAAATTTATTTGCTGGTATTTGAAAACCTTTTTTCTTACTTTTGAAAAAGAGTCTGTTCTTCCTTTATACTTCTAGTTATTTCTATTTATATCTATTTTATATATCTGTGTACAAAATTGTTATTAAAATATCCACTGTTCCTAAAATAATAAATATAAAATTTAATCAGATGTCTTTTTAATCATTTTTAGAACATCAGAGGTTTTGTGGCCACAGACTGCCCAATAGGATAAATTATGTTAATAGGTTATGAACCTTATTTGGGCATGGTAAATCGATATATTAACATGTTAATTTTGCTGTTATTAGTACTTTATTTAAAAATTTTTGCATGAATATTTATATGTCAGATTAGTTGGCTGTTTTCCTTGGCTTTGTCAAAGGTTGATGTTGATGGTGTCAGGATTTCACAAAATGACTTGTGATGTGTTTTTCCTTTATGTTCTGGAACAGTTTAAGAGGTTTGGAATTATCTATTCACTGAGGGGTCATTGAATTCATTTGTGAAAATCTCAGGCCATCAGTGAACCCTTTGGGGGAGGGCAATGAGAACCTCTTGGGTTGGATTCCCTAGAAGCAGAGTCTGAGACAAGGGTTCACGTGAAAGCTAGTTTTTGAGGGAGCACACCCAGGAGAAGTGCAGAGGGAAGTGGGAAGGATCTGGGCAAGGCTGTGGTCTAAGCCGGCCTGGCGCCTCGGCTTGGTCCTGTGGGGAGGCCTGGGGCAAGAACAGCATCACACAGGTAGCCTTCTTGAGACTAGATGTCCCCTGTTAGTTGCTCAGCCATGTCTGACTCCTTGCGACCCCATGGACTGTTGCCCATTAGGCTCTTCTGTCCATGAAATTCTCTAGGCAAGAATACTGGAGTGGGTGGTTATCCCCTGGAGATCTATCCCCTGGGTAGATCTTCCTGACACAGGGATCAAACCTGGGTCTCCTGCACTGCAGGCAGACTCTTCACCAGGGAAGCTGATAGCTTGTGGTGAACGGTGTCGGATTCGTGATCTCCAAAGAAGAAGATTTAGCTTCAGGACCAGGGACTAGGCTTGATCACTCTTGTGTAGCAGAGTTTTATTAAAGTGAAAAGGGACACAGAAAACTTCTGACATAGACATCAGAAGGGGGATGGAGACTGCGCCCTCACTAGTGTTAGTAAGGGAGTTATATATATATATATATTTTTTTTAAATAAATTTATTTATTTTAGTTGGGGGCTAATTACTTTACAATATTGTAGTAGTTTTGCCATACATTGACATGAATCAGCCATGGGTTTACATGTGTTTCCCTTCCTGGACCCCCCTCCCACCTCCCTCCCCATCCCATCCCTCTGGGTCATCCCAGTGCCCCAGCCCTGAGCATTTGTCTCATGCATCGAACATGGAATGGTGTTCTGTTTCACATATGATAATATACATGTTTCAATGCTGTTCTCCCAGAATGTCCCACCCTCACCTTCTCCCTCAGAGTCCATAAAATTGTTCTATGCATCTGTGTCTCTTATTCTGTCTCGCATATAAGGTTATCGTTACCATCTTTCAAATTCCATATATATGCATTAGTATACTGTATTGGTGTTTTTCTTTCTGGCTTACTTCACTCTGTATTATGGGCTCCAGTTTCATCCATCTCAATAGAACTGATTCAAGCAACAGACAAACAATTAATCTCAAAAATATACAAGCAACTCCTGCAGCTGAATTCCAGAAAAATAAACGACCCAATCAAAAAATGGGCCAAAGAACTAAACAGACATTTCTCCAAAGAAGACATACAGATGGCTAACAAACACATGAAAAGATGCTCAACATCACTCATTATTAGAGAAATGCAAATCAAAACCACAATGAGGTACCATTTCACACCAGTCAGAATGGCTGCTATCCAAAAGACTACAAGCAATAAATGCTGGAGAGGGTGTGGAGAAAAGGGAACCCTCTTACACTGTTGGTGGGAATACAAACTAGTACAGCCACTATGGAGAACAGTGTGGAGATTCCTTAAAAAACTGGGAATAGAACTGCCATATGATCCAGCAATCCCACTGCTGACATACACACCGAGGAAACCAGAATTGAAAGAGACGCGTGTACCCCAATGTTCATCGCAGCACTGTTTACAATAGCCAGGACATGGAAGCAACCTAGATGTCTATCAGCAGACGAATGGATAAGGAAGCTGTGGTACATATACACAATGGAATATTACTCAGCCATTAAAAAAATACATTTGAATCGGTTCTATATTTTTAATTAGCTATTACAATAAGTCAAAAGAATGTCTCAAGGTTGTGAAGGTCTTACTAGATCGACTCACATAATTTATATTTTAAGATAACAGGATTAGCCAGAAGGTTTTCAGGAAGGAGAAACTGTCCTCAAGCAGGATACATTGTTGTTGTATAATCCCTAGTACAAAGTTTAAACTGAGTTGTTTGTTGTACATAGTATGAAAGGCAAAAAGATATGACACTGAAAGATGAACTCCCCAGGTCGGTAGGTGCCCAATATGCTATGAGAGATCAGTGGAGAAATAACTCCAGAAAGAATGAAGAGATAGAGCCAAAGCAAAAACAACACCCAGTTGTGGATGTGACTGGTGATGGAAGAGCAAGGTCTGATGCTGTAAAGAGCAATATTGCATAGGAACCTGGAATGTTTGGTCCATGAATCAAGGCAAATTCTAAGTGGTTAAACAGGAGATGGCAAGAGTGAATGTCGACATTCTAGGAATCAGCGAACTAAAATGAACTGGAATGGGTGACTTTAACTCAGATGACCATTGTATCTACTACTATGGGCAAGAATCCCTCAGAAGAAATGAGTAGCCATCATGGTCAACAAAAGAGTCTGAAATGCAGTACTTGGATGCAATCTCAAAAATGTCAGAATGATCTCTGTTCGTTTCCAAGGCAAACCATTCAATATCACAGTAATCCAAGTCTATGCCCTGACCAGTAATGCTGAAGAAGCTGAAGTTGAACGGTTCTATGAAGACCTACAAGACCTTTTAGAACTAACACCCAAAACAGATATCCTTTTCATTATAGGGGACTGGAATGCAAAAGTAGGAAGTCAAGAAACACCTGGAGTAACAGGCAAATTTGGCCTTGGAGTACAGAATGAAGCAGGGCAAAGGCTAATAGAGTTTTGCCAAGAGAATGCACTGGTTATAGCAATCACCCTCTTCCAACAACACAAGAGAAGACTCTACACATGGACATCACCAGATGGTCAACACTGAAATCAGATTGATTATATTCTTTGCAGCCAAAGATGGAGAAGCTCTATACAGTCAGCAAAAACAAGACTGGGAGCTGACTGTGGCTCAGATCATGAACTCATTATAGCCAAATTCAGACTTAAGTTGAAGAAAGTAGGGAAAAGCATTAAACCATTCAGGTATGACATAAACCAAATCCCTTACATTTATACAGTGGAATTGACAAATAGATTCAAGGGATTAGATCTGATAAACCGAGTGCCTGGTAAACTATGGACAGAGGTTCGTGACATTGTACAGGAGACAAGGATCAAGATCATCCCCAGAAAAAAAATGCCAAAAAGGAAAATGGCTGTCTGAGGAGGCCTTACAAATAGCTGGGAAAAGAAGAGAAGTGAAAAGCAAAGGAGAAAAGGAAGGATGTTCCCATTTGAATGCAGAGTTCCAAAGAATAGCAAGGAGAGATAAGAAAGCCTTCCTCAGCGATCAGTGCAAAAAAATAGAGGAAAACAATAGAATGGGAAAGAATAGAGATCTCTTCAGGAAAATTAGAGATACCAAGGGAACATTTCATGCAAAGATGGGCTCAATAAAGGACAAAAATGGTATGGACTTAACAGAAGTAGAAGATATTAAGAAGAGGTGCAAGAATACACAGAAGAACTGTACAAAAAAGATCTTCACGACCTAGATAATCATGATGGTATGATCACTCACCTAGAGCCAGACATCCTGGAATGTGAAGCCAAGTGGGCCTTAGGAATCATCACTATGAACAAAGCTAGTGGAGGTGGAATTCCAGCAGAGCTATTTCAAATCCTCAAAGATGACGCTGTGAAAGTGCTGCACTCAATATGCCAGCACATTTGGAAAACTCAGCAGTGGCCACAGGACTGGAAAAAAGTCCATTTCAATCTCAAAGAAGGGCAATGCCAAAGAATGTTCAAACTACAACAGAGTTACACTCATTTCACATGCTAAGAAATTAATCCTCAGAATTCTCTACGCTAAGATTTAAAAGTTTATGAACTGAGAACTTGGTATATAAGCTACATTTAGAAAAGACAGAGAAATCAGAGATCAGATTTCCAACATCCTTTGGATCATAGAACAAGCAAGAGAATTTCAGCAAGAACATCTACTTCTGCTTCATTGATTACACTAAAGCATTTGACTGTGTGGATGACAAACTGGAAAACTCTTAAAGAGATAGGAATACCAGACCACCTTAACTGTCTCCTGTAAACCTGTATGAAAATCAAGAAACTACAGGTAGAACTGGACGTGGAACAAAGGACTGGTTCAAAATTGGGAAAGGAGTACGTCAATTCTGTATATTGTCACCTGCTTATTTAACTTCTATGCAGAGTACATCATGCGAAATGCTGGGCTGTATGAAGCACAAGTAGGAATCAAGATTTTGGGGAGAAAAATCAACAGCCTCAGATATTCAGATGACACCATCCTTATGGCAGAAAGTAAAGAGGAATTAGAGCCTCTTGATGATGGTGAAAGAGGAGAGTGAAAAAGTTGACTTAAAACGCAACATTCACAAAACGTAGATATGGCATCCGGTCCCATCACTTCATGGCAAATAGATGGGGAAACAACGGAAACAGTGACAGACTTTATTTTCTTGGGCTCCAAAATCACTGCAGATGGTGACCACAACCATGAAATTAAAAGACGCTTGCTCCTAGGAAGAAAAGCAATGACAATCCTAGACAGTGTATTAAAAAACAGAGACATTACTTTGTTGACAAAGGTTCATCTTGTCAAAACTATGATTTTCCCAGTAGTCATGTATGGGTGTGAGAGTTGGACCATAAAGAAGGCTGAGCACCAAAGAATTGATGCTTTTGAACTGTGGTGTTGGAGAAGACTCTTGAGAGTCCCTTGGACTGCAAGGAGATCAAACCAGTCAATCCAAAAGGAAATAAATCCTGAATATTCATTGGAGGGACTGATGCTGAGGCCAAAGCACCAATACTTTGGCCACCTGATGCGAAGAACTGACTCATTGGAAAAGACCCTGATGCTGGGAAAGATTGAAGGCAGGAGGAGAAGGGGACAACAGAGGATGAGACGGTTGGATGGCATCACCGGCTCAATGGACATGAGTTTGTGCAAACTCCAGGAGATTGTGAAGGACAAGGATGCATGGTGTGCTGCAGTCCATGGGGCTGCAAAGAGTTAGATATGACTGAGCGACCGGACAACAAGAACAATATATATTTTTGCTCTGCATTTGTATAAGTAGTTATTTTAGGAGAGTTGGGACACTGATTTAAGAAGATGACAGAGCCACCGCAGTCATTGTCACATTCCCTATTGTGGACTTTGATTATGTCCTGCGAGGAGTGGTGAACTTTTTGGTTGAGGCTCACATTCTAAATGTGGAAAACCAGGATTTGAAGGTTTGAAAAGAAAATGTGTATTAACATCTGGCTTCCATGAAGCCCAGAACTTTGAGAATGAGAGTTCAAAGGATGGAGAAGAAGTTGAATGGCAAATTTCCTGCATTTTATTGGCTAAAATGGTCTCTTCTAACTTTAGAAAAGTCTTTTTTTAATCCTTTCCTCATTTTACTATATTAATCTGATGAGCATTTTCTTTTTGCCTTAGGAATTCAGTGACCCGGTTTCTCGTCATATTCTCAATGTCACCTTTTACTCAACAATGTCTGAATCGTTTCCTGTTGTTTGGGGATAACAATATGTATCTCACAGAGTTTCTTTCAGGTTTATGTGATGAAATGATGTTTATACAGCACTTGGCATAGTGCCCACCATGTAATAACCACTCAATAAATTATGGTTGATTTATTTTTTAAATATTAATTAATTAATTTGGGCTTCGCTGGTGGCTCAGATGGTAAAAGAATCTGCCTACAATGCGAGAGACCTGGGTCTGATCCCTGGGTCGGGAAGATCCTCTGGAGGAGGGCATGGCAACCCACTCCAGGTTCTCGCCTGGAGAATCGCATGGACAGAGGAGCCGGGTGGGCTGCTGTCTATGGGGTCGCAAAGAGTCAGACACGACTGAAGCGATGCAGCAGCAGCATATGGGATCTAGTTCCCTGACCAAGGAGTCAACCCCTGCCCCCCGTGTTGGGAGCGTGGAGTCGTAGCCACTGGACCACCAGGGCAGCCCCCTGGTTGACTTATGACATGTATTTTCCTGTCCTCCCAACTGCTTAGGGTTAACTTTATACTTCGTTAGGACTTCCTTCTTGGGTAAGAGCGGCTACCTGTTTTACATAGACACACTAATTCACGTTACTCCAGAATAAAATGAGAAAAAAAATACCGTCTGATATAACCCAAGTGCCCCAGTATTGTGTTGGCAAACCATTCACATCTTAGGAAAGCAATTTCTTTTTGAAAATGAATAACTTAGAATAGGCAGTCAGTGCCTTGAGCTGTTCCTGCTTACTAGATACAGGAAAGATAAGTATTGATCAATGTATCGACTGCCAAAATGGCAAATGAAAAACTCCACCCGTTGTGGGCCAACCAGCTCCTTGATTAAAAAACAAACAAGTGGGGAACTTCTTTGGTGGCCCAGTGACTGAGAGTCCACGATCCAGTGCAGGAGATACGCAGGATCGATCCCTGGTTGGGGAGCTAGGAGCCCATGTGCTGCAGAGTAACTAAGCCCTTGCCGTGCAACTAGAGAACACACAGACTGCACCTACGGAGCCCCGTGCTCTGGAGCCCACATCACAACCAGAGCAGAGCCTGCACTGCAGCCGAGACTCAGTGCAGCCAAACCTATAAACAGACAGCGCCAATGGCATTTTCAAAGCAACAATGAACAAGCAAGCAAACAAAACCTTTAAAGCAACTCAACAGCATTTAAAATGACTTCCTCTTTGTCCACTTCTTCAGACCTCTTTGCGGTGGGAGTGCTGTGGGGAGCTGGGGATTCAGGGGTGAATCTTCTCTCCCACTTGTCTTCGCCATGGGCCACTTTGAGTCCGGCGGCAGGCTGCCAGGCGAAGGAAACGTTTGTGGGTACAAAGACCCCCAGCACCCACTTGCAGCTTTTGCTAATAAGCAGGTCCATCTCTGATCTTTTTGAGGATGATACCTTTGAAGTGCATATTTTTTTCAAGATTGTTAATTATGTGTGCCCTCCTGGGGTGATGCCGGCAGCTAGGATCCACTCCCTGCTTCTCAGTGCAGAGGGAACCCCAAGACTCTTGTAGAATAGGTGAGAGCTCTCTAGGGGTGGAGTGAGCGACATGCCTTTCTTCCACCTGGTTTCTAGGAAGGGAAAGCCACAGAAGTTCCTTCGGTACCTCTCGGCGGCCGTGTCATTGGAAAGGACCCCACAATGTGCCCAAGGAGGGTGCCAGGTGCTACTCACAAAGCCTTTGCATAGAGCTGGTGGGCTTGACTTGAATTACAATTGTGCCTTCATTCTGGGCTCGGCTTCTAAACCTCCTAGTGGATCTTTTGATGTGTGTGCATTTTCCCAGCTTGGAGATGTTGCTGGCAAACTGCATGGTTGGCAGAAGTGAGGCAGAGCGTTGGCCCTCTGCGGAGCTGGCAGGGAACAGGATAATGTACTCAGTGCCTGCAGAGCCCAAAGTCACTTGAAAGAGACAGCGATGGTCTCCAGATGAAGCTGGCAAAAAGATAAAAAGGATGTCGGGTCTCAGTCTTGGCCGCATTGCTTGGTTTCAGTGGATGATCCCAATAAACATTTAATCAGTTTTCAGTCTTGGAGATGAAAATCTCTCTCCTGTCCACATGGAGGAAGTTGTGAAAAGAACAGGAAAGGGAAGGGCAGTGCAAGCCACACGTTTCCAGACTGCCGTGGCCTGGGTGCTCATGTCCTTGCAGCAGGTGTGAGCTGAAATGTGAATGTCAGACGTGATGGTGTGTGAAGGTAAAGCCTTTAGAAGGTGCTTAGATCATAGGATAGAGCCCTCATGAGTGGGATTTGGGTTTTGTTTTTTCTTTTAAGATTTTTTGATGTGGACCATTTTTTCAAAGTCTTTATTGAATTTGTTACAATATTGCCCCTGTTTTATGTTTCTGTTTTTGGCTGCAAGACATGTGGGATCCTACTTCCCCACCAGGGAGGGAACCCACACCCCCTCAATGGGAAGGCGCAGTTTTAATCACAGGACCACCAGGGAAATCCCCGGGTTCATGTTCTTATAAAGGGGACCCCACAGAGCTCCGTCCATCCTCCAATCCGTGAGAACATAGCAGGACATGCCCGTGATGAAGCATAGGAAGACCCTCATTAGAGCTTGCTGAGATACTCATCTGAGGCTCCAGAACTGGGAGAGAGAGATTTCCATTGTTTGTAAGCCACCCAGCCTGTGATATTTACCTGCAGCATCCTTAATCCTGAATTAAGGAAGACACAGACTTTCCATAGCCCTATTTTCCGTTCTTCTACCTCCCAGAGGATTTCCTATTTTATAAACCTGGGAGCACAGAAGCCTTTGAGCGCTTCTAGTGATTGTAAGCTCAGTCTTCGCAAGACCATCTCCAGCTGCTAGCCAATCAACAGTTGTGTCCAACAGATTTTCCTTGAGCTTCCCTTTGCAAACATACTTTTCCCATGTGGGGAGCACCCCTGACTTGCAGTTCAGGCTGTGGGCTTCTGGAGGAGAAATCACAGACCCTCTTAGGGTCCTCCACACCATCACTCCTACTAGGTTTCATGATTGACTCAGTATGTGAGGGTTTGTTTTGTTGTTGTTGTCAGATGTTATTTGTCTGTTTGTTTTTATTTTATTTTCGGCTGTGTTGGGTCTTCATTGCTGTGCCTGGACTTTCTCTAACTGCAGCGAGCGGCGGCTCCTCTTTAGTTGCGGTGCGCGGGCTTCTCACTGCAGTGGCTCCCGTTGCAGAGCACGGGCCCCAGGCTCGCAGGCTTCGGGAGCTGCGGCGCATGGGCTCAGAAGCTGCGACCCCCAGCTGGGCCCTAGAGCTGTGGTGCATGAGCTTAGTTGCTCTGAGACATGTGGGTTCTTCCCAGACCAGGGATCCAGCCCACGTCTCTTGCACTGGCAGGTGGATTCTTACCCACTGAGCTATCAGGGAAGCCCCCGTTTTTTCTTTTTTTAAACAGGAAGCTGCATTTAAAAAGAATCTATGACTAGTATAGCGTCATTTTTACCACCTCCATTTTCCTGTGTGGGTCTTGCTGGGAAAAAAAAGACGCATAGGGAGACTATTTAGCTCAATTTTATCATATTCTTTGCACATATTTGGTAGCTCAGAAATGGGGTCCAAGCAAGTAGATGATGAGGTTTGCTCATGGCTACGCACTGGGCTCAGGAGGTTGCTCTCGGCAGGGCTTTCCGGTCCTGGAGAGCTATGGGGTGGCCCTGTCACTGGCAGGGTTCACCGAGACCATCGGTTCCAGGCTTGGTGGGGGGAGGGAACAGATGGGTCCTAACAGGATAAGGGACTAGAAAGCTTGCAAAGCTTTCAAGGTTCTAGATGTCAAGATGCATTTAAAGAGCAGCATCAACAGATATGAGTGACTGAGAAAAGGGAAAGATAGGTAATTATGGACAGAATTATTTCAAACGTCAGGTCTCAGAGTTTGGGCAGTTGGCATTTTACAACATGGTAGCTTAAAGCGTCAGCTTTGCAGGCACTTGCAACTGGATTGGATTCTGGGCTTGATGTGACCTTTACAATGGAGGTAATAGTCATAACTGCTTCCCAGGTGGCTCAGTGGTAAAGAATCTACCTGCAGTGAAGGAGATATGGGTTCGATCCCTGGGTGGGGAGGATCCCCCAGAGAAGGAAATGACAGCCCACTCCAGTATTCTTGCCAGGAAATCCCATGGACAGAGGAACCTGGTGGGCCATTGTCCATGGGATTGCAAAAAAAAAAAAAAGAGCTGGACATGACTTAGCAACTAAGCAACACCCGGTGATTATGACTACTCATATCTGTATATTATCTCACTCTCAATCTCGAAATACGTCATCTTCCGTGTTGTTATGAAAGCACGTTGTTGTTTGTGTGTAGTCTGAACTCGGTCTACACAGTTGGAGATCCTTGGCTTGGGTTACAGCTTTTACGGAAACAAGTGAACTTGGCAAGGCTCTTCCTGCTGCCCTGGGAGCTCGGCCTACTCACGCTGTATCTGCAGACTCCACTGGGGGATGAGGTCCTTCCCAACCTGGAATGCGCCTGCCTCACCTAAGACCTTCCCTGTGGCCATGGAAACAGCTCAGCCATATCTGGATGGATAGGCAGCAGAGAAAACCAAATGGGCTTAGAAATATTAGTATAATTTATGGAACAAATGTTTTTATGTTCAGAGATAGAATTATAAATCTCTTTTACATATTCATATGCAAATGTGGAACAGCTCCGGTACTCCTATAATGGATGAGAGTCTATAATGACTTGTGTCCTATTCAAGTTTAATGGAGGAGGGAAAAATAAACACACACACACACACACACACACCCCAAAACCACAGTTTCTTTGGGTCTGATTACAGGGCAGAGAAGTAAAAGGTGTTGGTGGAAAACTCACCGCTCTTAGAGAACATGCATCAAACAGGGTCTACTCTAAAGGTTTAATAGCTGAATAATGATTCATAGTCAACAATTCTCAGCTATTAATGAACCTCGCCCTGCTGACTTCTACCATTCAGTCGTTTCACTGCTTGCCTTCATCAGAGAGCAGGAAGGGAGAATAGCACAGGATAACAACTTCAGCTCGCGTTTTTGTTTCTGCGTAGTGCGTTTATACATTTCAAATTACTCTCAAAGACTTTTCTTAATTATTTCTCTCAACAGCCTTGGTAATAAATTAGCTTTTATGTGATTGCCAAGACTAAGCAGCTTACTCCATAGCAAGGAGGTGAAAGAAATAGGACTCCAAACTGTTCCTTTAACTCTTAGAACTAGTCCGTTCTCTTAATTGTTGGTGATTGAAAGCTCGGGGCCCAGACTATTTCCTCTGGCTTTCCTCTGTGTGCCCCTGTGCTGGCTCTTTCTCTAGCAGACGCTCCCTCGTGGGGGCACGATGGAGCCAACAGCTCCAGGCGTGCATCCTGACTTTTCAACAAACCTACAGGTGGAGAAGGAGTCCTGCTATCCCTGGTCTTCCCAGCGAAACTCCCAGGCTCATCTCTTGAGTCACCTGCTCATGTCCCAGCCAGTCAGAGTAGCTGGGAGAATGTGATGCTCTGACTGGACAGGCAGCCTGCATCAGAGGTCAAAGGGGAGATGGTTAGCCAGGGAGAAAAATCCTCTCAATCTGAGCTCTGAGGCCTGAGAGTCAGTGAGAAGTGGTTCCTAGGGAACATTAGGAAATTGTCATCAGGAGGTGCAAGAGCGATACTGGTCAGGTAGATCACAATGGTCCGCAACACTGGATCAGTAAGTAGGAGACTGGTGTGAAATTTATTGTCTCAAAGGAGCTGTAGGGGGTGATGGGCTAATCACCTGAGTGAAAGAGAATTAACTCCATCAGCCCCAAAGTTTTCCTCTAGGCACCATCTGTGTTATTTCCTTATAGTTCCTATGGTTTTAAAGATTATTTTTTAAACAAATTGCATTTCTTCAGTAGTCATTGATTTTCCTATTTTTGTTAATTGCTAGCTGACTAGTACAATTTGGACCCCACAGGCTGGCTATAAAGTCACCAAAATCAGACAGTTCATATAGCATCTCCAGTGCAATATTCTACTTCTATGTATAGTTTCTGAAAAGATTTTTGAAATATTGAAAGCAGTTCACATAATCCCACGATCTTTTAGGCATCTAGGAACCTATGCTTGAAATGCCTGGTTCAAATAACTTATTCACCTTGGAGACTTGCTGTTCTAGATGCTGCTTCTACCACCAGACTCTTGTAACCTTATTCTTACAAAGTGTTGATGAAAAAGTTGATGGGAAAGGAGGTTGAAAATAATGGTGTCCTCAAATCATTGGAGGACCTGACTTGATTTTAATTATCCAAGCTTTTTCTTTGCTTGTTATAAATAATCTTGTAAATTGTTCAAATGGATCCTGAAAATGAGCCTCTTGGGGAGAATAGTTAGGCTGCCTGGGGCTTAGGATTGCAGAGAGTGAGAAAGGAAAAGACTTCTCTGTGGGTGACAGCTTTCTCCCTGGATAACTTTCATCCTGACAAGATGTCAGAAAATTCCATCCTACCCTGAAAGCAGATCAGTGTCAAATCCCTGCCCTTGGATGGAGGTCCAAGCGACTGTAGCTTTTGCCTGATTATTGCGGTAGTTTCCCGCCATCTCTCTGCTCCTCTGCTTGCCCCGTCTACATCTTCTCTCAACCTCACAACCAACATGATCTTTGTAAAACACACTTCTCACTGCCTTGGTCCAAGTCATTATTACCTCTCACCTGGATTTTTTTTTAAATTTAGTCTATTTTTCATTTTGTCTGTGCCAGGCAACTTAGTGGGATCTTGCCCCCCGACCAGGGATTGAATCCAGGGTCACGGCAATGAGAGCACCAAGTCCCAACCCCTGGACAGCCAGGGAGGTCCCTCACCTGCTTATTAGGCAAACTGGTCTCTCTGCTTCTGTCTTTGCCCAGCTCAGCAGTCATTAGAGTAATCCTTTTAAAATATAAATCCCATCCCATCGTCTCTCTGTTTGAAAACCCTGTAATGACTCCCTATCTCATTCAGGGTATGGGTCCCAGCCCTCCTACCCACCCAGCCTGATTGATCTTAGTCAGCCACCTCTGACCTTACCCTCACTAACTCCCCTCCCCGTGCCTCCACTCCCCTTCGAGGGCCAGCTGTGCCCCTGCCAGGGGGAATCTGCACTTGCTCTTTGCTGCCTGGAATGTGTGTCCCTCTCAGATGACCCTCCCCTCCCCTCCCGATCTTTGTCCAAATGTCAGATTTTCAGTGAAGTTGTTCATGGCCACCATCTTTGTTTCCTCATCTGCTGTAACAAATTACCATAAACTTCAGCTCAGTTCAGTCACTCATTTGTGTTCAACTCTTTGCAGCCCCATGGACTGCAGCACGCCAGGCCTCCCTGTCCATCACCAACTCCCGGAGCTTGCTCAAACTCATGTCCATAGAGTTGGTGATGCCATCCAACCATCTCTTCCTCTGCCATCCCCTTCTCCTCCTGCCTTCAGTCTTTCCCAGCATTAGGGTCTTTTCCAATGAGTCAGCTCTTTGCATCAGGTGGCTAAAGTATTGGAGTCTCAGCTTCAACATCAGTCCTTCCAATGAACACCCAGGACTGATCTCCTTTAGGATGGACTGGTTGGCTCTCCTTGCAGTCCAAGGGACTCTCAAGAGTCTTCTCCAACACCACTGTTCAAAAGCATCAGTTCTTCGGTGCTCAGCTTTCTTTATAGTCCAACTCTCGCATCCATACATGACCACTGGAAAAACCATAGCCTTGACTAGACGGACCTTTGTTGGCAAAGTAATGTCTCTGCTTTTTAATATGCTGTCTAGGTTGGTCATAGCTTTTCTTCCAAGGAGTAAGCGTCTTTTAATTTCATGGCTGCAGTCACCATCTGCAGTGATTTTGGAGCCCAAGAAAATAAAGTCTGTCACTGTTGCCATTGCTTCCCCATCTATTTGCCATGAAGTGATGGGACCGGATGCCTGACTTTCAGTGTCAGTGTCTCTGGCGGAGGCGCGGGTCAGCACTGTCCTGCCTCGGGGCTCTGGCTGCAGCAGACCTGGGAGGTGCTGCATGTGGCATAAATCCTCTTGGAGGAGGTCGCCATTAGCTCCACCACAGAGCCACTGAGCAGACGACCCACAAACTGGAGAACAATTATATTGAAGTTCTCGCACTGTTGCAAAAGTTCTAGGGCCCACAACAGATTCCCCAGCCTGGGGATCTGGCAAAGGGACTGAGAACCCCCTGGGAATTTGACTACAGTGGGATTTGATTACAGAACTTCCACAGGACTGGGTAAACTGACTCTTGGAGGGCACAAACAAATCTTTGTGCACACCAGGACCCAGGAGAAAGGAGAAGTGACCCCACAAGAGACTGACCAGACTTGTCTGTGAGTGTCCAGAAGTCTCGGACAGAGGTGTGGGTCAACAGTGGCCTGCCACAGGGTTAAGGACACTGAATACAACAGCCCTGGGAGACACCAGGCATGCTGGCATTTTGAAGGAGGTCATCATTACTACCATTACCCCATCATAGTTTGGCCTCAAGGAGGAAACACAGCCCCACCCGTCAACAGAAAATTGGATTAAAGATTTACTGAGCATGGCCCCGCCCATCAGAGTAAGACTCAGATTTCCCCACGGCCAGTTCCTCCCATCAGGAAGCTTGTATAAACCTCTTATCCTTCTCCATCAGAGGGCAGACAGACTGAAAACCACAATCACAGAAAACTAACTAAACTGATCACATGGACCACAGCCTTGTCTAACTCAATGAAACTAAGCCACGCCGTGTGGGGCCACCCAAGACAGACGGGTTATGGTGGAGAGTTCTGACAAAATGTGGCCCACTGGAGAAGGGAATGGCAAACCACTTCGGTATTCTTGCCTTGAGAACCCCTTGGACGGTATAAAAAGGCAAAAAGATAGGACACTGAAAGATGAACACCCCAGGTCGGTAGGTGCCCAATATGCTACTGGAGATCAGT
The DNA here is from genome assembly GCF_054371585.1 of Giraffa tippelskirchi. Lineage (NCBI taxonomy): Eukaryota > Metazoa > Chordata > Mammalia > Artiodactyla > Giraffidae > Giraffa > Giraffa tippelskirchi. Next base: position 123,987,295 of record NC_137287.1, on the reverse strand, counting down.
GGAGAAATAACTCCAGAAAGACTGAAGGGACGGAGCCAAAGCAAAAACAACATCCAGTTGTGGATGTGACCGGTGATGGAAGTAAAGTCCAATGCTGTAAAGAGAAATATTGCATAGGAACCTGGAATGTTAGGTCCACGAATCAAGGCAAACTGGAAGTGGTCAAACAGGAGATGGCAACAGTGAACATTGACATTTTAGGAATCAGAGAACTAAAATGGACTGGAATGGGTGAATTTTATTCGGTTGACCATTACATCTACTACTGTGGGCGAGAACCCTTAGAAGAAATAGAGTAGCCCTCATAGTCAACAAAAGAGTCCAAAATGCAGTACTTGGGTACAACCTCAAAAATGACAGAATGATTTCTGTTCGTTTTCAAAGTAAATCATTCAGTGTCACAGTAATCCAAGCCTACGCCCCAACCACTGATGCTGAAGAAGCTGAAGTTGAACGGTTCTATGAAGACCTACAAGACCTTTTAGAACTAACACCCAAAACAGATGTCCTTTTCTTTATAGGGGACTGGAAAGCAAAAGTAGGAAGTCAAGAAACACCTGGAGTAACACGCAAATTTGGCCTTGGAGTACAGAATGAAGCAGGGCAAAGGCTAACAGAGTTTTGCAAGAAAACACACTGGTCATAGCAAAACCCTCTTCCAACAACACAAGAGAAGACTCTACATGTGGACATCACCAGATGGTCAACACCAAAATCAGATTGATTATATTCTTTGCAGCCGAAGATGGAGAAACCCTGTACAGTCAGCAAAAACAAGACTGCGAGCTGACTGTGGCTCAGATCATGAACTCCTTATTGCAAAATTCAGACTTAAACAACAGATCAGGAGCTTTCCTGGTAGCCCAGCTGCAAAGGACCTGCGCGTGTAGGAGCCTCAGGTTTGATCCCTGGGTTGGGAAGATCTCCTGGAGAAGGGAATGGATACCGACTCCAGTATTCTTGCTTGAGAAATCCTATGGACAGGGGAGCCTCGTTGGCTACAGTCCATGAGGTGGATATAACTTAGCAACTGAGCACGTGTGCACGCAAACCACATAAATTTATCATCTTGCAGTCCTGGAGTTCCGGAGAAGGCGATGGCACCCCACTCCAGTACTCTTGCCTGGAAAATCCCATGGACGGAGGAGCCTGGTGGGCTGCTGTCTATGGGGTCGCACAGAGTCGGACACGACTGGAGCAGCTTAGCAGCAGCAGCAGCAGTCCTAGGGTTCAGAGTCCAAAATGTTTTTCACTGGGATAAAATCAAGTTGTTGGTAGATTTTAATTTCTTCCAGAGGCTCTTAGGAGAATCCGTTTGCTTGCCTTCTCCAGCTCCTGGGGGCTGCCTGTTCCTTGGGCCTCTTGCAGGCAGACAGTGGTCACATAAGTCCAACATCTGCCTCCAAGGCCACACCTCCTCTGCCTCACTCTTACAAGGACAACTGTGATTAACTGAGACCCATCCAGATAATCCTGGGAACGCCCCAATCACAAAATCTTTTATTTATCCACATCTGCAAAATCTCTTGTGCCATATCAGGTAACATATTCACAGATTGCTGGGGTTAGGATGTGGACATCTTCAGGGGACCTTTATTCTGCCTGTGACAGCCACTTCATGTAAATTAGCAAGCCTCTACCAAAGCGCTCAGTCTTCTCCATTGGACATGCTTTTACTTATATGTCTATTATGATTGTTATTTTACGTAATAGTCTATTGATCATCAGTTAGCTTAGAAAGTAAGCAGCTTGAGGTCCAAGGACTTTATCTGCTCCATCTCCAGGGCCTGGAATGGAGACTAACGCATAGCAAGCATTCAACATATATTTTTGAATAAATTCTTCATCAGTATGTCATTCCCCCCAAAGAAAAACAGCATAAAAGACAATTTCACAAGGTCCTGTTTGGGGCTCCTGTAAATGCTGACAGAGACCAAAACTTCAGATGGCATTTCTCATCCAATAGTCTGCTTTCCTGCTTAGCGCAGACAAGAAGGAGGGAGAGACCCAGGCGTCACTTCCCTGTGAGGTCATTTCTGCAGTTCTGCTGTGCAGAGTTAGACTTGGGGGTTCAGTATGGAGCACCTGACACTTGTCTCATTATACCCTCCGTCTGTGATATGACTCCTGTACCTGGGAGTGAACATCAGTTTAAAAAGAGCAATTTATTATTAGCTTATGAAACAAAATTAGGGCTTTGTACTTCACGATTATAATTGATCTGTGCCTTAAATTGTTTTTTAATTGTTATATGTGCTCTAGGGAGAACAGCATGTAATAGGATTTCTGAATTTGGCCATCGAAGAGTATTTTGCAATTTTAGCAACCAGTGATAAAAACTGGAAAAGTCCTTTTGAACTTTCCAATACAAATTATATAAAACAATTAAAATTATTACTTTAAAAAATAAAAATTTTAATTTAACAATTAAAAAAATTATAATTGTTGAATAAGCAATACGTGTACCTAATGCAAAGCTTAAAAGGCCAAAAGAGTATATTACAGCTTCTCATCTAGTGCTAATCCATCAAACTTTCTACAATGATGGAAATTTTCTATTTTTGTGCTGTTTAACACAGTAACTACTAGTCATACGAGACAGCTGACTTATTGGAATGTGGTTAGTACAACCAAAGAATTTTAATTAATTTTAATTTGCAACTAAATGTGGCTATAGTTTGGACAAAATGACTCTTGATACTAAAGCCTCTCATTTGCCAAACTATTTGAGTTTCCATGTTTTATGTATTATTTCTTGGGTACTGGTACATTTGCACACATGTACACATATTTTTAGGGACTTCCCAAGTGGCTCAGTGGTAATGAATCCACTTGCCGGTACAGGAGACATGGGTTACATCCCTGGGTCAGGAAGATCCCCTGGAGGAGGAAATGGCAACCCACTTCAGTATTCTTGCCTGGTGGGCTTCAGTCCATGGGGTCATAAACAATTGGACACGACTCAGAGACTAAAGAGCAGCAACACGTATTTTTACCTTTATGAAAAGCTATTGCTTCTGGGTGTTTTGGTTTGTTGGTTTTGTTTTCAATACTGTGATCGTGGTGCGTGGGAAGCAAGCATTGATGATAATGTTCTCCTGGAATGATGCTTCCCCTCTGCTTGTCCACATGAACTTAGCCTTTGCTCGTGGAAGACAGTTGACGTGAAATAAAAGAATGTGAAGCCTCAGATGGTGGTCAGCTTCCTCAGTGTCATAGATCAGGAAATGACAACCCTAAATTTTTTTCTTTTTTCTATATTTTTCCCTAATTCTTCCTGGATCTGTCCTAAGAAATCTCCCAAACCAAATCTGAAGCCGGACTCCTAGGAATGTTTCGCTGTCACATGAACGATAGTGATTTACCTTATGGGCATGACTGTAATGCTGGTGAAGTTTTGCATGGATTTCAGTTGAGGCAATGGATTTTTCCTGTGTCATCAGGTTACCCTTGTGAAGTCCCTTGGTGAATAATTTGGTCACCAAGAGTGCCATTTGACAAGAATCAAAAGAGGAACTATCTTCCCTCATTTTCCTTGTTTAAATTTCTCCAGCTATGTAGTAGCCGAAATTCTCTGAGAGGTCATTTGAAATGGGTGATAAACTTTGTTTATTTCATGGGAAGTCTCAAAGACACTCTTCAAAAGTCAGTTGTATGGCAGCACAGGAGCAGTGACACAATTTTCTTTGTGCCCTGAAGAGCAGAGAGACCATTCCTCTGTATCTTTCATCTTTGGAAAGGGTCACAAAAGAGAAATAGCTCCCGATGGCCTTTTCTCCTTAATCTCTCTCTCCAGTAAGACGTCAGTCTCATCTAACTGACTATTTGGGTAAATGTTGAAACCTGTCTGGTGAGTGTTGATCTTACAGACAACTTAGTAGTTTCTGTAAGATGACGTATAAAGAAAAAGGCAAAGCAAAGGGTGAAAAGCACTGAAGATACCATGGCATGGAAATAACAATTGTTTTCATTTTCGGAACACCCTTCTGTACAGCTCATGTGCCACCACAAAGCCACATAGAGAAGCATGTAGGGAACTTATGCAAATGAGATCATACTTTGTATGTGGTTCTGCAAACTGATTTTTTAAAACCCAGCAATAGCGTGTATGTATTTCAAATGCTAAAATTAGTATGATAAGAAAAAGCATCCATTATGTATTTTTTCATTGATTTAAGGTTTTTTGTGTGTGTATGTGCAACTGGCAGGTCTTATAAGAGGCATTTTAAGCACATTATCTCAAGTGACTTGAACAAGTACTCTCTGAGATGGTTACTCCTGGAGAGATGAAATAAATTGCCCAAGATAATATAGCTAACAACAAATAATAGGGTGGGGACTTGCACCCTGGTCTGTCTGATACCAATGTCTGTGACCTTGAACATTACATTTTACTGTCTACATGGTAATTTTTAATGACTAATTTGCAATCCATTGTGTTATCTTACAATTTATTTAGCAAGGCTGGTAAAAACCTTTATCACGTTTGATTACCTAGCTCTGGAGACAAGATTCCACCCAGAAGAACGACTGTCCCTTTGAGTCCAGTTCCTCTGCTTCATCTCAGTTGCCGAGTTTTAAACTTCCTAAGTTTCTTGTTGCACCAAGAATTTGATAGAAATATTTTTGTGATGATATAAGAGAGAATGGTTACCTTGAGCTAAGACAAGATTTTTCCATGCTGCTGGCATTTGCCTTTACATCTATAGAAGGAAAATTAATAATAACAATAATAATACCCTTAACACAGCAACTTCTAATTCTCTATTCTCCCTGCCTCCGAGTATTCAAAACAGGCTTCCCAAATAAGAAACTGCCAACTCATCACTAAGACATGAAGAGAGCTTCTTTGACACCAGATAAAGCTGTTAATCATCCATTTTTCATTCTTCAGTAGTCCCCAATTGTTTCATTAGCTGACAGGAGAAAATGTCAGTTCATTTCTTATTAAAATACAGGGCCAGTGTGAAATTACATGTTTTTACTCAGCATGTAAGCCTGTTGTTTAATGGGTAATGTCTTAGATGAAAACAAAATCTGTACCAATATTGTCCCCTCCCCACCAATCCTGGTAAATAACAGAAGAAGAAAAAAAAAATCCCATGATGATGTCTCTTTTGAACAACCAAAGATTTCACATCTTGTTTGGTGTGTAAGGAAGATCTTGAGAATAAAATTACATCCAGACTATTGAATACTTGTCAACACTTCATCCCAACACTACAATAAAATAATTTCACTTTTAACTTGATATTTTGTATAATATCTATAATAATATCAAAAAATGCTTTGTCTGTATTTTTATGTGTTTTACAATTGAAGGGTGAGTTTATTGCATTTCATGTGAATTGAGCCAAAAAAACTACAGACCTTATGAAAGAATGAAAAGGATGTAACTGAATTTCAAAGTAGGTCACACACTCCCATTGGCAAAACTGTAAGTGCAGTTCCAGTTCCCAAGAATGAGAAGAGTGGGAGTTTATTTGTCTGTATGCATTTCAGTTAAGGAATAGCTTGACCGCAATATAAATATAATGGGTCATTGATTAAAAGCCTAAAGTTAAAACGCCCCTCCCCTTTCAATGAAGAGAGAGCTTGTACCTTTCCTTCAAGCTGAATTCTTCTAGTGTATTTTAGCTAAAGGTTTGAAGGCTATTTGGATTTCGACACTGTAATGACTAAAGGTAAAAAAGACTTGAAATAAGGTTCTAAAGTTGGACTTAGCTAGCTATCACAATCAGTCATTATCTCAAGGGTTTCTTGCTTTGCTTTTCTCATTCCTCCAAACCTTTTTTCTTATCATTTTTCTTTTTTCCTGAGATTTGTTAGAAAGATAAAAACAAACCCACCATGAAACAGAAAATTCAAATGTGGATCACCTAAGCCTTTTTTCCACCTAAAATTGTCTAGGGCCTGGAACAATTGCTTTGGTGATTCCTTTGTCGCTTGGAACCTGAAGTATTACCCATTTTAGAAAGGCAAGCAGGCAGTTGACAGGAAGAAGTCTTCAACGACTCTGATGAACCTAGTCTTGCTGTTTGATGATACAGTTGTTGCTGTTTTTTAATTTTCACAGACTGGGACACCCACATGCAAAATACTCCTGTATGGAAAAGAGCTGATATTTGATAAACCAGCTCTAGACTCCTGAGGAGAAGGCAAAGGCACCCCACTCCAGTACTCTTGCCTGGAAAATCCCATGGACGGAGGAGCCTGGTAGGCTGCAGTCCATGGGGTCGCGAAGAGTCGGACATGACTGAGCGACTTAGCAGCAGCAGCAGCAGACTCCTGAAATTCAGCTGCATCCAATTAATCATGGCTATTTTTTTTTAAACTTAGGACTTTATAAAAGGATAAAAAAGGATGTGTTGAGAAGATACAAAGGGTGTGCTGATATAATCAATGTGCTATTTGCCATTTACTCCAAAGTTGCTCTATACATATGCACATATGCAGACGCACCTCCAAAATCACATTCCTTTCAACCTATAAATGGTTAGAAATTCCTTATATGTTAAGTAATATTGTATATCTAATTGTATCTTACTAAAGAGATAATGCACATTGATTCAATTCCAAAAGTATATATATATATATACATATATATATGTACACATATATATATATGTATATATATCTGTGCATCATTTAGATTGAGACCAGAGACTAAATCTTGTTCCTCAGTATTTCAACAAAACTTAGAAAAGTGTCCGGTGGATCGTAGGTATAGCATAAATATTTGTGGATTAAATCCTGAGTGACTACAGCATGGTTTTGATAGGAACCATCAACTGTTCTTCACTGTTGTGCTGTACTCACTTGCCTTTACATCTATAGAAGGAAAATTAATAATAACAATAGTAATACTTTAACACAGTAACTTGTAATTCCCTACATCCAACTATGAGATAGATAGCTTCACCCACTCGATGGGCAGGAATCAGAACAAACTTCAGGAGAGAGTGGAGGACAGAGGAGCTGGGCGTGCTGTAGTCCATGGGGTCGCAAAGAGTCAGACATGACTTAGTGAGTGAACAACAAGAAAACTTTGTTCAAGCTATTTTGCTTAACCGCTTTTTCTTTGTTTGTGCTTTTATCACTCCCTTAGTTAGTAACTGCTTGAGTCTGCTCTTTGGAACTCAGGGAAGGCCTAGGAGATGAAAGCCTTTTTCTGCAAATGAGAAACAGGGCCCGGTAGAGCCTCTGCACCCTGGAGGGCAATGCAGTCCCGGCTTCTCTCTGATCCTCCGTATTCCTGAGGGGAACAGGAGCAGGACAGGAAAGGGAACAGTTTTAGTTAGAGAGGTTAATCATAAACTCAGCAGGGGAACTCAGTTTTAGGGGGACGCGGTTTCAACTTTACTCATTAAAGTAAAAAAAAACAAACATTATTTCAGTTCCTAACAATAGTGCAGAGATATATACGGAACATCTCATCTGTGCTCAGTCGCTTCAGTCGTGTCCGACTCTCTGTGACCCTGTGGACTGTAGCGCGCCAGGCTCCTGTGCCCATGAGATTCTCCAGGTCAGAATACTGGAGGGGGTTGCCATGCCCTCCTCCAGGGGATCTTCCAGACCCAGGGATCGAACCCTCGTCTCTTGTGTCTCCTGCATTGGCAGGTGGATTAACATTAGCACACCTGGGAAGCCCATAAAATCTCCCATAATGAGGAAAATTTAAAGGGTAGGTAGGTATTACTACAACAAACATCTTACTAAAGTGGGGCTGAACTTGCAAAAAAAAAAGAGGGAAATCCTTGATGAGGGATCTAAAAACCAGGGATGAGGTTCTTGACAGAGATGCGAGCCGGCACTGTTGCTATGGCCCCCTGAACTTTCAGGTCAGTTTCCTCCCAGCGTCTCTTTAAAACTATTTCTTAGGATCCCTTGAAAACTGGTTTCCAGTTAGACTGGTCAAAGAGAGGCACTCATAGAAAATTGGAGGGCAGCAGGGAGAAGGCAGTGTGTTGTTAAAGAGAAGACCACAGGCTCAAATGGCATCAGTTGTGGTAAAGGCCATAATCCTGAATCTGGATTTAATATCTAATTTAAATGCAGTTTAAACCTTCTCTGGGAATGTAGTCTTTTTTTTAAGGATATGTTTATTTATTTACTGTAGTATAATTGATGTATAATGTTGTGTTAGTTTCAAGTGTACAGCAAAGTGACTCAGTTATATATAGAATAGTTATATATATATATTTATATATAACTCAGTTATAGTTTTATATATATATATATATATATATATATATACACACACACACATACATACATACATATATGAGTTTCCCAGGTGGCGCAGCTGTAAGGAATCTGCGTGCCAATTCAGGAGTTGCAAGAGATGTGGTTCAATCCTAGGGTCAAGAAGAACCCCTGGAATAGGAAAGAGCAACCCACTCCAGTATTCTTGCCTGGAAAATTCCATGGACAGAGGAGCCTGGTGGGCTACAGCCCATGGGGTTGCAACAAGTCAGACATGACAGAGGGCGCATATATACTTTTCTAATTTTTTTCTAGTATAGATTATTACAAGATATTGAATATAGTTCCCTGTGCTCTGCAGTAAATCCTGGTTGTTTATCTGTTTTATTTGTAGTGGTGCATATCTGTTAACCCTCTCACTGCCCCTTTGGTAACCATAAGTTTGTTTCCTGCTTGTGAGTCTCTCTGCTTTGTAAATACGTTCATTTGTATTCTCTTTTTAGATTCCACGTATGAGTGATAGCTTGTAAGATTAGTCTTTCTCTGTCTGTCTTACTTTACTCAGTGTGATAATCTCCAGGTCCATCCATGCTGCTGCAAATGGATTATTTCCTTCTTTTTAAAGACTGAGTAATATTCCATTGTATATATGTACCATATCTTCTTTATCTGTTCAGCTGTTGATGTATATTTAGGTTGCTTCCATGATTTGGCTATTGTAAACAGTGCTGCTATGGACAATGGGGTGCATGTACCTTTTTGAATTAGAGTTTTCAACCTTTTCCAGTTATATTCCCAGGAGTGGGACTGCAGGACCATGTGGTAGCTCTATTTTTACTTTTTGAAGTCTCCTCCACACTGTTTTCCAGAGTGGCTGCACCAGCTTACAGCTGGGAGTGTAATCTTATGAGCCAGTTTGGAATTTTCTGCCCAGCCCCAGTGAGGCAGTCTGTCAATGGCCCCTCTTTATCCCTCTTCCCTCCCCAGAGAAAGAAGAGGTGGTCTGCATGATGAAACCTGTGTGGTCCCTTCCCCACAGAAAGAGGATGTTCTGGCCCCAAATATTCCTGTGTTTTCTTTTGCTAACACCAAGGCCCTTGCCTCACCCTCCTCTCTACAGAAAGCACCATTTTGTACCACTTCTCAGAGCACCCTTGCATTTACTAGATGGCATGCTGCCTGACTCATGAATCATTGAGTGAAGCCAATTAGATCTTCAGATTCACTCAGCTGTATTTTTCTTTTTAATAGTGTTTCTCTCCATCTCCTCCCGCTCAAGGGGATGTTTCCCTGAAGTTGGTGTGTTTTTCACGGTCCCAGCTTCTGGCTGGAAAGCTCTCTCCATGTCCCCGCATCTCCAGGGCAGTCCCTGCTGTGGTTCTGACTTTTGCCTGGTGGTTCTAGCTTCTGAGTTATGGTCACACCACCTTCTCCCACGGTCCATCCCGGCCTTTGTGTGTAAGTCACTTTCTGCTGCTGAAAACCTCTAGATTGTTTCCAATGTTTATCTTCCCACCTTGGCTGTCTTTCAGGTCAGTGGTATGCTTTGCAGAACCCTCGGCCTCTACGCCTATTTAGATGATACCAGCATCTAGTTGTGACAAGCAAAATGTCTCCAGATATTGTCAAGTGCTCCTGGGGGCAAAGTTGTCCTGGTTGATCACCACTTCCTGAGATAAATCCTGGTGCTCATTACCTTACAATCATAAATTATAACATATCTGAGTAAACAAGCCATCAGCAGCAGAATAATACCCTCAATTCATTTAGATAATGGAATTATTTTTTATAAGGTGATAAAACAATATTTAAAGACATTTTAAGAGAAAAATGAAAGAAGGAACAAGATATTCTCCAGAAAGAGCAGATGATGCTGCTGATAATCATAATTAGGAGGAGGAAGAGGAGAGTTTAAGAGACATGAGGAATTTAAAAAACAGCGTAGAAAATGAAGCACAGAGGAAGCATGATGGAGGTGGGACTCCCAGCTGGGACTTTCAAAGATTGATAAAGAACACACGTTCTCACTGACTTCTTATACTGTTTAAAAACAGGTCTTCGAATGTGGTAAATTAACTCAGCAATGTTAACTGTCATTGTTATACTGCACTGTTGAGCTGTGTGTTATTGGAAGGACTTACAGAATGTTAGCGTTTCAGGAGCTGTGGCTTTTGGTTCAGTGCACGTGGCTTTGAAATATTCTTTCCCTTTCCCGCTCTTCTCTTCTCTCTCTGCCTTTCTCGTGGCCGGTAGCAGTGAAGGATTTTAGTGAGTTTATCACTGGGAAGATTTCCCTTAACGATGCAGGGTCTCTTTAAAATCGCTCTCACAGTTTTACGATGGTGTATGTCCTGGGGCTTCTGCAAACCCCCTATACCCCTTGCGACAGTCCTTGCAGCTCTAAAGATACGGCTTCTTATTTAATTTGTGATGGCTGATGAGCTTATTTGATGAACAAATAGTGTTTGTTTCTGAAACATAAAATTAAATCCATTATTTGACATCTTTTGGGCAACACATGACAATGGAAATTTAATTCCAGTCTTTCTAGAGTCTTCTAGATCTGACTGACCAAAGATAAAAACAAGAAACATGTCAGAATTCAGGCAAGGGTGCTGCGTGGGTCCGGTGTTTTAATACATTCAGCGATGCAGAGTGCAGATGAAATGAATTTAAACATTTGAGAGAATTATGTTACAATTTCCAGGAAATTAGATAAGAATCGTATAGTACCAGAATGGGTTCAGGATGAGCACCCCCAACTATGCCACTTTGCATGTGGGTTGTTTTGACCTGAAGACAACCACGTCCAGAAGAGTCAGGAGAGTTTTTTCCCTCCATTTTAGCTACCTAAAAGAATTTAGATGGGGGTGGGGGTGGGGAGAGGGGACTGAATGTGAGGGAGAGCTATTAGCAGAGATAACTTTATCCCAGTGACCTATCTATATGGCAGGGCAAACAGCTAATTACCAAACATCTGTTCTTTTTATTATCCTGGAAATTATCCTCCTCCCCTGGAAGCCCCAGGCCCCATCCCATTGCTTAGATCAGAATAACATGTTTAAGCCTCAACTGCCGGACTCGTCCTTGGGTCTCACTTTTCATGGCGTTCCCTTCTGTCTGTAATTAAATTTGTGCTTCTTCTGTTAATCTGTGCTTTGGAGATTTCCCTGGTGGTCCAGTGGCTAAGACTCCAAGCTCCCCATGCAGGGGACCCAGGTTCAACCCCTGGTCAGGGAGCTAGATCCTAAATGCAGCAGCAAAAAACCCACAGGACACAGCCAAGAAATGGTACAGCTAAATGAGTAAATAAAAATAAAATTTAAAAATCTGTCTGTTGTCAATTTGATTATTAGACCAGCCAAAGAAACCAGAAGGGAAGAAGGAAAATTTTCTCTCCCCAACAATCCACAGTCCTTTACTTCAAAAGGTGTGCATGAACAAGAGAAGGGCCTGCAGTAGAAATATTTTGTAAAAGGATACATGAGGTCTTCTACAAGTTTTAAGTAAAGAACAACCGTAGAGAATCAGAGTAAAAAGTCCTTTAAGACAGATTGGCCACAAAAATAGAGGGAGATTTGGGGAGTAGGATGTTTGTGTTATCAAGGAAATTCACTGAACAGTGGATTTACATAGTTGCAATAATCAGGAGAAGGGCTGAATTCCCCCCGGAAAGTCTGCAGGGAAATCTAATGACCGAATTTGATGGAGATGAGGAACTGCCAATGGGCACTGCATACAGTAGTTTGTCTCAAAGAAGGGAAAGAGAGAAACTCACCCATAATGCTGAATAAAAGGAAGAGATATCAATGATGAGTGGGGGACTTCCTTGGTCGTCCAGGAGTTAAGAGTTCACCCGGCAATGCAGGAAACATGAGTTCAACCCCTGGTTGGGGAGCTAGGATCCCACATGCCTGAAGCAAATAAGCTCACAAGCCACAACTAGAGAGTCTGTGCACTGCAGCAAGGGTGCACGTGAGGCAACCAAGACCCAACAGAGTCAATAAAAGAAGAAAAAAAAATAGGATGAGTGGGCAAAATGAGAAGAAAGTTCCAGGAAACCTATAAAATGGCAACTGTGGGAAAAAAGAACACAGGCATAGTGAGTATAAGTATCAGACATAAAAGAAAGAAGCCTCACTAAGGTAAACAACCAAACAAAATCCACCAAATCTACAACTCAAAAAAATTAATGACTGTTTTGCTGAAATGAATGAGAGACCATGTAGACAAATATTAATAAAATATTTGAATTTCAAGCATAAAGAAATAATCTTTCAAGATTGAAGACTCAAACCAGTTACCTAAAATGAAGAAAAGTCTATTAAATAAATTGAAGAGTTTGGACAACGTAAGAATGATAAAGCAAGAGATAAAAATTTAGGGGGACGTGGCTAAAGCTCTTCTTAGAGAACAATTTTTTTTTTTTGAGTGCTTAAAAAAATTGATGCTATCCTTTTAGAAAAGGATTTATTTGTTTATTTGACTGCATCAGGTCTTAGCTGTGGCATGGGAGACCTTTTCTTGCAGCTCCTGGCTTCTCTCCAGTTGAGGCACTCAGGCTCAGTAGCTGGAGGCATGTGGGGCTTAGTTGGCCTGGGTCATGTGGGCTCTTAGTTCCTTGACCAGGGAACTGACCCTGCATTCCCTGCCTTGGAAGGTGGATTCTTAACCACTGGACCACCAGGGAAATCCCGGAATCCTTTTATTATTAAGAAAGAAGATCAGACATTGTTGAACTAATTGATAAGTAATTAGATAACAACTTTAAAGGATAAAAGCAATGTATAGTCTTTTGCACATACATTGTTGTTGTTCAGTCTCTAAGTCATGTCTGACTCTTTGCAACCCCATGGACTGCAGAACATCAGGCTCCTCTGTTTTTCAGGATCCCCCAGAGTTTGCTAAAATTCATGTTCGTTGAGTGGCTAGTGTTAACCATATCATCCTCATCCACCCTCTTCTCTTTTTGCCTTCAGTCTTTCCCAGCATCAGGGTCTTTTCCAAACAGTTGGCTCTTCGAATCAGGTGGCCAAAGTTTTGGAGCTTGAGCTTCTGCAACAGTCCTTTCAATGAATATTCAGAGTTGATTTTCTTTCAGTTCAGTTCAGTTCAGTTGCTCAGTCGTGTCCGACTCTTTGCCACCCCATGAATCGCAGCACGCCAGGCCTCTCTGTCCATCACCAACTCCCGGAGTCTACCCAAACCTATGTCCATCGAGTCAGTGATGCCATCCAACCATCTCATCCTCTGTCATCCCCTTCTCCTCCCGCCCCCAATCCTACCCAGCATTAGGGTCTTTTCCAATGAGCCAACCCTTCGCATGAGGTGGCCAAAGTATTGGAGTTTCAGCTTCAACATCAGACCTTCCAATGAACACCCAGGATTGATCTCCTTTAGGATGGATTGATTGGATCTCCTTGCAGTCCAAGGGACTCTCAAGAGTCTTCTCCAACACCACAGTTCAAAAGCATCAATTCTTTTTTTTTTTTCTTGTAATTTTTTATTTTTTATTTTTTTTTTAAATAAATTTATTTATTTTAGTTGGGGCCTAATTACTTTACAATATTGTAATAGTTTTTGCCATACATTGACATGAATCAGCCATGGGTTTACATGTGTTCCCCTTTGGCGCTCAGCTTTCTTCACCGTCCAACTCTCACATCCATACATGACCACTGGAAAAACCATAGCCTTGACTAGACGGACCTTTGTTGGCAAAATAACATCTCTGCTTTTAAATATGCTATCTAGGTTGGCCATAACCTTCCTTCCAAGGAGTAAGCGTCTTTTAATTTCATGGCTGCAGTCACCATCAGCAGTGATTCTGGAGCCCAAAAAAATTAAGTCTGACACTGTTTCCACTGTTTCCCCATCTATTTCCCATGAAGTGATGGGACCAGATGCCATGATCTTAGCTTTCTGAACGTTGAGCTTTAAGCCAACTTTTTCACTCTCCTCTTTCACCTTCATCAAGAGGCTCTTTAGTTCTTCTTCACTTTCTGCCATAAGGGTGGTGTCATCCGCATATCTGAGGTTATTGATATTTCTCCCGGCAATCTTGATTCCAGCTTGTGTTTAGCCCAGCGTTTCTCATGATGTACTCTGCATATAACTTAAATAAGCAGGGTGACAATATACAGCCTTGACATACTCCTTTTCCTATTTGGAACCAGTCTGTTGTTCCATGTCCAGTTCTAACTGTTGCTTCCTGACCTGCATACAGGTTTCTCAAGAGATAGGTCAGATGGTCTGGTATTCCCATCTCTTTCAGAATTTTCCACAGTTTATTGATTGAGTTTATGATTTTCTTTATGTTTGACTTATTTGATCTCCTTGCAGTCCAAGAGACTCTAGCATCATACACATGCACATTTTTGCATATCATTTTCATAGATTTGCCCATGTATCTGAGAGTGATTCTGAGAAACGGGATTTCTGAGTCAAAGGGAAAATTTGTATGTGTCCTCACTGTATATTGCCAAATTTCTGTCTGTAGGGACCGACTCATTTACAGTCTCATCACCAACACCTGGAAGAGCCACCTTCCATAGCTTCACCAGCAGAATGTGTTGCCAGCTTTTGAATTTCTGCCTGATGGGTGAAAAGTGGGTAGTAGCCTAACAAAGGAGCTCATTATCCTGAGCAAAGTTGACCTTTCATTCCCAAGACCTTGAAGGGTCATTAGTGTTCTTTTCGGTGAACTATGTATTAGTACAACTTCACAAAAGATTCGATAAATTCTATTGTCTGCAGAATGATAGTAAATGTGTCTGACTGGAGAACTTCAAATTAGCCAAAAATATTGAAAGAATAAGCAGCATTTTATAAAAAAGGTTTATATATAAAGTAATTACACATAATTCAGTATCTTTATATACAGCAGTCATATATAATAAAACATTATATTTGCATTAGCAGTAAACTGTATTCTTCCAAAGAGAGGAAAAAAACCTTAAAAGGTGTGGGGGGTTTTTTTTGTCTGTGCTTGTGGGATTTTTTTTTTTTCTTCATGGTTTCTGGGATCTTCGTTCCCCCAACCAGACCAGGAATTGGATCTGTACCTCTGACAGTGGAATTACCAGAAAGGTAAACTTTTAAAGTAAAGAAAATGGAAAAATTTGTGGAAACATAAATACTTAACTATGACACAGCAAACCATATTTCTGAGTGGTAAATATTAGTTTTCTAAAGGTGTGGCATCTTCTTAGATTAATTTGCAACTGTAAACAATTTTAATCAAAACCCCAGAGGAATTCATTTTTTCCCATTTAGTTGACGAAGTAAAATCTCATGTTCATTTGAAAGAATCAATGATGCGGAAGCTTGATGAGACTCTTTTTTTAAAAGAAACATAGTTAGGTGGGACTTTGTTAGCAGTTATTTAAATACTTATAAAGTGATAGCAATTTACACATAGTTCTTGTGAACCAAGAAGATCCGTGGAGATGAATGGACAGGATAGAAAGTTGGAGAAATAGACCTAAGTATTAGATCTGTGATGAACAGACCATTTCCAATCAGGGGACTTTTTGTTTGACTGTGCTATTTCAAGTGTATTTAAAATTTCTTTTTCTTGAAAGTAGAAAAACAGTCAATCATCAGACTGTATCCATCTGGAATTTAGGAGTTGGAATTGTTGCTTTCTTTTTTCTTCATAAATGATACTTATCCAACTCTTAAGCCTTTATTTCTTTTGATAGCAGAAAATATAAGCTTGCCAAATTACAGGAACTTAGTCTCTTCCGGTGTGTGATCTGCACACATATGATTCTTACCTTCTCTCCGGGATGATCTGAGGGCAGGGCTGTGTGTGGGAGGGGCTGTGGGTTCCCATGGGGTGTGTGTCGCCCTGGCCTCTGGGAAAGGCTTGTGGTCCCCCGTCAGAGCACTCTCTCCATCCCACCCAGCTTCCACATCTCAGCTGGCTGCCCCTGGCCCCGCCATGGTCTCTACCATCCTTTGCGCTCCTCTGCCTATGTGGTCAGTGCTGGACCCTCTGACGTAGCCACTAGGCCCAGCGGTGCTCTGGTCTCCCCAGGCCGTCATCCCTCTCTGCATCCATCCTTGAGCAGTAGAAGCATTTACCGTTCTGCCCTGCCACTCTGGGGCCTACCGCAGGGGCTGGCAAACATGCCCTGCTGGCCGTAGTTGTTGTCTGATCCGGGAGTGGGGAATGATGTGTACAGTTTTCAATGGTTGAAAAAGATTCAAACAACGAATAATGTTTATGATACAAATATACGAAATTCCAGTGTCATGCCTGTGCAATTCAGATGTCAGTTAATAAAGTGTTATTGGAATGTAACCACACCCATTGGTTTACTTGTCATCCACAGCTACTTTTCGTGACAAGGACAGTGTTGAATAGCCACAGAGATTGTATGGCCTGAGAAGTCTGAGCTATTTACTATTTGGCCTTTTGCAGAATGGCTCAGCAGTAAAGAATCCATCTGCAATGCAGGAGACATGGGTTCGATGCCTGGGTCAGGAACATCCTTTGGAGAAGGAAATGGCAACCCACTCTAACATTCTTACCAGGAAATATGGTGGACAGAGAAGCCTGACGGGCTATAGTCCACAAGGTCACAAAAGAGTTGGACATGACTTAGCGACTAAACAACAACAAAACAAGGCAACAGTGTGACAGCTCTTGACCCACAAGTGTGCGTGGGGCCCCCGGGGCTCAGACCATTTCCTATAGCTTCTCCCGTAACCACTGCGGCTCTGCCAGGTGGAGCCTGTCAGGATGAGGGCAGGGGCTTGGGAAGGGTTCTTTAGGCTTCCTGGGTTCTACTAACAGATGGGAAAAGAGGCCAGCCTCTCTGCTTTGTAAAACTTCTCTTTGATTTCTGCCATCTTCCTGCCAAGGTTGTGGTCTGGTTGGAACACAGGACACGTATGTACTGTAGGGCCCCACGTCCGCCTGGAAGTTATCTTTTCCTCTCGATCCTCCACTCCAGTCCAGAAGGTTTGTCATTTCCATGCTGTGTGCTGGAAAGAGTCTATTATCTGTTATAAACCTTGCTTTGAGATATGACTAAACCTTTGAAATTTCTTGTAAAAAGAGAAAGAAAAAGAAAGACTTCTTTTCTATGGCTCAGTTCTTGCCATCAAAGGACAAGGTTTTCTAGACTTCATTTTTGTTGGGCTCTTTTATGTCTTTCCTTTTTGGGAGAAATCTTCTCCAGTCTAGGTCCGATTTTCATAGTGGGATGGCCTTCAAGTTAAAAACAATATTAAAAAGAGGAAATAAACACATACACACAGTCTTATATTCTTATAAAACTGAAAATTTGAAGTCAACTGTGCAAAGGCGGACATAGCTAAGTAGAAAGTGTAGATTTATGAAATAGATATTATATGTATAGCAGAACTGTGTTTCTCAAAATACATGATGGCTTCCAGTTTTAAGATAAGTTAGTGCTAGGGATAGATTGTGCAAGTAACACTGCTGTATGCTGGGTTTCCCTTGTAACCTAGTGGCTGGGAATTTACCTGCCAGTGCAGGGGGCCCGGTTCAGTCCCCTCGTCTGGGGAGATTCCACACGCTGCAGGGCACCTGCCGAGTAGCCCCTGCTCTCCACAAGTAGAGGAAGCGTGTGCACAGCAACAAAGACCCAGCACAGCCAAAAATAAATAAATTTGAATAAAACATTGCTGCACGTTATAGATGAAAGTTAAGAGAGTAAATCCTAAGATTTCTCATCACAAGGAAAAAATTTTCTGCTTCCTTCATTTTGTAACTACATGAGATGATAGATATTCACTAAACTGACTGTGATAATCATTTCATGGTGCATGTAAATCAAATCATTACGGTGTACACCTTAAACTTAAGCAGTGCTGCATGTCAATTATAGCCCAATAAAGACTGGAGGAAAAGCATAGTTGATGGTATAGGAAGATGTCTATAACATCATTTGGATTTATTTTTTTTTAAAGAGTACAAATTTTATGTATAGAGTTTTAGGTATAAAACTTTGTGTTAACCCAGATTCATAAAACATGCATTTACACAGAGAAGGGAATTAACTGTTCACGGTGTATTAATACCTTCTTTTTCTAACTTAGTATGTTTTCTCTAGTTTCTATTTTTGCTTCTTTCAAAAGTATATTTTTCAATATAAAAATATAAATCAGCTTTTTCATGAAAAGCATTATTTAAAACAGAGCCCTCTTTACAGGAAAGATGGGCTGTAGAAACTTTCAGCTCAGCCTGCAGTGCAGGCAGTCCTCACTAAAAATAATAATAAGGCTTTTCTTATTTGTGATATGCGCTTGATTCACCCACACAATTTGCTCCTTTTAAGTAGAAGTCTTTTTTCATCAACCTCACTAGTCATAAGTATTGTAATTATAATTATAGTATTTATAAATTTATAAATGAATATTCTGAGATATCTGATGATTACATTTTGATCTGTAATACGTCACCTCATCTATTGTAAGTTCACATTATTGGGCAAGGTAGGCAGTTAAATGTAGACCCAAAATATGATTCTGTATGCTGTAGGGCTACATACCTCCACCGCACACTTGCTGACGACTCTCCTTGTTAAACACCGCAGTTGGGTGACACTCCGATAGAAAAGCCTGTGTGCACACTCAGTGTCCTCTCGGCTTCCTCCTTATTGGTCAGTGGGTCTCAACCCTGGTTTCATGACAAGCTCACCTGGGAACTTCAGACAAACAGATGTCTGGACATCATCTTAGACCAATGCGGTCAGAATCTTTGGGGACAGAAGCTTCAATTGGTATTTGCTTTTATTAATCTCCCCCAAGCAATTTAATCCAAAGTTGAGAGCCTCCTATTTGCATAAATATACTGATGGCCCATGGTTTGAGGTTGGAAAAATGGAAATAATAAAGGGTTGTTTGACAATTTCAGTGGCAAGTTAAATATTGGGTTAGTCTAGAAAGCCCAAGATGGTAGTTCTTAATTAGGATTTATTTTTAAACGTCATGTATGAGAAGCAAAGCTTTGAAGAACAACTAGCAGTTAGTTGATTCTTGAGAGTCCCTTGGGCTGAAAGGACATCAAACCAATCAATCCTCATGGAAATCCACCCTGAATAGTCACTGGAAGGGTGATGATGAAGCTGACGCTCCAATAGTTTGGCCGCCTGATGCGAGGAGCCGACTCACTGGAAAAGACCCTGATGCTGGAAAAGATTGAGGCAGGAGAAGAGGGCGGCAGAGGATGAGGCGGTGGATGGCACCATTGACTCCATGAACGTGAATCTAAGCAAACTCCAGGAGACAGTGGAGGACAGAGGAGCCTGGCGGGCCACGGTTTATGGAGTTGCAAAGAGTCGGACATGATTTAGCAACTGAAGGATAGCAAAGCAGTTAGTAAGAGCGGTGAAGGTGGTGAAGGGTGTGTCTGACAGAGAAAAATGCCTGTGGGAAGATTTGGGAACAAAAGAGACCAAAGAGGCTGCTGACAGAGGAGACGGGCTCCGGGGGTTCGAGAGCGGCCAGATCAGCGTGTGAGCTGGGTTAGGGTGTCCGGCTTTTATCCACACGGCCGTGGGAAGCTGCAGAAGTATTTTAATAGGAGCATCAAGCAATTATGTTTTTGAAAGATGACCCCAGTGGCAGAATGGGGAGCCTGACGAGCAGGTTTGACGGAAAGCAGAGTAGAATCCCCAAGATCAGCTAGGAGGCTGTGGTGCAGCAAGTGAGAGAGATGGTGGTTTGATTAAGGAGGCAACGGTACAGATGGAGAGACAAGACGGCTTTGAGAATTATTTCCCAAACGATTTTCAGATCAAGATTTTCATTTCTTTTCCCTTAGAGGTTACTATAAAATATTGAGTATAGTTCCCCGTGCTATCAATAGGTCCTTGCTGGTTACTTATTGTATATACAAGAGTGTGTATCTGTTAATCCCAAACTTCTAATTCATCCGGCCCCTCTAGCTTCCCGCTTTGGTAGCTACATGCTTGTTTTCTGTCTATGGCTCTATTGCTCTTTTGTAAATGAGTTCATTTGTATTTTTTCTATTCCACATCACCTGAAACTAACACAGCAATATAAATCAACTATACTTTAATAAGAAATAAAATAAAAAAGATTTTCACTTCTGAGCTATTCTCTGCCCATGTAGGGCTAACAGGGGCTGGAGTAATAAATCTCATTTGACAGATGGATAACCAAAAACACCAAGAAAAGGGGGCTGCGTGGCCCACTCAAGGTCCTGGAGTGAATTTGGCCAAGAAAGATGCAAACACACTGGAAGAACTACAGCAAGGAATCACCTTACACCTGCCACTGGCCAGCACTGTAAATATCTTGCCGTCATGTTGTTCAATTCATTTTCCCTCATAACCTCAAATGTGTTTGATTTAAAGTCTTGTCTTAAGCAAAATGTGTGTCTCTCCTCTTTCTCTAAAGCTCGTGCTGTTCTCACTATTTACTCTTTCCAAGCAGAGGAGTCGGACACGACTGAGCGACTGCACGGAACTGACCTGAAGGCGATACTGTAAGGTTGTTCACGGAGTAGTTCAGGGGAAATGGATTTCATTGTTTCACTGTTTTTTTGTGAACAGTTAAAGTAAATTCTAGTTCATTTGCTGAATTTTTCATTTTATTTCTATATTCAAGCACTCTCCCCCGTGTGTGAGCTCAGTCGGGTCCCACTCTTCGCCACCCCTTGGACTGTAGCCCACCAGGCTCCTCTGTTCATGGGATTTCCCAGGCAAGAATACTGAAATGGGTTGCCATTTCCTTCTCCAGGGCATCTCCCCAACCTAGGGATTGAACTCACGTCTCCTGCATTTCTGCACTGCAGGTGGATTCTTTACTGCTAAACTGCAAACAACTTCATATGAGAATATTGAGGTAGTTGATCTAAGAGTTATAAACTGGTATCATAAATCAGATGATCTAAATTAGTGGTGAAGGCCTTGCTAAGGTCAAGCCACTTGATAACTTGGATGTACTTAATAACTGTGTGAACTGGGCAAGTCAGTTCACTGATCTGGGGCCTGAATTTCATCTGCAAAATGGAACCTTCTCCTGTGAAGATTAGTTGAAATGATGCCTATAAAGTTGAACATAATTCCTAGTCTTCAACAGTGCCCCCAAAAAGTTAATTATGGTTGTCTTTAGTAGTCGTAGAAGATGGAAGAGAGAAGAGGTTTCCATGCAAATTCCATTAGTAATTAAGTAAATGACTCTGTCTAGAAACCTGTCTGTAGTGTGGAAGAATGCTTCAGTTTGAAAAAAACATTTTTGCTGAGGCATGTTTTAAGGGAGAGTTGCTGTGGCTGTTCATTCACGAAGCCATGTCCAACTCCTGGGGACCCCATGGGCTGTAGCACACCAGGCTCCTCTGTCCTCCGCTGTCTCCCGGAGTTTGCTCAGATTCATGTCCACTGAGTCCGTGATGCCATCCGACCATCTCAGCCTCTGCTGCCCCCTTCCCCTTTTGGCTTCAATCTTTCCCAGCATCATGGTCTTTTCCAATGAGTCAGCTCTTTACATCAGGTGACCGAAGTATTGGTGCTTCAGGTTCAGCATCAGTCCTTCCAATGAATATTCAGGGTTGATTTCCTTTAGGATGGACTGGTTGGATCTCCTTGCAGTCCAAGGGACGCTCAAGAGTCTTCTCCAGTGCCACGATTCTAATGGCTTTGGTTAAATGAAATGAGCCCAACTTTGGCACCAGGGAAGAATTCTTGTTGCTTTTACCTCTTCTGAAAGTAAATTGCCCTCTATTGTGGGGAATCAGCAGGATTTCTTCTGACGATACAGGCAATATGTAACCCTCAGTTTGCACATGCTTGACACTGACTTGTTTAGAAAGTGGAATCAGCCATTGGGTCATTTTGTGCTGGAACAAACCCACAAAGGGACTCAGCAGGGATTAGCTTCTAGTCATCACTCACCTTTCCCCAAACTGATTCTGTATATCCACAGTAGGAGAGCTTAGGAGTCTATTGATTTTGTGCTCCTTGGTAGAGATAGGCAGACATTGCTAATGTTTTTCCTTGCGTGCTTTCTTCCTTCCCTGTCATTCATTTCCTGGTCTTGCCACTTTGTAATTCTGTATTCTTCCTTTTACTTCTGTCTCTTCTCCCCTATGAGTATCTTTCTTTCCCTTATTGTATTTATGCCACTCATCAGCTTTCTCTCATTATTCAGAGCTGTCCTTACATTTATCAGCACTTGTTTTTATTTTACCCAGGAATCTTAAGCCCTTGTTCAGAACTATAACACAGTGAGTAAAGCTTCCCCTTCTTTGCGAATGGTTGAAGTTTATTGTAGATTTATTGCAGAAAATTTCCACTTTATTAAGCTGACAGGTTTTGCTTGAAGGCATACTACCCTGTGAAATTCTAAATTTGATTTAAAGGTCAGAGGAAAAGCCTGGCACCTACAATCTGCCTGTGAATTGTTTTTGTAACACTAAATAGAGTTTACAAGGAGAGGAAATTACAATTGGTCAGCAGAAGGCATGCCAATCATAGCTTTTCTCAATAAACTCTTTGCCTTTAACCAAGCTAAGAGATGAAGAAAACTACTAGATTAGCATGATCTTGAAGAACATAGGAAGCTTCAGGTTCAACTAGGTGTCAGATTGGATGAACCACTTTGTGAGAGGAGAGAGAAAGTGCTCTGTCTCTGAAAGCTGTGTGGGGGGCAAAGTCTGGGTATCTCTAATCATAGTTATCACGGACAAGGGCATTTGCATTTACATTAACAAAATATTGACTCTAAAAGGATTTAAAATAATCTCTATTTTTATTTGCTCCTTAAGATAAAAAAGCTCAACTTGGCGCTGATGACAAGCATAGGAAACTCTCATTTCCAAATGATTTTATTACCATTGCAAGAATATATTACTTTCTTATTTAAAATTATGTTTTATGTAATCAGGCTGTACTTTTTAGTAGTAAGGAAGTTTAATGAAGTTTTCAAATTTACTCTATGTTAAACTCTTAAAATGTGCAAACTTCAATTATCTGATAATGGAGTCTTGGTTATGGTGAGAGAGAGGGAGAAAAAAAAAGGCACACAAACTCCTAAATGTGTCAACATGGAACTTGTCAGGAACTTGTCTGCATCAAGAATAGGCTAAAATAGGAATGCAAGCATCTAATACCATAAGTAACACAACTTTGTAAATCAACTGTACTCCAATAAAAATTATAGAAAAGAAAAAAAAAGACAAATTCCCCAAATTGGAAAAAAAAGGTAACACTTCTTTGATGGCTGCAGAATGACCATTTTGCATCTATACCTCCTTCTGATGAAGAGAGACTCTTCAAAGTTTGCTTGAGGTTGAAAAACAGTAAGGGCTCAGTAGGACCCGTGGAGAATATTGGCTGTGTAAACAAAATGAGAGTATGTCAGAATTGGTTTTCACCCAGTTCTAATCTTTTGTTGGTAATCAATCCCAGGGAGGAGAAAGCTAAAAAGGGAACTTTCATTTGATAATGTGAAAGGTAGCACAGTGAGGAGAGTTCCCTGCACTCTACAGTAGGTTCTCATTAGTTAATCTATTTTATAGACACCATCAGTATTGTATATATGTTGATCCAAATCTCCCAGTTCATCCTAACCTGGTTCCTTTCCCCTTTGGTATCCATACATTTGTTCTCTATGTCTAGTTTATGTCTCTTATTTCTTCTTTAAAAACTTAAAAAAATACATCCATTTGTTTTTAGTTTTGGTTGTGCTGGGTCTTTGGTGCTGTGCAGACCTTTCTCTCAGTTGTGGCCTGGGGAGCTACTCACTGCGGGGCCTTTTCCTGTCAAGGCGCAGGGGCCGTAGGGCACGCAGGCCTCAGTAGGTGCAGCTCCCGGCTCGAGGGCACAGGCTCAATATTTGTGGCACATGGGCTTAGTTGTTCCTTGGCCAGTGGGATCTTTCCGGATCAGGGAGCGAACACCTGTCTCCTGCATTGGCAGGTGGATTCCTTATGGCTAAGCCACCAGGGAAGCCCTGTGCCTCTATTTCTGCTTAGAAAAATTAATTAAAGATAAATAAATAAAAGACAGCACATCTGGTGATGGCAACCACAACAATAATGACAGCAACCACTTTCTCCTTGTTCTTTTTGGCTGATTCCCCCAGGTATCAATGGACACTTCTGCAATCTTTCAGTATCATTACTCATACCATCAGTAACTTGTTTCTGTTTTCTGTCCAGTTTTATTGAGGTACAGTTGGCATGCAGCATGTATAAGTTTAAGATGTACAGCATCATGACTTGACTTACATACATTATGAAAAGATGACCACAGGAAGCTTGGCGAACATCCATGGTCACATATAAGATCCATAGGTAAAGAAATAGAAAAAGAAGATTTCTTCCTTGGGACAAGAACACAGGACTTACTGTCTTAACTACTTTCATGTGTAACATTCAGCAGTGCTAATCATTTTCATCACGCTGTACATTACGTCCCTAGTAATTACAACTGGCAGGCTGTACTTTCTGTCTTCATCCACTTCCCCCTCCTCCTGCCTCTGATAACCACAAAGAGACCTTTTTGAAGTGTAATTGACCTACAACACTATTGTTAGTTTCTGTTATACAACATAGTGATTCTGTATTTCTGTACATTTCAAAATTGTCACCACGATGTCTCCTTATGCTCTGTCATCGTACAAAGACATCCCATTGTTATTGACTGTGTTCTCACACTACCTTTCACACCCATTACTCATTTATTTTGTAACCGGAAGTTTGTATTTCTTACTCTTCCTCACCTATTGTTGTTTCTAAAATATCCGTCTTACCAACTATAATAATAGCACATGTTCATTGTTGAAAATTTGGGGAATTCACAATAATTCAAAGAAAAATGATAACGTCACCTGGAATCTCACCACCTAGAGATAAGCACTGAAAGCATTTTGGGCTGTTTCCTCCAGCTCTTCGTTCTGTGAGCTTATGTACACACACAGGTGTGCACATGCTCTGGGTGTGTGTCCCTGTGAAATGGGACAAAATCGGCAGTATAGAACATATGTGTATTTATATTCTGTCTTTCTAAATTTAACATTAGCTTGTGAGCAGTTTCTATATTATTAAGAGTTTTTAAAAAAAGACTCATAATAGCTGAGTATTATTCTACTATGAGAAAGAGACATTTGTTCGTTTGTATTGAGTATTAAAAGTGAAAAAGATGAAAGTGTTAGTCCCTCGGTCATGTCTGACTCTCTGCAACCCCATGGACGGTAGCCCAGCAGGCTCCTCTGTTGCTTGTTAAGGTTGTCTCTAATTTTTCACTCTGAAATTGTCCCATGGTAAAACCCATTGTACCTAGGTCTGTGTATCTGATTATTTTGGGGGATCTTTTCCTGAATATGTGATGCCAGCTTCAAAGGAACAGAACAAGCCTGAACTTCTGGACGCACATTGTCGTTGTACAGCATCCTTACTGTGCGGCAAACGTGGGAACTTTTCTCTGCCTTTCTGACGTCGGTTCTGCTGCTCAGTCAGAAAGTGCTACTTCAGGGGGAGCTGAGTCAGTGTCCTAGGAGCCGGCTTCTGCTGTGATCCTTCCTCTTGCCTGGATTAGAGGCGTCTTCTGAATTTTCTGACAAAATATATAGGACTCTTTTAACTTTCTTGGAAATCAGATGGAAAAAAAAAGACTTGGTCTGACTCTGGAGTTTTATATACATGTATTTTTTATGTAGATAAACAATTAAAATTGGCCAACACATTTATGTCTTTATAATATTATATTCATGAGACAAAATCACTCCTGAAGATTTCTGTTTTATTATTACTAGTGTGAAAGGAGGGTTGCCCTAAGCTAGAAGCTCGGGAATGAGGTCCAAGCAGTCTAATTGGAATTTTCAAGCAATTCACCAGTCTATCAAGATTATGTCTAAACAACTCATTACTATATGTTAGAGCCTGTTTAAGGATAATTCGTATTACAAGACTGGAAAAGGTCAGTTTTCATTTCAATCCCAAAGAAGGGCAATGCCAAAGAATGTTCAAACTACTGCACAATTGCATTCATTTCACATGCTGGCAAGGTCATGCTCAAAATCCTCCAAGCTAGGCTTCAACAGTATGTGAACTGAGAACTTCCAGATGTATAAGTTGAATTTAGAAAAGGCAGAGGAACCAGAGATCAAATTGCCAACATCTGTCAGATCATAGAAAAAGCAAGAGAATTTCAGAAAAAAATATCTACTTCAGCTTCATTGAGTATTTGACTGTGTGGATCACAATAAACTGTGAAAAATTTTGAAAGAAATGGGAATACCAGACCACCTTACCTGCTTCCTGAGGAACCTGTCTGCAGATCAAGAATCAACCGTTAGAACCGGAAATGAAACAATGGACTTGTTCAAAATCAGGAAAGGAGTACATTTAACTTCTCTGCAGAGTACATCAAGAGAAACACTGGGCTGGATGAAGTGCAAGCTGGAGTCAAGATTGCTGGGAGAAATACCAATAACCTCAGATATGCAGATGACACCACCTTTATGGCAGAAAGCAAAGAGGAACTAAAGAGCCTCTTGATAAAAGTGAAAGAGGAGAGTGAAAAAGTTGCCTTAAAACTCAGCATGCAAAAAACTAAGATCAGTCATGGCATCCTGTCCTATCACTTCATGGCAAATAGATGGGGGAACAGTGGAAACAGTGTCAGACTTTATTTTCTTGGGCTTCAAAATCTCTGTGAACTCTGACTGCAACCATGAAATTAAAAGACACTTGCTCCTTGGAAGAAAAGCTAAGACAAACTTAGTATATTGAAAAGCAGAGATATCACTTTGCTGACAAAGGCCCATCTAGTCAAAGCTGTGGTTTTCCCAGTAGTCATATATGGATGTGAGAGTTGGAACATAAAGAAGGCTGAGTGCCTAAGAATTAATACTTGCAAATTGTGGTGTTGGAGAAGACTGTTGAGAGTCCCTTGGACTGCAAGGAGATCAAACCTGTCAGTCCTAAGAAAATCAACCCTGAATATTCATTGGAAGAACTGATGCTAAAGCTCTGATACTTTGGCCACCTGATGCAAAGAGCTGACTCATTGGAAAAGACCCTGATGCTGAGAAAGTTTGAAGACAGGAGAAGGGGACAACAGAGGGTGAGATGGTTGGATGGCATCACCCACTCAATGGTCATGAGTTTCAGCAAGCTCCGAGAGATAGTGAAGAACAGGGAGCCCTGGTGTGCTGCAGTCCATGGGGCCCCAACGAATCTAACAGGACTGAGAGACTGGACGACAACATAGACAATACATGTTACTGACCTACTAGAAATATGCGATAAGTTTGTGATTTCACAGCAAAGCCCATAAGGTTGTTATTCTTGTCATCCACATCTTAAGTAGGAGGTAGTGAAACTGGGAAAATTTGGGTAATTCACCCAAGAGTTTACCTCGAGAGCAAAGAACGAATCTAGAGTTAGAAACCATGTGTAGGCGACTCCCAACTCTGGCCTGTACCCCATGGTGCTGCTTCACAGCGCTATCGATCTATCCGTACGCTCTTTCAGAGTACCGTACCCTGCTACCGCTTCACTGAACTGCCTTATGGTACTGCATCAGAGTAATGCTTTGAGATGCTTCATGGTACCGCTTCACAGAACTAACTGACAGCGCCGTACGGCAGTGCTGTGTCAGCAGCCTACCCAAGGTCCGCCTTTACAGTCCTCCGTTCAGAGCGGTGCCGCATGGTTGTCCTTTGTGGTAGCACCTCATGGTAGTATTCTAAAATATTATTTCATAGCAGTATTTCAGGAAAATACTTTATCACTTTATTGCAGCATAATTTGGGGATATATTTACAGTATTCCAATGTTGTTAAAAGATAATTTTCCAAAAAAAGTAAATCACGACTCTGATACAAAATGAACATGTGTTAGACTCTGTCAGTTAGAGACTCTACATCATTGAGGAAATCAGGTGTGGTTTTTTTTTTAAGATTTTTTTTTTTTATCTGGACCATTTTTAAAGTCTTTACTGAATTTGTTAACAATCTTACTCCTGCATTATGGTTTGTTTTTTGGGCCATGAGGCACGTGGGATCTCAGCTCGCTGACTAGGGATCAAACCCACACCCTCTACAATGGAAGGCAAACTCTCAACCACTGGACTGCCAGGGAGGCCCCAAGTGGATCTTACAGTCAGTGCAACAAAGAAGCCTAAAAATCAAACATTCAAGTGGAATAAAGGAATGTTGCAATGAATGTGTAGGTGGAGGCAAAACCAACATCTTCCCTTCAAGGGAGGGGACTCAGGTCAGCTTGTCCTGGAAAGGACAGAATTTGCACGTCTAAGGCCAGGAATGATGTCCTTCTCTATCAGTTATCTATAACTCACAGAGCTGGAAACAGAATTCGAAAATCCTCTGGTTTGGACAAGGCATATGTTTCCACTAAGGCACAAATTTAGTGTGTACTCTTGGAACATGATAGTACAAACTCTTGTCATCTCAGACAATAGCTCAGGGGCTTCCCAGGTGGCTCATTGCTAAAGACTCTGCCTGCCAGTCAGGAGACGCTGGGTTAGAAGGTGTTCTGGGAAAGGAAATGGCAACTCGCTCCAATAATCTTGCCTGGGAAATCCCATGCAGAAGAGCCCGGTGAGCTTGCAGTCCATGGGATTGCAAAGAGTCAGCCACAACTTAGCAACTAAACAAAAACAAGTGAAAAACAGAGGCAATAGCTCAGTTCTTTAAATTTGTCTAAGATGAATTATCCAGGTAATTGAAATAAAAGAGATTCACACGCATTACCTATACATTTTACTTTGTTTGTGGAGACTTGACAAAATCCATGCTGGGCAGTGACTTGACCAAAGCCATTTCAAAAGGAGATGGGTGGGTGGGTGAGGGGAGTTTTATATTCTCTGACTTTCATCGACAGGTTTTCTTGGTTTATGAAGTCACAAGATAATTTTTCGAAATGCCAACCTTGCAAATTCAAGCTGGGAATGAAATTCAAGCTCTGTTTTTTCTACTTCTTATAGTCCATCATTGCTTGTAATAAAGAGCCTGTGAATTTGTCAGCCAAGTTCTGACAGTAAAATCTTTATTACTGGTGATGATGTAAGAGGCAAAAGGAACACAGCTTGAGTTTTAGATCCCAGGTTGAATACAGAAAGCTGATGTCTAGGAGGAAAAAAAAAATCTTACACCAAAAAAAATTGATCATTAAGGCAAGATAAACGTGGAACCCAAC
Organism: Giraffa tippelskirchi; assembly: GCF_054371585.1. Classification (NCBI taxonomy): domain Eukaryota; kingdom Metazoa; phylum Chordata; class Mammalia; order Artiodactyla; family Giraffidae; genus Giraffa; species Giraffa tippelskirchi. Next base: position 123,957,924 of record NC_137287.1, on the reverse strand, counting down.
AAGGCCAATTTTATAGTCATGGAACCAATCATGACCACTGTTAACTGTTACTAGGAAGGTGATGAAATTAATGTAGGGATTAACTAACATAACCAGAAAAAAAAAAAACTGGAAAAAAAAGAAAATTACTTTAAAGCAACAGCTAGTGATACAAGTCAGCTTTAATGTATGGCTGCAGGGGAAAATTGATAAAGCAATTTCTCAGAAAATCTATAAAGTTCTACAAAATAGCCCAGTGATGAGAATTGCAGAAGAAACAAACATTTAGACTATTGAGAGCTGGATGATTGTTTGATTAAAATTAAGCCCGATCCGAAGGGTGGGTTAATTGCCACAAGTCTTGATCAAGTAGCATTAATAAAAAAGCAAGAACTAAATTGGGAAGCAAAACAAAACCATACAGTATTATAAAAAAAAAAAAGAAAACACATTTTACCTCTTCAGCCAAAGGAACTGGAAGTTGAGGTTTGCTATAAACTGTTATTAATTCAACATGTTAAACAGTAGACTGACATAGACCTGAGATTGTCCCCTTTCCCACACACGACCTCCCCTAGCCAAGGGAATTTTATCCAAACCCTAATGTACTGTTTTATTATTTTTTTATTCTTGCATTGCTGCATTGCTCAGAGCTGCTGAAGATGCTTTGTTTACTTCCACCCTCTTTTTGTTTAGCTTTGCTGAAATTCATTTCTGCTGCTTGCAGCCAAAGATTTTGACTAATGTGTATGACAGTTACTGGAATAATTACAGGATTTGAATTCTCAATTTTCCCACTTCTCTGTATCTGAAAGCCGGCAGGAGTGTCCAGCAAGAGCCTGAGAAAAGTAAGAGATGGAATGGAAGGATGGATGTGGGAAGAGTGAGAAGAACGGGGCTGGAAGGAGAGTTCAGCTGTGCGCCCTGCAACCTTAAATGAGACACCGCGGTCTGTACCACAAGGTGTTTTTCTATCAACAACTTCATCAACTCATTTGAATTTTCCTTTTTTTTTTTTTGGTAAAGTCCATTGATTTTCTCTCTTTTTTAAAAATAATTTAATCGATTGATTTATTTCCTCTTGGCTGTGCTGGGTCTTCGTCGCTGCGTGCACTTTTCTCTAGTTTTGCCAAGTGGGAGCCACTCCCCACGGTGGCTTCTTGGGTGAAGGAGCGCGAGCTCTGGGCACACGGGCTGAGCAGCGGCAGCGCCCGGGCTCCAGAGCACAGGCGCGATGGTGGCGGTGCGGGGGCTTAGTAGCTCTGTGGCAAGTGGGATGTTCCCAGGTCAGGGAGGGAACCCGTGTTTCCTGTATTGTCAGGGAGACTCTCAACCAGTGATCCACCAGGAAGTCCCAGATCTCTGTCTTAATGTAGGGTGTTGAGTACAAATCTCAGGAAAGGGGTCCAAAAGCTTCATCAAGTTGACTTTCAGAAACGTCTCTGCAGTGTTTGCCTTAACCTGACGTCAGGAAGTCGCGTTGCCCTCGGTGCGGGGCCTTCGCGCCTGGAGTGGGCCTTGTGTAAAGATTCGTTGAGGATAAGGTGGATGTACACGTGCTTGCAGGGATATAGCCCATGCAGTTGACACCTTTGAAGGAACTGCCTTCAAGGCGGTGATTTCATGAGCGGAGTGGAGGACAGAGTTGGCTCAGCAATAGAGAAGCTGCCTGCCAAAGCAAGAGACGCAGGTACTCAGGTTTGATCCCTGGGTTGAGAAGATCCCTTGAGGGAGGAGAGGACAAGCCTTCCAGCATTCTTTCCTGGAAAATTCCGTGGATAAAGGAGCCTGTCGGACTGTAGTCCACAGAGTCACAGAGAGTTGGACACAACTGAGCGACTGCGCCGCACGTGCCCACGCATGGAGCGCAGACCCTTCATGCGGCCCCACCCCCGCCCCCGGGGTTCTTCTCCCTGGAAGTGTGGGTGGGACGGTGAGTGGTTTCTAGTCCAAGCCATACAGCAGAGGTGATGGAAATGCACGTGATTGGGTTACAAGGTGCCTGTCATGCTGGAGGTTAAAAGGTTATGAGGGGCCTGCATGCTGGAGTCTCTCTTTTGCCAGCTTAGAGGAAGTAAGTGGTCGTGCTGGGCACCCCACGTGACAAGGGACTGTGCACAACCTCTAGCAGCTAAAGATGGCTTCTAGCTGATGGCCGGCAAGTAACCATATCCTTCAGTCCGACAACCATAAGGAAATTAACTCTGAGTGAGTTTGGAGGCTGGTCCTTCCCAGATGAGCCTCAGGTGGTACCTGGGCCCCAGGTGGCACTTGAATGACAGGTGAGTTTGAGCCTGAGCAGACAACCCAGCTAAGGTTTGCACAAACTCCTACCCACATCCACGATGAGTTGTTATAAGCTAGGTTTCTGATGTATTGTTATTTCAGTTCAGTTCAGTCGCTCAGTTGTGTCCGACTCTCTGCGACCCCATGAATTGCAGCACGCCAGGCCTCTCTGTCCATCACCAACTCCCGGAGTCTACCCAAACCCATGTTCATCAAGTCGGTGATGCCATCCAACCATCTCATCCTCTGTCGTCCCCTTCTCCTCCCGCCCCCAATCCTACCCAGCATTAGGGTCTTTTCCAATGAGTCAACCCTTCGCATGAGGTGGCCAAAGTATTGGAGCTTCAGCTTCAACATCAGACCTTCCAATTGAACACCCAGGATTGATCTCTTTTAGGATGGATTGATTGGATCTCCTTGCAGTCCAAGAAACTCTCAAGAGTCTTCTCCAACACCACAGTTCAAAAGCATCAATTCTGCGGCGCTCAGCTTTCTTCACCGTCCAACTTTCACATCCATACATGACCACTGGAAAAACCATAGTCTTGACTAGACGGACTTTTGTTGGCAAAGTAATGTCTCTGCTTTTAAACATGCTATCTAGGTTGGCCATAACCTTCCTTCCAATATTGTTATTTAGCAATAGATAATTAAAGCAGAAAGTTTGTGACAAAAGCTTGGATTTGGAAAGCCGTTGGCGCTGGTAGAGTCCGCTTGTCCCTTTAAAAAAACCAGTGAATCTACAGTTGATTTATGATGCTGTGTTCATTTCAGGTGTACAGTAAATGACTCAGTTACACACACATATTTCAGATTCTTTTCCAGTACAGGTTATTACAAGGAATTGAATCTAGTTCCCTGTGCAATATAGTAAATCCTTATTGTTTCTCTATCATAATAGAGTGGGAGCATCTGTTAAGCCCATACTTCTAATTTACCCCTCCCCCGTTTGCCCTTTAATACGTGTGTCCTTGGACAAATTAGCCAACTAAAACTTAGTTTTCTAAGTGTTGTGAAGCAAGGCTTCTCAACCTTGGCACTTGACATTTGGAGCTGGGAGGCTGTCCGGGGCGTTACGGGATGGTAACAGCATCCCTGGCTTCTGTCTGCAAAGTGTCAGGCGTTCCCGCGCCCACGTGTGACAATGAAAAATGCCTCCACACACTGCGCAACGCCCGGGGAGGGAACAAAACTGCCCCCTGTCAAGAATCTCTGGTATAAGGTTAGTGGGAATGGTAATAGCAGTTAGTACTCTGGGCTTGTAGAGAATATTTTTAAAGATTGATCTATTTATTGTGGCTGTGCTGGGCCTTCACTGCCACCTTTGGGTCTTCTCTGGGTGTGGTGACCGAGGGCTACTCCTGCTGCGGTGGGCAGGCTTCTCGTTGCAGTGGAGCGCGGGCGCTAGGAGCCCAGATTAGGCTTCGGCATTGCAGCTCTGGGGCTCTGTCTCAGGCTCAGCAGTTGTGGTGCATGGGCTCAGCTGCTCCGCTGCATGTGGAATCTCCCCGGACCAGAGGTGGAACCCCGTCTGCTGCATTGCAAGATGGATTCTTAACCACTGGACCACCAGGGAAGCCCCATGTTGGAAGTTTTAAATCAGATAATTGACCTGATAACCTTCGCAATAAGAACTTAGAGTATGACATTATGATTGTAATGAATTTTACATTTTTTTTCTTATTTTTCTTAGTTGCACTTTTATTCTCTTAGTTGCAGCCATGAGCACAAGGTGGCTTTTGGCTGGCGCCAAATCTTCCAAAAAGGCAGCAGTATTTCTTAGCATGAGACGGGGACAAAACGTGAGCAGCTGAGAGAGAGAGAGAGAGGAGGAAGCTCACGTGCTTCCTGAAGCTTCTGCGCTCACCAGAGTTTGCTCAGTCGTACGTGGGAGTTCCATCAGGATGAGAAAACCACTGGGCATTAGCAGTCCTGTAGGGGAGACTTGGGCTCCTGGGGCTCCCCCAGGCTGTGGCTCAGGATCGGGGTGATCCCCCCTAGATCCTAAGGGATGGGGACCCTGGGCGACACCTGGATTGGCCTGTTGTTATCATCTTCATTGTCATGACCTTTTGGCATGATTACAGGTAAGGACAGGTACCTGCTAGAATGCCTTCCTCAGACCCGGACCCTTTAAACCTCTTCCCTGCTGAATGCAGCAGCATTGCAGTTTTGTTGCGAAAAGCAAGTGAACAAGCACCTTGGGTCTCCTGGTGATTTGTTTAAACCAGAGCATCATGGGCCAAAAAATAATAAAAAGAGAATCTCCCATCTCTCTGTTAAGCTCAGGTATAGTGACTGGACACAGGTGAAACCAGTCAAAAAGGATGGAAAGTTCCTCGAAGGAATAGCAGAGGAAGCAGAAAAACAGTGCCCTTACTAGCGAGTCATAAAATAGTTCAGTGTCTGCTATTGATTTCCTTTTATTTCCCTTTTTACCTTTTCTCCTTTTTCCCCTTCTGACTTCTGGCCCATCCCTAACCCCTTCTTCCTGCACAATATTTAACTCTGTAAACAGGGTCCAAATACAGGCACACTGGTCCACAAAACTGATAACTGAAGGTCAGTGAATGCAGCAGGTCAGTTTCAAGACTGTTTATAGCAGGATCTCCAGGAGATGAAACAGTCACAGCTCACGGTTGCATAACATTTCCCAAGTGTGGATGTTTTCCTAAATGCTGCCCTTGTATGAACTTATTTAACCACATGGCAGCTTTGTCATGTACATACGAGGCCTATGCCCTTTTACAGGTAAATAATGAGACTCCCTATAAAAACTCATATAGTGGCAAGCTCTGGTCTAAGGACTCTACACCTATTTGTTGTTGTTCACTCACTAAGTCTTGTTTAACTCTTTGCGACCCTACGGACTATAGCACACCAGGCTCCCCTGTCCCTCATGCCTGGAGTTTGCTCACATTCATGTTCACTGAGTCTGTGATGCTGTCCAACCATCTCATCCTCTGTCGTCCCCTTCTCCTGCCTTCAATCTTTCCCAGCGTCAGGGTCTTTTCCAATGAGGCAGCTCTTCACATCAGATGGTCAAAGTATCGGAGCTTCAGCTTCAGCATTAGTCCTTCCAATGAATATTCCGGGTTGATTTCCTTTAGGATTGACTGGTTTGATCTACACCTCTTATCTCAATTTAACCCTCAGGTAGGAATGCTCTGGAGTTGTTCTCTCATTTTAAAGCTAAGGAAACTGAGGTGCAGAGAAATAAAAGTGCCTTGTCACAGTTTCTGAGGCGGCCTGGTCGCAGTGTATTTGCTGCTACCTGAACTCGCCCATCTGGCAGAGATCATTGTTTGCAAATCTGGCAAGTTTTAAATATTTCTAGAGCCAGTTCAGCACAAATTACAAGTTGAGTATGTGTGTGTGCTTCCAAGGAACGAAAGGTGGATATCTAGGTAAGACTATCTTCCATTATTTTGAAGTGTATCTCCATGCCAAATAGAATTGCTTATTATAAACTTTTGCATACTATAGAGGTAGATCTTGAAGTTTGCTTCTGGTAATAAAATGCTGCAATGGTAAATACTGTGATATCAGTCACAAACCAGGAGATAAACATCCCTGTTTAGATATTGACAAGAGCGTGACTGCTAGAAGCAAGTTTCTGTTTCAGCCTCGTCTAATTAAGCCCAGGATGTGTGTGTGATCATTAGCACAGTGGTTTTGAAACTCGGGTTGGAGCCACACTTCAGCAGCTTGTGTCACCCAAAGACAATTCTGTGATATTTGTATTGTTAAATGTGATCTCGAAAAGCATCTGCAAAATGAGACAATAAATAGCTTGTGTCTTTTGCCAGAGGCAGCGGACACCACTTTCCACGGGTAGTAAAATCACAAAAGTTGCAGGTACATCAGAAAGCAGCAGTGGTGTCAGATGGAAGGGGTTCATACCTGAATGAGCAATTAGCATCCAGCTTATCCGAGGGGAGATGATGTGTGTACATCCACTTTCTTCTGAAGAAGCAGATTTCCCCCCATCTCTAACGATCTGTCTTAATCAGGGATTCCAAACTTCTGTGTGCCGAGTACTCAGTCGCTCAGTCATGTCTGACTCTTGCGACCGCATCGTCTGTAGTCTGCCAGCCTCCTCTGTTCACGGGATTTCCCAGGCAAGAATACTGGAGTGGGTTATCATTTCCTCCTCCAGAGGATCTTTCTGACCCAGGGAGCGAACCTGCATCTCCTGCATTGGCAGGTGGGTTCTTTACTGCTGAGCCACCCTTGTGTAGCATGTGATGACATCTAATGTCTAGTCATTTGTCTGTGAGGATACAAGGGAGCCCGTGTCTCTCCATTCTTTGGTAGAAATTTAAAATGAAAGAAGGAAAGTTAATTTCTGCAAGAAGATGGCTCTTTGAACAGGCACGTCAGGTCTGCCGTTTCTAGTCCTGCAGACGTATGTGCTCTGCACGAAGGGGCACACAGGTCCTAGCAGCCTTCATCTGGGGGATGGTCATGGGCTGTTCTTCCCACGTGCTTCTCCTCAGAAGGAGAAGGCGATACAGTGATGGCAGAGGGCGTGAAGGACAAGGGTCGTTTCCCGGGTCTTCATCCACCGGGGGAGGGGGTTGGGGGGGTAGGGAGGCCTTTTCAGGATGATGCCGAGTCCACTGCTAGAGGGAAGGCTGGGAGAGAACTCTTCCAGTGGGTGTGGCACACATACTTCCCCACCCGCATCACAATCAGCACACACACACATTCACGATCTGCACAAGAACACAGAATGAGAGCGAGAGTGAGACGGTGAGGCTCAGACTGGGACTTGAACCCAGCGGCCAGCACTCAAACGCAGCCCAACGCTTGATCTTCCATTGAGATCACTCGCCTGGCTTCAGCACTCAGTGAAGCTGAGGCTCTTGATGTCTCATCACAGAAAGAATTCAGAGAGAGACAAAGTGACAGGTAAGGAGTGAATCTATTTAGAGAGAAATGTTCCACAGACAGAATGTGGGCCATCTCAGAAGAGGAGAGCGGCCTCAAACTATGGTATGATTACCTTTTATGGGCTGGGTAATTTCATAGGCTAATGAGTGAATGATTATTCCAACCACTTTGGGGAAGGGGCAGTGATTTCCAGGAACTGGGCCGCTGCCCCCTTTTTGCTCTCTGATGGTTGGCCTTGGAACTGTCATGGCACTGGTTGGCGTGTGCTTTAGCTGGCTGATGTGTTACAGTGAGCATATGATGAGGCTCAAGGTCTAGTGGAGTCAGCCTGTCTGCCCTCTTGGACCCGTTCCGTCCTGATCAGTTTGTGGTGTGTCCTCGGGCCATGTTACTCTTTCAGAGGTTGGGCCCTGCCCCCTGCCCTCCACAGGAGCTCATTCCTTCCTGGGTGTCGGGGGGACTCTGGGCACTGCCCAAGGCTTTGGTGATGCACGTAAGCATGTAAGCAGACCCGTCCAAGGGGCCTCAGGCTTTGCAGCCACAGGTGGTTTTCGATACTGGGGGTGCGCTCAGTTATGTCTGACTCTTTGCAGTCCCGTGGACTGCAGCCCACCATGCACTTCTGTCCATGAGATTTTCCAGCAAGAATACTGGAGAGGGTTGCCATTTCCTTCTCCAGGGGATCTTCCTGACCCAGGGGTCGAATCCACATCTCCTGTGTTGGCAGATGGATTTTTTACTTCTGAGCCACCTGGGAAGCCCCTTTAGATGCTGAACTATTTATAATTTGAGAACTTTTCCTGCTAGTTTAGGCTCCATGAGTATTGTCCCATCTGCCTACACCTGTCTCCCAACCAGACCAACCAGACGTTTACCCAGTGGGTCCCCATCGTCGTCCAGCCCTTCCTCCAGGAATCCCATCCCCCCTTCAACCCAGAGCAGTTTGGACAAGTCTCCTGCTGCCCACACGCTGACATCTTGGGCTGTGCTGTGCTAACTAGTTGTTGCACCCTCCTCTGACTTTCAGGGTTTTGGAGGGCAGGGGTCATTTTTCACTCAACTTTGCTTTTCAGAGTGTCCATCATGATATATGCTTATGTCTGGTGCAAAGATGGATGGCCAAAAAACCCAGGAGATGATGAATATTGGATGAAGAGTTTGAATAAAGTGGAGATTCAGTAATAGCTGGCTTTTGAAAAGAATATCTTTCAGCCCAAACATCTGGTTACACTAATCAAGTTAGGGGAAGATCAACATAGGATTTGGGAGCTTGCATTTGGTTCTAGCAAAATTGGTTCAGCAATGCCAATGGTTACCAAGGGGCGGGGGTAATAATGGTTAGGAATTTAAGATTTAGAACAAATAGTTAGGGATTCAGATTCAAGCTCGAGCACTCAGCTAGGCTTGTGACCATGGCCCAATTACCAAACCCCCCCATATCTCCATTTTCTTCTCTGTAAAAGTAGACTGATAAGCACCTATTGCTTTGGGGTATTGTGATGATGAAATGGAAAGATGGCATGCACAGTAGTTACCTGGGTACCTGTACATGGTTAGTTATCAGTAGATTACTGTGTAATAGGCAGAATGTAGACTGCCATGGCCCAGGTGAGTTCAGGACTGAGTTGCATCTGAAGGGTGCTGCATTTACAAAGACTCCCCCCTCCCCCAGCTGGGGTTCTAGGATTCAGTCCATGCTGGGGAAGTGCCGTCCTGTGTTCTGTTTAATAAATTAATTTTATGGCCCAAATATTTAGTAAATGCATGCAACTCTCATTTGTTAGCATTCATAATGTTGTCCACAGCTCTAAGATTTCATAAACATCAAAGCATTTTAGCACATGTTGATTTTCTGTGTATATGCGTATACGTAAATAAAGCTTTGGTGGTAATTATCATGAGCAATATTTTCTACTTACTATGAATTTTTCACCAAGGGTCATCAAACTTGTTTAAAAAGAGGCATGCCAAGAATAGCTCATGTTTTTCTTCTTCTGGAATTTATAACCAAAGTCAGGCATCAGAATTCTTATTTATTTGCACTTTGCATGTCATAGAAGGTCCAGAACACGCTTGTTAATTTACTTTGCTAGCTAGACAACTGAATTATGGCAGTGGTGGCATAATCGTGTTATGACACTAGCAGGGAATTCATTGGGAGCAACTATTTGGAGCATTCGGAAAACACCAGTCCCCTCCACTGTTTTTAGTATTGCCTGATCTAGGGTCAGCCAACTCCACTGGTAGCTTTGAAAGATCAGAAAGGCTGGATAGAGTGCAAAAGTGATGATATGAAAATGATTTGGATCTGGGATGAATACAAATATGATCAGAGAGGTTTTCAGAATTCTTGAATTCTTATCTTGCCTTTGACCTCAAAAACCGTATGACTTCCAGGCCTCAGTTTCTTCAGAATCTGCCTTGGCCATGCAGGTTGGGATGTATGGCATCTGAATGTGGGGCCTGTGAATTCATCAACAGGTTTGTGAACTCCCTGTAGTTTTGTGTGTAGTAGTGCATCCTTCCGGGATGAAAGTCCTGCTTTTGTCAAATTTCTAAAGAGGTTCGTGAACACAACATAATCAGTAATCACTCCTCTTACCAGTCTTTGAGATTCCCTCCTAGATCCAAGAGTCTCTGATTTTCTCAAAGTTGCAATGAAAGTCTAATAGTATAGTATCATAAAAATACATAAGGCTTTTTTTTTGTAAAGGTAATACCTACTTACAATTGAAATTTCTTTTTTCATCATCCCTCAAATAGGCAGATAGCTAATGTGTCCTATTCAAGTCTCGCTGATCTAGAACTTGTATCTCATACTGAATTTTTAGCAATCATGAAAATAAGTTTACCTTGGTATCATTGTTCTTTAGTCACTAAGTCACGTCCAACTTCTTGTGATCCCATGGACTATAACCCGCCAGGCTCCTCTGTCCATGCAATTCTCCAGGCAAGAATCCTGGAGAGGACTGCCGTTTCCTTCTCCAGGGGATCTTCCTGCATCTCTCGCATCTCCTACATTGGCAGGTAAATTTTATATTATAGATCTCCTTTGGTTCAAAGAACACCTTTGCCTGTAGAAAGTTCTAAGCAATTCTGCACTTAAGAACCTGTTTAAAAATTTTAAGCACAATGTTTTTTAAATTAGTTGATCCTAAAGCTCCATATGCACCTGTTCACATAATAAGGGGTAACGCTTCTGAGGAATACATTATTAGAAATGTTGACCTAGTCATTTCAGCTTTAGTTCTTTGGGGCACCCT